>NC_073247.2:98825119-99138095 GCF_029281585.2 Gorilla gorilla gorilla
TTTTTATATTAAAAACTCTCAACAAAATAGGTATAGAAGGTATGTACCTCAACATAATAAAGGGCACATATAACAGCCCCAAAGCTGACATACTGAATGAGGAACAGCTGAAAACTTTTTCTCTAAGATCAGGAACAAGACAGGGATACCACCTTTCATCATTCTTTTTCAACATAGTGTTGAAAGTTCTAGGCATAACGAGTAGGCAAGAGAAAAAATGAAAGGCATCCTAATTAGAAAAGTCTAAGTTAAGTTATCTCTGTTCATAGATAACAAGATCTTATATATAATATAGAAAATAATAAAGAATGCACCAAAAAGCTGTTTGAAATAATAAACAAATTCAGTAAAGTTGCAGGATACAAAACCAACATACAAAAATTAGTATCATTTCTATACATTAATGGCAAACTATCTGAAAAAATCAATTGAACAATTCAATTACTAGTAGATACAAAAAACAAGAAACACCCAAATAAATGTAACAAAGGAGGCAAAAGATCTCTGCATTGAAAACTGTAAAATATTGATGAAAGAAATTGAAGACACAAACAAATGGCAAGGTTTCCTATGCTCATGGATTGAAAGAATTAATATTATTGAAATGGCCATACTGTCCAAAGCATTCTGAAAATTTAGTAGAATCTCCATCAAAATACCAGTAACATTCTTAACAAAAATAGAAAAAAAAATCCTTAAATTCCCATGGAAACATAAAAGATTCTGAAATACCCAAAGCAATCCTGAACCAAAAAATTGACACACAGACAAATGGAACAGAATAGACAGTGAATAAATAAATTCACACCTACAGCCAACTGATATTTGACAAATGTTTTAAGGACACATATTGGGGAAAAGCCAGTCTCTTCAAGAAATGGTTCTGGGAAAATGGAAAAGCCTCATGCAGAGGAATGTGAGCATATTCCTGCATCTCACCATATATAAAAATCTACTCAAAATGGTTTAAAGACGTAAACATAAAACTGACACTATAAAACTAGTAGAAGAAAACTTAAGGGGACACTTTAAGGCATTGGGCTAAACAATTTCTTTTATTTTTATTTTTATAGATTTAGGGGTACAAGTGCAGTTATGCTACATTGAAATATTGCATAGTGATGAAGTGTGGGCTTTTGGTGTACCCATCAACCAAACAGTGTATGTTGTACCAAATACCAAATAGGTAGTATTTTATCCCCTTCCACCATCCCACTTTTGGAGTCTCCAATGTCTGTTATTCTACTCAGTGTGTCTACATGTACACATTGTTTAGCTCCCACGTATAAGTGAGAATGTGAAGTTTTTGACTTCCTATTTCTAAGTCATTTTATTTAGGATAATAGCCAATAGTTCCATCCATGTTGTTGCAAAACCATGAGTATATTCTTGTTATGGCTGAGTAGTATTCCATTATATTTATATAAATATATATATTTATCTCTCTATCCCTCTCTGTCTCTGTCTCTCTCTCTCTCTCTCTTTCTATATATATATATATATATATACACACAGACCACATGTATGTCATTCAGTCATCCACTAATGGACTGTTAGGTTGATTGTATGACTTGGCTATTGAGAACAGTGTTGCAATAAACATAAGAATGCAGGTGTCATTTTGATAAAATAACTTCTTTTTGGGGAGTAGATACTCAGCAATGAAACTTCTGGGAAAAAAGACAGTTCTAAATTTAGTTTTTTGAGAAATCTGTTTTCTATAGAGCAATTTACATTGTCACTGACATTATATAAGTGATCCCTCTTCTCTGCATTCTCAACAATATCTTTTGTTTTTGACTTTTTAGTAATAGCCATTCTGAGTGGTATAAGATGGTACATTATTGTGGTTTTAATTTGCATTTCTCTGATAATTAGTGATATTGAGCATTTTTATTTTATGTTATTGCTGGCCGTTTGTATGTCTTCCTCATTTGTAGGTCTTTTGTCCATTTTTTAATAATAATAATATAATTTGCTATTGAGTAATTTGAGTTTCTTGTATATTCTGGTTATTAATCTTTTGATAGACTGATGATAATTTGGAAATATTTTCTCACATTTTGGAGGCTATTTAGAATGGCTATTACTAAAAAGACAATAGAAAACAAGTGCTGGTGAGGATATGAAAAAAAAACCTACACATTTTTGGTAGGATCATAAATTGTTACAGCGATTATGGGAAAAATATGAATATTTTTCAAAAATGTAAGTAGAACTTCTGTGTGATCCAGTAATTCCACTATTGTGTATATACCCAAAGGAAATCAGATTGGTATTTTGAAGAGATACCTGCACTCCTGTATTCATTGAAGTATTATTTCTGGTAGCCAAGATGTGAAATCAACCAATTTCTCCAATAATGTACTAATAAAGAAAATATGGCATATATACACAATGGAATTATGTTCAGCCATTGAAAAATAATAAAATTTTGCCATTTGTCACCACATGTGTGGGCCTGAAGGACATCATGTTAAGGAAAATAAGCCAGACACAGAAAGACAAGGACCACATGGACTCACTCATATCTGTAATCTAAAAAAATGTAGGTATCATAGAAGCCGAGGGTAGAATATTAATTTCCAGAAACCGGGGAGAGGAAAGGGGAGAAGAATAGAGAATGGGGAGAAGTTTGTCAACAGGTACAAAATAACATTAAATAGTAGAAATAATTCTGTTGTTTTATTGTACAAAAGGATAACGACAGTCAACATTGACATATTGCATAGCACAAAATAGCTAGAAAATTGGCTTTGAATATTCTCATCACAAAGAAATGATACATGCATAAGGTGATGTATACTCTATGTAATCTGATTAGATCAGTATACTATGTGTGTGTGTGTGTTTATAATAATCAAATTTTACCCTATAAATATGAACAGTTGAACTGTGCCAATAAAATAATAAATTCAAAAAGTGTCAAAAATATTAAATAAAACAATTGTTGATGGAATAGTTAACATACATATTTTTAAAATACCTTAATTTTTATGTGGAACCATTAATAAATTAACTAAAAATAGATTATAGGATAAACATAAAACCCAAAGCTATAAAACATTTTATAGTAAAAACAGGAAGAACTCTTTAATATTCTGAGTTGCAAATATTTGTTAGTGTATTAGTCTGTTTTCACACTGTAATAAAGAACTGTCCAAGACTGGGTAATTTATAAAGGAAAGAAGTTTAATTGACTCACAGCTCCACATGGCTGGGGAGGCCTCAAGAAATTTGCAATCATGATGGAAGGTGAAGGGGAAGCAAGGCACCTTCTTTACAAGGTGGCAAGAAGAAGAATGAATGCAGGAGGAACTACCAAGCACTTATAAAAACATCAGATCTCATGAGAAATCACTCACTATCATGAGAACAGGATGAGGGAAATCATACCCATGATTCAATTACCTCCACCTGGTTCCTCCCTTGGTACATAAGGATTATGGGGATTACAATCCAAGATGAGATTTTGGGTGCGCACACAGCCAAACCATATCATTCTGCCCCTGGCCTCTCTCAGATCTCATGTGCTCACATTTCAAAACACAATCATGCCTTCCCAAAAGACCCCCAAAGTCTTAACTCATTTCAGCATTAACCTAAAACTCCACATCCAAAATCTCATCTGAGACAAGGCAAGTCTCTGATGCTTATGAGCCTGTAAAATCAAAAGCAAGTTAGTTAGGAAGTAACTAACTAACTAATTTGCTTTTGACCTGCCACCATGTAATGCATTTTTTGCTTCCCCTTTGCATGCTACCATAATTGTAAGTTTCCAGAAACTTCCCCCGCCATGTGGAACTGTGAGTCAACTAAATCTCTTTTCTTTATAAATTACCCAGTCTCAGGTAGTTCTTTACAGCAGTGTGAAAATGGACTAATACAGTATGGCTGCTAATTTAGTTCACTTGAGCTTCTATGACAAAATACCACAGGCCCGGCGGCTTATAAATAACAGAAATTTATTATCACAGTTTTGGTGGCTGAGATTTCAAGGTCAAGGCACTGACAGATTTGATGTCTGATGAGACCTCATCTGGATCAGAGATGGCACCTTCTTACTGTGTCTTCACATGATGTAAAAGCCAGGGTCATTCTCCAGGACCTCTTTAATAAGGGCACTAATTTTATTCATAAGGCTCTGCTCTCATGACCTAATCAACTGTCAACAAAAACCTAAAATGTTCTATTACAGTTGCCTTGGGGGAATTTCAACATATACATTATAGGGAACACATTCAGACCATAGCAGCTGCATTTATTGGATATTCTGGAAAAGGTAATACTATAGGAACAAAAATTAGACCAGTTGTTTTCAGGGGCATGGGAGTGGTGGGAGGAACTGATTTAACATGGACATAATAGTGCTTTCTGATTGTTATGGTGATTATATTATTGTGTAGGTTTGTCAGAACATCAAAGAGTACACAATAAAAAGGTGAATTTTACTGTGTGTAAATTATGCCTCCATAAATCTGACAAAAGTGCAAAAGACAAACATTTTACTGTTTAAACAAATATTTTGATGTATTGTGGGATTTAGAAAATAGGCAAAAGCAGAATCTATGACAATACCACAAAACATGGTAAGGGTAAACAGAATTATACTGCTGTAAGATCTAAAAAGATATATATATATAATATAAAATGAATTATGGAAATTTCTTATCAAAATTTAATATAAACAGATAAAATATTTTAATTGAAAGAAAAATAATATCATATTTGCATAAAAGGAAATATGTAGATTACAATAAACAAAATTTAAAACATGATAACAGCTGAAAAATAGGATGTGTAACATGATACTAGGCAAATATAATCTAAAGAAGCATGCAGAGTGACATCAGCAAAATGGCAGATTAGGAATTGTACAGCTTCCACTCCCTACCTACACAGAAACCCAACTAGCAACTATCTAAAGGTAACAATACTAACCTGAATATCCCAGAGCTTGGGGTTGAGGCTGATACATTCCCTTGGACTACGGAACCAAGAAAATCTATGATCAAATGGTAAGACAAATGGTTCTCTTTGACCATACTCCCCCTCCCCAAGCTAGCACAGGGCCATGCACAGAGAATTCCTCTGGACCTATGGTTTCTACAGTGTTATAAGTAAATCAAAGGCAGGCATTTAGCTTCCCCATGATTCTGGGATTCCACACTAGAGACTTACTCCTCTCTCATCTTACAGGAAACAGTGGGAGCGCCAGCAGGGCTGGACCACCTTGAGTTACTTAGGAGCAAAAAAATGTAGTGTGGCTTACATAAACTAGACCTCAGATTTTGGTTGCTGCTCTACATTTCTGCCAATGAAGGCAACACACTAAAGAAACTAGCTGACAACAATTGTAGCCTGAGATAAACTAGCTGTGTTGACCTGAGGTTTAAGATTCCCCATGGGCTTGCAATAGCTGCAGTGATTATGGCTTTGGAGATCACACCAGATTATTTTCCCACAATATCTTGAAAGGCTTACTGTTGACGAACGTTCCTAAACAAAGCCAGACTGCAAAGACTAAAATAAATCCTTACTTCTTCAGTGCACAGACATGGCTGCAAAAGCACAAGGATCAAGAACAAAAACATGACACCACCAAATGGACAAAATAAGGTGCCAGTAACTGCCAATAAAGAGATAAACATGTATGAACAGTCTGAGAAAGAATTCAAAATAATTACTTCAGGAAGTGCAGAGAAATTCAAATAAATACAGAGAATAATTCAGAAATTTATCAGAGAATTAAAAAAATTGAAATAATAAATGAAACAGAAATCATAGGGCTGAAAAAATGCAATGAACAAAATAAAATATGCGATAGATAGCATCAACAATGAATTGATCAAGCAGGACAAAACATCTGTGAACTCAAATATCAGTTATTTGAAAATGTACTATCAGAGGAGAAAAAGAAAAAAATTGGAAGGAATAAAGAAAGCTTAGGAGACTTATGGGACAACGTTAGAAGAGCAAATGTGTGAGTCATGGTGATCAAGAGGGAGTAGGGAAAGATAAAGGAGTAGAATGTTTGTTTAAAAAATAATAGCAAAAAACTTTCCAAAGCTATGGAAACATATAAATACCTAAGTATAGGACAATCAAATATCTTCATTCAGATTCCATTCAAATAAGACTACTCCAGGACATATAATCAATGTGTCAAAGATGAAAGACAAAGAGAAGGTCTGGTAAACAGAAAGAGAAAATAAGCAAATAACATAGGAGTACCAATACACATTGCAACAGACTTCTCAGCAGAAACCTTATAGGCCAGAAGAAAGTGAGATGACATATTCAAAGTAAGTACCGAAGGAAAAAAAAAAAAGAAGTTTCCAACCAAAAATATTTTGACCCACAAAACTGTCCTGCAGAAATGAAGGATGGATCAAGACATTCCCAAACAAACAAAAGCTGGGGGAATTTATCACCACCTGACTAGTCTTACAAGAAATGCTAAAGGGACTTCTTCAAGCTGAAAGAAAAGGACACTAGTAAGTAAGAGGAAAACATTTGTAAGTATACAACTCACTGTTGAAAGTGAGTATTTAGTAAAATTTGGGATATTCTAATACTTTAATATTGTTGTGTAAATCACTGAAGTCTTTAATATAAAAGTTACAATAAAAAACTATTAAAATAATAACATTATAAATTGCTAAGGAATATGCAATATAAAAAGTAGTAAATTATGACATTTCATATTCAAAATGTGGAAGGAGAGTGGAATTATAGAGTTTTTTTTCAATTAAAGATATATTGTTATCAGAGAAAAATAACTTGTTATAACTATTAAGTGTTTTATGTAAGCCTCACGATAATCACAAGGCAAAAACCTATGATAGATTAACAATATGAAGCAAGGCATCAAAATATACTACTAGAGAAAATAACTATGAAGAAAGACTAAGAGGGAAAATGTACAAACACATAAATTAAAACAAATAAATTAAACAACATAAATTAAAACACATAAATTAAAAAACATACGTTTTCAAAAATTTTTTAGGCAATACTTTCTGATTTCCACATACACAATTATGGTATATGTGAAGAAAAACAGTTTTATTTCTTCCTTTTTGTCTGTATATATGTTATTTCCTTTTCTTGTCTTGTTGCATTAGCTAGAAATTCCAGTATGATGTTGAGAAGGGGTGGTGAAAGGGAATATCCTTGTTTTGCTTCTAATGTTGGCAGAAAATTTTGTAATTGTTTTTTTTTTGGAGACAGAGTCTCACTCTGTCATCCAGGCTGGAGTGCAGTGGCACGATCTCAGCTCACTGCAAGCTCTACCTCCTGGGTTCAGGTGATTCTCCTATCTCAGCCTCCTGAGTAACTGGGATTACAGGTGCACACCACTACACCCAGCTAATTTTTATTTTTTGTATTTTCAGTAGAGATGGGGTTTCACCATGTTGGCCATGCTGGTCTTGAACTCCTGATTTCAAGTGATCCACCTTCCTCAGCCTCACAAATTGCTGGGATTACAGGTGTGAACCACCACACCTGGCTGGAAATTCTGTAATTTCTCATCATTGAGTATGATGTTAGTTGTAAAATTTTAAATTCAAACTTTAATTTTAGGTTCAGAGGGTACAAATGTAGGTTTGTTACATGAGTAAATTGCATGTCATTGGGGTTTGGTGTACAAAAGATTTCATCACCCAAGTAGTAAGCATAGTACCCAATAGGCAGTTTTTTGAACCTCACCCTTCTCCCCCACTTCACCATCAAGTAAGTCCTGGTGTCTATAGTATACCTCTTTCTATCTACATGCACTCAATATTTAGCACCCACAAATAAGTGAGAACATGAAATACTTGGCTTTCTGCTCCTTTATTAATTCACTTCGGGTAATCGCCTCCAAATTGATTCCTGTCATTGCAAAGGACATAATTTCATTTTTATGTCTGCATAGTATTCCACAGTATATGTGTATCACATTTTCCTTATATAGTCTACTGTTTGTGGGCATCTGGGTTGAGTCCATGTCTTTGCTATTCTGAAAAATGCTGCAGTTAACATATGTGTGCAAGTGTCTCTATGGTAGAATAATTTATATTCTTTTAGATACATGGCCAGTAATAGGATCGCTGAGTCAAACAGGAGTTTTGTTTTAAGTTATTTGAGAAATCTCCAAATTGCTTTCCACTGAGGCTAAAGTAATTTATATCCTCACCAGCACTGTATAAGTATTTCCTTTTATCTGTAACCTTATCAACATCTGCTATGTTTTTTTTTTTACTTTTTAACAATAGCCATTCTGACTGGTGTGAGATGGTATCGCATTATGGTTTTGATTTGCATTTCTCTAATGATTAATAATGTTGAGTATTTTTTCATATGCTTGCTGGCCATGTGCGTTTCTTCTTTTCAGAAGTGTCTGTTAATATCCTTTGCCCATTTTACTGGGGTGGGTTGGTTGTTTCTTGTTGATTTATATAAATTACTTATAGATTCTGGATATTAGACCTTTGTTGAATGCATAGGTTGCAAGTATTTTTCTCCCATTCTGTAGGTTGTCTGTTAACTCTGTTGATAATTTATTTTGCTGTGCAGAAGCTTTATAGTTTAATTAGGTCCCACTATTTGATTTTTTTTTTTTTTGGTTTTTGTAAAAATATATTTGCCAAGGCCTATGTCCAGAATGGTATTTCCTAGGTTTTCGGCTAGGGTTTCTATATAATAGTTTTAGGTTTTAAACTTAAGTCTTTCGTTCATCTTTAGTTGATTTTTGTATGTGGTGAAAGGAAGTGCAGTATAAATTTTCTGCATATGGCTATCGAGCAGCATTTATTAAATATGTAGTCCTTTTCCAAATGCTTATTTTCAACTTTGTTGAAGATTTGATAGTTGTAGTTATGCAGCTTTATTTCCGAGCTCTCTAATCTGTTCCATTGGTCTATGTGTCTACTTTTGTACCAGTAGCATGCTGTTTTCTTTATGGTAGAATTGTAGTATAGTTTTTTTTTTTTTACTTTATTTATTTATTTATTTTTAATTTATTTTTAATTTTTTTAGTATATATTGATCATTCTTGGGTGTTTCTCATAGAGGGGGATTTGGCAGGGTCATAGGACAATAGTGGAGGGAAGGTCAGCAGATAAACATGTGAACAAAGGTCTCTGGTTTTCCTAGGCAGAGGGCCCTGCCGCCTTCTGCAGTGTTTGTGTCCCTGGGAACTTGCGATTAGGGAGTGGTGATGACTCTTAAGGAGTATGCTGCCTTCAAGCATCTGTTTAACAAAGCACATCTTGCACCGCCCTTAATCCATTTAACCCTTAGTGGACACAGCACATGTTTCAGAGAGCACAGGGTTGGGGGTAAGGTTATAGATCAACAGCATCCCAAGGCAGAAGAATTTTTCTTAGTACAGAACAAAATGGAGTCTCCTATGTCTACTTCTTTCTACACAGACACAGTAACAATCTGATCTCCCTTTCCTTTCCCCACATTTCCCCCCTTTCTACTCGACAAAACCGCCATCGTCATCATGGCCCGCTCTCAATGAGCTGTTGGGTACACCTCCCAGACCGGGTGGCGGCCGGGCAGAGGGGCTCCTCACTTCCCAGATGGGGCGGCCGGGCAGAGGCACCCCCCACCTCCCTGACGGGGCGGCTGGCCAGGCGAGGGCTGCCCCCCACCTCCCGGATGGGGTGGCTGCCGGGCGGAGACGCTCCTCACTTCCTGGATGGGGCAGCTGCCGGGCAGAGGGGCTCCTCACTTCTCAGACGGGGCGGCCGGTCAGAGATGCTCCTCACCTCCCAGACGGGGTGGCCGCGGGGCAGAGACATGCCTCAGTTCCCAGACGGGGTCGCGGCGGGGCAGAGGCGCTCCCCACATCCCAGATGATGGGCGGCTGGGCAGAGACGCTCCTCACTTCCTAGATGGGATGACGGCCGGGAAGAGGCGCTCCTCAATTCCCAGACTGGGCGGCCGGGCAGAGGCGCTCCTCACATCCCAGACAATGGGCGGCTGGGCAGAGGGGCTCCTCACATCCCAGACGATGGGCGGCCAGACAGAGGGGCTCCTCACATCCCAGATGATGGGCGGCCGGGCAGAGGGGCTCCTCACATCCCAGACGATGGGCGGCCAGGCAGAGATGCTCCTCACTTCCTAGATGGGGTGGCAGCCAGGCAGAGGCTGCAATCTCGGCACTTTGGGAGGCCAAGGCAGGTGGCTGGGAGGTGGAGGTTGTAGCGAGCCGAGATCACGCCACTGCACTCCAGCCTGGGCAACATTGAGCACTGTCTGCAATGAGTGAGCGAGACTCCGTCCGCAATCCCGGCACCTCGGGAGGCCGAGGCTGGCAGATCACTCGCGGTCAGGAGCTGGAGACCAGCCCGGCCAACATGGTGAAACCCTGTCTCCACCAAAAAATACGAAAACCAGTCAGGCGTGGAGGCGCGCACCTGCAATCCCAGGCACTCGGCAGGCTGAGGCAGGAGAATCAGACAGGGAGGTTGCAGTGAGTCGAGATGGCGGCAGTACAGTACAGCCTCGTCTGGGCATCAGGGGGAGACCCTGCAAAGGGGAGCGGGAGCGGGAGAGGGAGAGGGAGAGGGCTGTAGTATAGTTTTAAGTCAGATAATGTGATGCTTCCAGCTTTGTTCTTTTTACTTAGGACTGCTTTGGCTCTGTGGGCTCTTTTTGGCTGTATATGAATTTTCAAATCGATTTTTTTTTCCAAATTCTGTAGAGAATGATGTTCATAGTTTGCTACGAATACCATTGAATCTGTAAATTTCTTTGGACAATATGTCCATTTAACAACATTGATTCTTCCTATCCATGAGCATGGGATGTGTTTCCATTTGATTGTATCATCTCTAATTTCTTTCAGCAATGTTTTGGTGTTTTGTAATTCTTATTGTGAAGATCTTTACCTACTTGGTTAGCTGTATTCCTAGGTATTTTATTCTTTGTGGTGCTATTGTGAGTGGAATGTGCTCTTAATTTCCCACTCAACGTGGACATTGTTGTTATACAGAATTACAACTGATTTTGCACTTTGATTTTGTATCCTGAAATTTTACTGAAGTTGTTTATCTATTCTAGGAGTCTGTGGGCAGAGACTAAGGGGTTTTCTAAGTATAGAATCATATCATCTGTGAAGAGAATTAGTTTGACTTTCTCTCTTCCTATTTGGCTGCCTTTTATTTCTTTCTCTTGCCTGATTGCTCTCGCTAGGACTTCCAATGCTATGTTGAATAGGAGTGATGAAAGTGGGCATTCTTGTCTTCTTCCGATTCTCAAGGGGGATGCTTCCATCTTTAGCTCTTTCAGTGTGATGTTGGCTATGAATTTTTTATAGATGGCTCTTATTATTTTTAGAGTATCTCCCTTTGATGCCTGGTCTGTTAAGGGTTTTTAACGTGAAGGGATGGTGAATTTTATTGAAAGCGTTTTGTGCATCTGTGTAGATAATCACGTGTTTTTTGTTTGTTTTAGTTCTGTTTATGTGATGAATTATATTTATTGATTTGCGTATAAGCTTTTTCATGTGCTGCTGGGCTTGATTTGCTGGGTTATTTTATTTTATTTTATTTTATTTTATTTTATTTTTTGATAGAGACTTACTGGATTGCCCAGGCTGGAGGGCAGTGGCATGATCTTGGCTCACCGCAACCTTCGCCTCCTGGGTTCAAGCTATTTTCTTGCCTCAGCCTCCCAAGTAGCTAGGATTACAGGCGCCTGAAACTACACCTGGCTAATTTTTGTATTTCTTATAGAGATGGTTTTTTGCTATGTCGGCCAGGCTGGTCTCGAACTACTGACCTCAAGTGATCTGCCCATCTCGACCTCCCAAAGTGCTGGGATTACAGGTGTGACCATCATGTCCAGCTGATTTGCTAGTATTTTGCTGAAGATCTTTGGATCTCTATTCAACAGGGGTATTAGCCTGAAGTGGCTTTTTGTGTGTGTGTCTCCCTCAGGTTTTGATATCAGAATGATGCTGGCCTCCTAGAATATATTAGAGAGGAGCCTTTACTCCTCAATTGTTTGGAAGAGTTTCAGTAGGATTGGTCTTCTTCATATGTCTTCTAGAATTTTTCTCTGAATGTATCTGGTCCAAGGCTTTTTTTCGGTTGGTAGGTTTTTAATTACTGATTAAATTTGGAAATTGTTATTGATTTGTTCAAGTATTCGATTACTTTCTGTTTCAATCTTGAAGAAATACTGTTCTGATATTGTTAAAAACATTTAATAAAAAATTTAATAAGCGTAGAAAAGTCATATTTGTAAAATAAAGATAAAATAAACCTTTCATTGTGGGAAAGATAACTTGCAAATTGCATTTAAACAACATCCTTCTTTGCTTACAAGCCCTTTACATCAAGAGAAGATTAGTATGGTAGTTGGAAAAGCCTCCAGTGTTTATTATTATTATTATTAATAGTTATTATGAAGAACTTCTGTTTCCTATTTTTGTTTTCTGTCCTCTCTTTGTTGTCTGACCTCCTAACATGTGAAATAAGCAATCAGCCTCCACAGCTTGAGATTCTGCAACCAATTTCACATTGTACCACAGGCAAACAGTTGGAGGCATGGCTTAATTGAAATTTAGCTTCATTAAAAGCTGTATTTCTAAACTGGACTAGAGTTTAGAGAGAGAGAGAGATTATACATATATATATATATATAAAATAAGATATATATACATATATATATATAATTCTCTCCAGTCTCCTCCCCTCCCCCTCTCAACTATTGAGAATTGTTTGGATTTTGTATCCACCAGATTGTCAATAATTAGAAGACAACTGTAATCATTTTGCATATGAAAACATTTGGGTTTCCAAATGCATTTTTCTTTTTAATTTGAATTTGAAAGTCAAATAACGTATCTCTTGAAGGTAAGAGGCTCATTGGTCCTGGTTGTGGTCTGGATATATTGTAATATTGTAGGAAAATAGAATGCAAATGTAAACATTTTACCTTCTAGTTCTTAACTAGAAATTACAGAAAAATTTTTAAAAATCAGATTTTTAAACTCTTACTATGCTCCTGTTGATAGTACCTGTAATGCTCTAATATTAGTAAGTAGTATAAACAAAAGATTCTACCATTTTATCTGAGACATAGCAAAATTTGTTAATGATATTGAAATACCAATCAAAATTCTGTAATATTTAAACTGTTTAAAAAGCCATTTTTCCTGTAGTATCCAACTGACTTCTGGCCCCAATAACTGAGAAAACAGATTATCCTAACTTAACAAATGAGATAATAAACCATACTAATTAAAGTCTTTTAATTCGGATAAGAGAAAAGCTGAGAATAATTTCAAAGTACAACAATGTCAGAATAGCTGTTATCTACTTGAAATATTTACTCGCTTAATATACTGCAGAATTTTACTAACCAAAAACTTGCTTAACTGGAATTAGAACATTGAGCTATTCACTGCTGAAGAAAATTAATTTTAGGACAATTGGCATTACTCAGCTTTTCCTAATAAAAATTATAATTGATTAAATTGTTGATAGTTTAATAAATATCATCTTCTAGTTTGCACAAGAAATATGCTTTAACATGATCCTTGCTATATTAACGTAAAGATAGAAAACGTCTGCAAATAATAGAAAAATACTCTATCAGGGAATAGATAAGACTACTTTTCTATTACTAGTAGGACAGAATAATGGTAATGAATTTAAGTTCGTCCATATTCTCTCTTCTACTCATATTCAATCCCCCACATATTCAATAGCGAACATTTGTGAACATCTGTTGGAGACTCTAATCTATATTCCTGAAGAATTAGTATGATGTTACCTGACCCATAATAAATGATCAGAATCTGAGTTTGGCCTTACTAGCACTCTTTCTAACATTACTCAAATGAATTGATATCAAAATGTAAGCTGTAGATTATTGAATAAGTTAAGCTAGGGTATATTGGCAACCATTTCAGGAAAAAAAGTCATATCTCTGCTTTGTATTTTAAATGTATAAAAGACAAAATAATAAAGTTACTGGAAACACATATGCACTCACAGACATGTCACTTTATATAATCCTAGTTAGTGTAGAACATTTTGAATTTAATGCTAAAGTCAAAACAAAGTAAGAGATTGATAGATCTGATATCAAAAAAGGTAGTCAGTAGTTGCACAAATACAAAGGGCAATTTAGAGTGATTCTAACATCTGTGGCATGTATAACGAAGACCTAATAATTTTAGTATACATATAGTTTTTACAAATTAAAAAATAAAATTTTATCACCCAAATAGAAAAACGTAGAAAGTATATGACTGGGGAAACAAGGAAAGACAAATGAGTGGCTAAAAGAACAAAAAATTTCAATCCTCATGGTAATAGGAGAAATGTAAATTGTAACAAATTTATAAAATACTTTTTAAAAATATTTAAAAATTTTTTATTCTTAGTGTCAAAATGAGAGTTTTGTTATCTCTACACATTACTGATAACACTGTAAAATATTTGGGCATGTACAAAAATAAGAAATTTCTGGAACTAGATATGGAAGATTAAAAGTTACACACATTTTTAAATAATGCTACAATGAACATGAGAGTACAGATATCTCTTTGACATACTGATTTCATTTTTTAAAATATATACCTAGAGGTGGGTTGCTGGATTATATAGCAATTGTATTTTTAATTTTTTGAGAAACTTTCATACTATTTTCAGTAATGGCTGTACTAATTTACATTTCTATCAACAATGTATAAGCATTCCCATTTCTCCACATCTTTACTAACACATCTTTTCTTTTTTTTAAAAAAAAACTAATGTCCATTCTACCAGGTGAGGTGACATTTCACAGTGGTTTTGATTTGTATTTCCCTGGTGATTAATGATGTTGAGCACCTGGGGCATTTGTGTCTCATTGGAAAAATATGTATTAAAGTTCTTGGCACATTTTAAAATTGAGCTTTTGTTTCTTGCTATTAAGTTGTATGAGTTCCTTATATATTTTGGATAGTAATCCCTTTTCAGATCTCATGTCAATTATAGCATTATTTTCAACAGCCAAGATACAGAAACAAATGTCCGTCAGTGGATGAATGGATAAAATATATAGAGTATTTCCATGAACGGAATACACTGTTATTAGTTTTTAAAAATAAATATGTGCTAATAGCTGAAACCACATGGATAAACCTAGAAGATGGTATGCTGAGTGAAATAAGCCAGACACAGAAAGAAAAAGACTGCGTCTTATATATATGTGAAATCTAAAATAAAACTCACAGAGACTTGAATAACATTTGCCACGAACTGGGCTGGGGAGGGAAAAGGGAAGAATGGGGAAATATTGGTCAAAAAGGTACAAAGCTCCAGTTAGGCAAGATAAGTAAGTTCTGAAAATCAAATATACAGAATGGTGACTACAGTTAACAATAATGTATTATATACTTGAAATTTGCTAAAAGGGTATATGGGTGTATGTTGAATGTCCTCACAATTAAAAAAAAAGAAAATGGTAACTATTTGAGGTTACAGATATGTTAATTGGTCTGATTGTGATTATTTTAGTGTATACATATATCAAAACATCAAGTTGTACATGTTAAATATGTAAAATTCCTATTTGTAAATTATATCTCAATAAAGCTGAAAACAAAAAAATAAACACATAAAAGTTATACACATTTTAAACAAGTACTTTCTAGAGGAATATCATTCTCTTTTCTGCACAATATTTTTAGTTTACATTCCCCAGAAGCAGACTTAGAAACAAGATACAAAATGTAAGTAATTTATTTGGATGCTGATCTCAGGAAGCGTATGTAGAAAAAAGAACTGAGACAGAGTGGAGACAGCAGTAAATACAACATGTTCTTTATTAAGCAACTTATTACTACAAGCAATTGGAGCTTAATTCCTCTGGAGAACTCTGAGGACCAGTATAGAACGTGTCCCTCATAGTTTATCTCACTCAAGAGAGAGAGGGGCTGCTTCGTATTTATGTGAGAGGGATAATTCATTTCACCATGAGATGCAGATGCTATTAGTTGGAAGTCAAGCTAGAGTGTATTGAAATGGTAAGACTCGAAAACGTGTAATGGGAACTGTTATGCCACCTTATATATAATTTCACCCCCTACAAACACACACACTCATACACACACATTATCTCACTCCTTCATTTATTTCTTCCTTAACATCTTATTACTACAAATTTTACTTATTTTTAAACTTACTGTTTATACATTCTCTCTAAAATACCAGCTATATTAGAGAAAATAGATTGCCTAATTTTTCTCTGCTATTTTTCCAGTGTTTGATCTGACTTCCACTTATCACAAAAAATTAGTGAGAACTTTAACCCTGGTATATTTTAGTGAAAAACCCCTGGTGTTATACCTCACGCTTGGAAGCCCTTTGGTGGGAAGGGGAAACTATATTAACTCTGAGGCTGCAGTTAAAGGGCTTCTTATAAAGTTAAGGAACTTTAAATTTAATGTAGTATAGTGGTTGAATGTTCTGGCTCTGAAGCTAAATTGGACTACAGTCAAATTCCAATTCTCCTACTTAATGGTTAAGTGACTTGAAGACTGAGCTCTTGATCTCTATGATTTTTTCATAATACCAGGAAACAATAATCATGCTTTTTAATGCAGTTTTTAACAAGGAAGACTATATTTAACACCATGTTTACTGAGACAAATGGAATAGGATGTTTATTACTTGGATGATAAAATCAGCATACTATTTACTCAGTATTCTGATTCAACTTTTCCTGAGTAAATTTTCCCTCATAATTATCTCAGTTACTTTGTTTACTTGGAGCAGGGGTCATTGTAAACTTTGTCTGCAAAAGGCCAGAAAGTAAACATCTTAGGCCTTGCAGGCAGTAAGGTCTCTCTCACAACTACTCAACTCTGCTGTTGGAGGGTGAAGCCAGTCATAGACAATATGTACAGGAATAGGTGTGATGGTGGTCCATTCAAAAGTAAAATACCAAAATAGGTGGTAGGCCAGATTTGGGCTATAGCTATTACTTTACTGACCCCTGGCATAGAACATATAGTCTAATGTTAAAACCGAAGATAAAATTATGCCAAATATTTTTTTCAGAAGTATTCCTTTATGTAAGAATATAATTTTAAAAAGTTTTAGATGTTTGAAAATGAATTTTTCCTTAATATTTCACCTACTAAATAAATAAAACAAAATCATGATATTATAACTTGTAAATTTTCACTTTATGCTAAAAAAATGTATCTGATATTTTTAGGGTTGTTTCAAATAAATTCGTGTAAAATATTACCAGATAAATAACTTTGAAAATGAATTGAATTCAAAGTAAAGGACAGGAAACACATCAACTAAGAAATATGCTGCACCATAACAGATGTTGTTTCACTTGAATCAATGCAATGAAAACCAAAGTTGAAGAACATCTGGAAAATTTCCCAAAATCTATATTTAGAAAAGCCAACAGTCTCTATTCTTTATCCTTGAATCATTTCTAAATTATCATATCTTCCTTTATAATTTAAAAAATCTTTTAAGTGTCTCACTTAAGATGTGAAAAAAATACATATTTAACTACAGAATGAGAAAATATAGAGGAAAAGCTTAGCCTCATGTAAGAGTTTTGAAGGGCTCAAAAAAGGCCTGTCTGCCTGAAAGTTCATTTATTCATACTATACTAAAAGTTTGATATCAGAATCATTACTTTTAAAGGAATATTCTGTGTTAATAGACAAATACCCTGAGAAGAACTTTGTTTTTTTATCAAAGTTACACTTTAGCATTAGTATACTATCTACTTTTTAAATAACAACTGGCTAAGGAAAGCACAAATATAATTGAAGTTAACGAAGGAAATGTGGTTAGAGTGCAGAGAACGCACCACTGCATTCCTGTTTTCCTCTTTTGTTCCTAATAGTAGAGCTTATAACTCACTCCACCCTCAGACCTATCATTTTGTTATAGCAAAAGTTTTCAGCAGCATCTCCTGGGAATATTGCTAAAAGGTCGTTGCTTGGGTCCTACTTTAGATATACTGAAATTAGAGGAGCGGGTTTCAGGAATATGCATTTTTAAAAGCAACACAGATGATTCTGAAGCACAGTCAAAGTTAAGGACGACTGTTCTAAGACCTTCCCTGGGCATATCTTTCTACCTGGAGGACATTTCCTTATCCTATAGATAAAGAAAATTATTAAGAGCAGAAAAAATTGAGTAAACTCATATCAGATGTAGGCAATCACTTTACCTCAAGATTGGTTGACATTTTAAACATTCCAGTCCAATAAATAAAGTCCACCACCCTGTGTATACTTTTCTACTCAGGAGTAATTCTTCCAGGGTAATTTTTTGTTAACATATTAAAATTAAATATGGAAATATACATGAATATTAAGATGCATATTATCCACTTCAGAATCTTAGCAAAATTTAGTTGAGGCTCAGATTTTGGTCAATTGATTTCTTGAAAATATCATCAATCCTATGTATGTCCTCAATTTTTTGGACTGGACCACATACTTCCATAGCCATTGGAGCTTGACAGCTAAGGCTTTTGCTGCTCACAGACATAGTGAAAATCCTGGATAAGTGAAGGATGAAAAATCCATAGTAATCAGAACTTTTTCGCTTCTAAGTGACAGATCTGGTTATGCAATGGTAAAGTTCAGGGATATCTGGGTTCAGAAAATGCTAGACTCAAGTTCTCAAACAATGTAATGAAGAATTTATCTCTCCAGCTCAAGGCTGTCCTGTTCCCTGTGCTACCTTCACTCTCAAGCAGACTATTTCTACAGAATAACATGGCTCCCGGAATCTCCAAACTTAAATTGTACTAGCTCAGGAGACCCCATAAAAAGATAATTTTCTCTTCCCAGTAATTCAAGTAGACATTACATAATTTGTTCTGATTGCATGAACTTGAAATCATATGCTTATCCCTGTTCCAATCATTATGCCAGAAAGATGAAATATGTATATTGCCTGGATCTATTTCTTGTGATACATTTCAATCTGGAGAGGTAAGACTAGCCCCACCAAACCAAAAAAATGAAACCAACAATAATACCTAACGTTAAATTGGCACTATGTGCTAAACACGCTTCTACATGCTTTATAGATATTAACTAATTTAATCCTTATTACAACCCTACAGAGGGTGAAGAAATATTATTATTTTATGGAAGAGAAAACCGATAAACAGAGTAGTTAAGTAACTCGCCTACAGTTACATAGTTGTGAGGTAGTAAAGCAAGGATTTGAACCCAGGTAGTGTCGAAACAAAATTAACACTTAACTAATACACTATATAAAAGAGATAGTTGAATGGCCATGGAAACATTAGCCTGCTGTTAACAAAAGAGGGGACAATGTAAGGTGGCTAAGAATAAATTATGTCCACTATGTGGGACAGTCAGAAAAGAGCATTAATATTATTGAGTCAGTGGCAACGATAAAGCAAAAGGTTTCTATTCGGTTGCCAGGAAATATTTTAGTTCACAAGAGATTCCTGTATCTGCTTTTGATATTCATACTTTCTGGTGCAGTTTAATTGTTTCCTGAAGTCAATATCTTTACAATTCTATTTTAAATAAGTTTTATTTAATATAATTTTACAGCAAACATTCACACCACACACACATACAATATTTCATTTCAACCAAGAGGAATTCTTTCTCTCTCCTTCACTGCAAAGAATTGCAGGATAATTCCAAAAAGCTTTTGTTGGAACCAAGTAGTTCATGGACAATTGCCTTCCTGGAACCAATGTCCATTTGAATCTATTTATTAAGTTTTTAATTAACAGCTATTGTTTTATCACAGGTGTGTATGTTTATCTCAAGGATGCTTTCCGTATGAAGGAATGGCGCCAAGAAAGTTAAATTGGAAAATAATCCCATACAAATTTTTTTTCTAATAATTATCAGTCAGAAACAGGAAATTCAGCAACAGATTTATTATTTTAGAAAACAAAGCCACTGAATGAGAATTTTAGCATGGCTTCCTGAATACTTTCTACCGTCACACTTCCCACTCCAACACACATACAGAAATACACTAACTCTTTTTATTTATGTTTCTTTATTTATTCTTACTCTGATATATAGTTCATGGCACTTTCCTCTCAATTCTACAAAGGAAAATATCTTTGGCATACAGACATGTATTTGGCATTTTAAAAGTCTCCAGATCCAAACAGCTGGCAAACAGAATGTGAGAGTGAAACAGTCTCCTTTCAATCTTGGCAGAAACTTACATATTTAGAATCTGGAAAATGCCAGTTGCCTAACAGTACTATCATGTCCCAACAGAAAGTGGGAAAAATGCTGTATTTGACTTGGAATAGAGAGGGAAATTATACCTAAATTAATTACTTAAGTTTCAGTGTTTTCAATTTCAATGTTTCCATTCTTTAAAAAGAAAAAAAAAGACACTTCGACTTTTTAAAGTCTAAGCAAATTCAACTTTCGAATCTGCAACCCTTCTACAAGAGTGGGACCATCAGCAACTTTGTGCCCACAAAACCAATTTTTGTGTAGTTCTCAGTAGTCATTGAGAAGGAAGTACAGCTCCTTAAGTAGTTCAATGCTCTCTCATTTTCTCTTGTATTCTGAAGTATACTGCAAGCATTTTAACTTAAAGACTATTTTGTCTATATTTGTGTTCCTGAGCAAAATATAAAACTTAGGAAAATATGGCTACTCAATGAATACTTGAATGAATCAAATAATAAAAAAACTGAAAGAAAATTATGTAATCTAAATGGTTTCCAAAGACTCATACAATTGTTATGGAATAATGAGAGAAATGATGTTATTGTGGCAAAAGCTCAAGTTTCTCTTTGTTTTCAAATGGCATGGACTTTTCTTTGCAATGGTTTGAATTTCCAAATTTCTCCTAATTTAAATAGGGTATTTTATTTTGTTCACCAGTTATGTATTTAGAGATATAAATACAAGAGTTGGAGAAGGACACTTACTACCATGCCCTAAAAATTTTAGAGAGGGGAGAGGACTTCTGCTTAATTCCACAAGAGAGATCAGTACCGTAGTGAAAACTTTCATTCTTCTCTCTTGCTGACTTACTCCTCCCTATGGCAAGAGAAGAAGCTTTAGCAACCTGGGACAGAGACACATATTGGACCATACCACTCAAAAAACAGGATCTATATTTGATATGGTTTGGTTGTGTCTCCACCCGAATCTCACCTTGAATTGTAGCTCTCATAATCCCCATGTGTCATGGGAGTTACCCAGTGGGAAGTAATTGAATCATGGGGGTGGATTTTTCCTGTGCTGTTCTAGTGATAATGAATAGGTCTCACGAGATCTGATAGTTTTATAAAGGGCAGTTCACCTGAACATGCTTTCTGGACTGCCACCATGTAAGACATGCCTTTGCTCCTCCTTCATCTTCTGCTGTGATTGTGAGGCTCTCTAGCCATGTGAAACTGTGAGTCCATTAAATCTCTTTTTTTTTAAAATAAATTACCCACTCTCAGGAATTTATTCATAGCAATATGAAAATGGACTAATACAGTAAATTGGTACTGATAGAGTAGGGTACTGCTATTAAGATACCTAAAAATGTGGAAACAATTTTGGAACTGGGTAACAAGCAGAGGTTGGAAAACTCTGGAAGGCACAGAACAATATAGAAAAATGTGGGAAAGTTTGGAACTTCCTAGTGACTTGGAGGGCTCAGAAGACAAGAAGATATGGGAGAGTTTGGTACTTCCTAGACAGTTGTTGAATGGCTTTGACCAAAATGGTGATAGTGATATGGACAATAAAGTCCAGTCTGAGGTGGTTCAGATGGAGATGAGGACCTTGTTGGGAACTAGAGCAGAAGTGACTCTTGCTATGCTTTAGCAGACAGACTGATGGCATTTTGCTCCTGCCCTAGAGATCTGTGAAACTTTGAGAGAGAAGATTTAGGGCAGAAATTACTAAGTGGCAAAACATTCAAGAGGAAGCAGAGCACAAAAGTTTGGAAGATTTGCAACCTGACCATACGATAGAAAAGAAAAACTCATTTCCTGGGGAGAAATTGAAGCCTGCTACAGAAATTTGCATAAGTAACCAGGAGCCGAATGTTAATCACCATGACAATGGGGAAAATGTATCCAGGGCATGCCAGAGACCTTAGCAACAACCCCTCCCATTACAGTCCCGCAGGCCTAGGAGGGAAAAATGGTTTCCTAAGCCAGATCCAGGGTCCCCCTTCTGTATGCAGCCTAGGGACTTATTGCCCTGAATCCCAGCTGCTACAGCCATGACTAAAAGGAGCCAAGGTACACCTCAGGCTGTGGTTTCAGAGAATGCAAACCCAAGCTTTGGCATCTTCCATGTGGTGTGGAGCCTGCACATGCACAGAAATCAAGAATTGAGGTTTGGGAACCTCTGCCTAGATTTCAGAGGATGTATGGAAATGCCCGGATGTCCAGGCAAAAGTCTGCTGCAGGGGTGAAGCTCTCATGGAGAACCTCTGCTAGGGCAGTGCAGAAGGGAAATGTGGAGTTGAAGCCCCCACATAGAGTCCCCACTGGGGCACCTCTTAATGGAGCTGTGAAAAGAGAACCACCGTCCTCCAGACCTCAGAATGGTATATCCACCAACAGCTTGCACCATGCACCTTGAAAAGCTGCAGATACTCAATGCCAGCCAGTGAAAGCAGCTGGTATGAGGGGTATACCCTGCAAAGCCACAGGGGCAGAGCTGCCCAAGGCCATAGGAGCCCACCTCTTGCATCAGCGTGACCTGGATGTGAGACATGGAGTCAAAGGATATCATTTTGAAACTTTAAGGTTTAGTGAGTGCCCTATTGGATTTTGGACTTGCTTGGAGACTGTAGCCCCTTTGTTTTGGCCAATTTCTCCCATTTCAAACTGATATATTTACCCAACGTCTGTAATTTAACCCCCATTGTATCTAGGAAGTAAGTAACTTGCTGTTGATTTCACAGGCTCGTAGGCTGAAGGGACTTGCCTTGTCTCAGATGAGACTTTGGACTATGGACTTTAGAGTTAATGATGAAATGAATTAAGACTTTGGGGGACTGTCGGGAAGGCATGATCATATTTTAAAATGTTAGCATATGAGATTTGGGAGGGATGAGGAGTAAATGATATGGTTTGGCTGCGTCTCCACCCGAATCTCATCTTCTATTATAGCTCCCATAATCCCATGTGTCATGGGAGGGACCCGGTGGGGGATAATTGAATTGTGGGGTTGGGTTTTTCCCATGCTGTTCTCATGATAGTGAATAAGTCTCATGAGATCTGATGGTGTTACAATGGGCAGTTCCCCTGCACATGCTCTCTTGCCTGCCAACACGTAAGACGTGCCTTTGCTTCTCCTTCATCTTCCACTATGATTACGAGGCCTCCCCAGCCATGTGGATCTGTGAGTCCATTAAACCTCTTTTTCTTTATAAATTACCGAGTCTTGGGTATTTCTTCATAGCAGCGTGAAAATGGTTTAATACAATATTGAAAAGTCAATGTATTCTGTCATTGGGTGATTGGGGTTTGTCAGGTGGGTAATGATCTTTCATGTAACTGCTTCGCATACTCTTTCTAGGTGGTTGTGAGACATTTGGTTTCAGGCCTAAAGACATTGTCTAACACTCTTTTTCCAGAATAATAAAAGTGATAGGTTGATCCTCTTCTGGCTCCATCTGTCCTGTCTCAATTGGCTAGAATTCAGAAGGAGGTTGCTCATGGAAGTGATTGGCAACACAAACTTACAATAGTACCAAGAATAATTAACTTTAAGGCTTAGAAACTACTTTGGAGTCATGACTGACAATTTATTACTTTCTGATTAATTAGATATTTGTGGTTGAGGATTTTCTAACCAAAAGCGTTAAAAATATTTTAATGATAATTTATTTTTTATTCTTTCAGGATTGAAAAGGCATTTCAGGAGATGATGTCAGTGAAAATGGCAGAGTAAAACTTCCCAAATTCTCTCTTCCATAAAAGCACTGAGAAAATAAATGAAAATTTCAGAATTAACATTTTGAGAACACCACACATAAACCAAGGATGTGCAAAATCTTGGGAAGCATTTACTCAAGAAAATAAAAAAAGTTAATCTCAGTAAGAACAGCAGTCTATGTGGTCTTTTAACTTGTCCTGTTTTCTTTGTTCTCTCTCCGGCTCCATGATGACAATGAAAACCAATAGCTAACAGTCATGCTAAAAAAGCAGCAGCCTGGCAGCCACTGGAGGGGACAGAACAGGTTTGGAGTTACACTAAAGCCTCATTCCTGGAGAATTATTATTTGACTTATCTGGTGGCCCACAGAAAGGCAATCTTCCAAAGCTATCTTTATCTGAGTTAGAGAACCCACTTCAAAGTAGATTTATTCTCATCAACAAGTTGTGATGACCAAAGAATCAACTGGAAAAAAAATAAACTGATAGCAATATAAAAAACATGTATCCATTCTTCTTTCTTTAAATTATTAGCCTTTTAAACATATCTTTGTGTGTACATAGTAGTTGTATGTATTTAAGAGGTACATGTGATATTTCAATACAGGCATTCAATGTGTAATAATCATATCATGGAAAATGGGATATTCATCCCCTCAAGCATGTATCCTTTGTGTTACAAAATCAAATTAAACACTTTTAGTTATTTTTAAATGTAGCATTAAAGTATTATTGACTATAGTCACCCTGTTGTGCTATCAAATACTGGAACTAATTCAGTCATTCTATTTTTTTTTTCGTAAACATTAACCATCCCCAACTCCTCCCCACCCCCAACACTACCCTTTTCAGCCTCTGGTAACCATCCTTCTACTCTATCTCCAAGAATTCAACTATTTTGATGTTTAGAGCTCACAAATAAATGAGAATATGCAATGTTTGTCTTTCTCTGCCTGTTTTATTTCACTTGACAAAATGATCGCCAGTTCCATCCATGTTGTTGCAAATGACTGAATCTCATTCTTTTTGAATGAATAGTACTCCATTGTGTATAAGTACATTTTCTTCATCCATTCGTCTGTTAATGGACATTTAGATTGCTTTCAAATCTTGGTTTTTGTGAACACATCTGCAAGAAACATGGAAGAGCAGATATCTCTTTGACATACTTATTTCCTTTCTTTTAGGTATATATCCAGCAGCAAGATTGCTAGATCAGATGGTAGCTTTACTTTACTTTTTTGAGAAACCTCCAAACTGTTCTCATAGTGGTTGCATGAATTTATATTCCTACTAACAGTGTATGAGGGTTCCCTTTTCTCCACATCCTCCCCTGCATTTGTTATTGACTGTCATTTGGATACAAGTTATTTGAACTGGGGTGATATGATATCTCATTGTAGTTTTGATTTGAATTTCTCTGATAATAAATCATGTTGAGCACCTTTTCATATGTTTGTTTGCCATTTGTATGCCTTCTTTTGAGAAATGTCTATTCAAATCTTTTGACAATTTTTGGTCAGAGTATTAGATTTCTTTCCTGTAGAGTTGTTTGAGCTTCTTGTATATTCTGCTTATTAATGCTTTGTCAGATTGGTAGTTTGTAAATATTTTTTCCCATTCTGTGTTGTCTCTTCACCTTATTGATTGTTTTCTTTGCTGTGCAGAAGCTTTTAACCTTAATGTGATCCTATTTGTCCATTTTTGCTTTGGGTGCCTATGCTTGTGAGGAATTACTGAAGAAAGTTTGGCCGAGACAATGTCCTGGAAATTTTCTCCAATGTTTCATTTCTATGTGCCTGTTTTTCTGCCAGTATTATGCTGTTTTGGTTACTATAGCTCTGTCATATAATTTGAAGTCAGGTAATGTAATTCTTTCAGTTTTATTCTTTTTGCTTAGAATAGCTTTGGCTATTTGGTTCTTTCATGATTCCTTATGAATTTTAGGATTGTTTTGTTCTATTTCTGTGAAGAATGTGATTGGTATTTTGATAGAAATTTCATTTATTCTGTAGATTGCTTTGGGTAGTATGGACATTTTAACAATATTGTTTCTTTCTTCCATGCCATGAACATGAAATATCTTCATTTTATGGTGTCCCCTTCAATTTCTTTCATCAGTGTTTTATAGCTTTCGTTACAGAGACCTTTCACTTCTTTGGTTAAGTTAATTACCATTTAATTAACTTAAATAGTGTGGCTGTTATAAATGGGATTACTTTTTAAATTTCCTTTTCATATTGTTCACTGTTGGCATACAGAAACGCTACTGATTTTTGTACGTCCATTTGTGTCATGCAGCATTAGTAAGTTTGTATCTGTTATAATAGTTTTCTTATAGAAGCAGGGTGACTGGGTCCATGAGTGCATGCTTGCACCATGGGGGGCTGGATGGCAGGGTGCATGTGCATGGATGCCAGCTGGAACAGAGCCACAGGAAGTTCTGTGTGCATGTTTCCTGGTGGCAGTGGGGTGGCCAGTTCTGCATGTGTGCACATGCCGGTAAAGCAGTGCAGGAGGCTGAAGATGAGTACATGCTAGCCAAGAGGTGAGGGTGGCTATGGATAAGTGCACACTGGCAATGTGGTTGGGGTATACTGCAGATTGGTCTGCATCAGTGGAAGCCTATCTTCTTAAGCTCTCTTTTGTGCAGGCAGGGTCTGATGGTGAAGAGGATATGGTGGCAGCCATCAAGATGGGCCTTATTTGGGCATCTGAGGCTGTACTGCAAAGTAGGCACAGGCTCTAGTAGTAGCGGGTAGGCAAGGGGGCACTCAGATCAGACTGGCCCTTCTTTGTCTAGGTCTGACATTCAACAATGGAAAAAGCCACCTAAAGGAACCTGGTGAGCCTTCATGGGTGGACCTCTCTGGCTGTGTTTCGTGCATCAACTTCTCTGGGCTCTGCACAGGCTGGAGTCTTATCCCTGCCACCTCTATAAGCAGCTCTCCATGTCAGTTCAAATGTGCATGGGAGTCATGTGTTCTCCTGCAGCTAGGATTTAAAAGGTCCATGGAGAGAGCGGGCCACTCTTCATCTATTTATCCTACCCTTTGCCTATTTAACTCACCTTTTCCCCCAGATCTGCTGTAGGCCAGAAACGAGTCCTAATGCTTTTCAGCCTTGTGCAGGGCTCCTAGTTTCTTCCTCTTCATCCCAGGGTCTGCATCTTCCCTCTGTCTACTCTCAATGCTCTCCTTCTGAAGATCTGCTCAGAGTGTGCCCATCTTTGTGATGGTCTATTTAGTCAGTGGGATATGCTCTTCCTGGCTTCATTTGGTCAACCTTCTTGGTTTTCCACCCCTGCGCTATTTCTAAGCACCGTTCACCAATTAAAGGACGTTTTGGTTGCTTTCATGTTTTAGCAATTATAAATAAACCTGCTATATACATTAGTGTGTGGGTGTTTGCATAGAAATCAGCTTTCAATTTAGTTAGAAAAATACCAAGGACTGGATTGTATGACAAGAGTGTGTTTAGTTTTGTAAGAAATTGCCTATAATGGTTAATTTTATGTGTCAACTAGATTGGGCCATGGGTTACCCACATAGTCAAACATTACGCATTTGTTTGTGAGAGTGTTTCTGAATAAAACTAACATTTTAATTGGTAGACTGAGTAAAGTAGATTGTCCTCCCTAATGTTGATGGGCCTCATCTATTTAGTTCAAGGCCTGAATAGAACAAAAAGACTGAATAACAGGTGCTATCGTCAGAATGCTTGTGTTCCCCCAAAATTCATATGTTGAAATCCTAACCCTCAATGTGATCATTTTAAGGGTGGGGTGACTTTGGGAGGCGGTTGTATTATGAGGGTGGAGCCACTACGAATGAAATTAGTGGCCTTATAATAGAGACCCAGGAAAGCTTGCTTACCCCTTGCACTATGTGAAGCCACAGCAAAAAGGCACCACCATGAGGAACAGGCCCTTAACAGACATCAAATCTTTTGGCACCTGGATCTCTGAGTTTTCAGTCTCTAAAACTATGCAAAAATAAATATTCATTTTTATAAGCACCTCGTTTATGGTATTTTTATAGTAGTTTGAATGAACTAAAAAATATGGGAACTTCTCCTGCCTGAACGCCTTTGAGGTGGGACATTGTTTATTTTTTACACCCTCAGACAGGAACTGAAAAATTGCCTCTTCCTTCAGGCCTGCCAGGGTTTGAACTGGAACTATACCATTGGTTCTCCTGGGTTTCCAGCTTACTGACTCCATATCTTTGGAATTGTCAACCTTCAATATCTGTGTGAGCTAATTCCTTATAATAAATCTCTCTTTCTCTCTCTCTCTCTCTCTCTCTCTCTATATATATATATATATACACACACACACACACACACACACACACACCCACACACACGTAATTGTTTCTTTTTCTCTGGAAAAGCATGTGAATACACTGCCAAACTTTCTTCCAAAGGATCTGTACTATTTGCCTTTCCACAAGCAATGGCAAAGAGTTCCTCTATTGCTCAACAGCTTCACCAACATTTGATGTTCTCAGTGTTTTGGGTTTTTTCCATTCTAATAGGTATAGAGTGGTATCTTATTTGTTTTAATTTGCATTTTCCTACAAATATAGGATGTTAAACAACTTTGTATATGCTTATTAGCCATCTGCATATTTTCTTTGTTGATGAATATAAATCTTTTGCCATTTTTAAATCTAGTTGTATATTTTATTGAGATCTATTTATGTATTCATTTATTTTTAGACAGTCTCACTCTGTTGCCCAGGCTTGAGTGGAGTGGCATGATCTCAGCTCATTGCAACCTCTGCCCACCAGATTCAAACAATGCTCCCACCTCAGCCTCCCTAGTAGCTGGGACTACAGGTGTGCATCACCATGCCTAGCTAATTTTTGTATTTTTTTTCTAGATACGGGGTTTTGACATGTTGTTAAGGCTGGTCTGAAACTCAAGACCTCAAGTGATCTACCCACTTTGGCCTCCTAAAGTGCTGGGATTATAGGCATGAGCCACAGTGCCCAGCCTGTTTTACTGAGTTTTTAAAATTCCCTTTATAAGTTGGATAGCAGTCCTTACTAGATACATGCTTTGAAAATAGCTTTTGCAATCTGTTGCTTGTTGTTTCATCTTTGAACAGTGTCTTTTGCAGGATAGAACTTGGTTATTTTGATGGAGATGAACTTATCATATTTTTCTTCATAAATTATGCTGCTGATGTTGCATCTAAATTATCATCAAGCCCAAGGTTATCTAGATTTTCCCCTATGTTATCTTCTAGAAGTTGTATAGTTTTGCATTTTATATTTATACATGATCCTTTTCAAGTTAATTTGTGTGTTAGGTGTGAAGTCTGTGTCTATATTTGTGTGTGTGTGTGTGTGAATGTCCAGTTATTACAGCACCATTTGTTGAAATGACTGAATTTTCTCCACTAAATTTACTTTGACCCTTTGTGAAAGATCAGTGGACTACATTTGTGTGGATCTATTTCTGGGCTATTTTTTATTGGCTTGTCAAATCTTTTCCCTATACCATACTGTTCTCATTCCTGTGGCTTTATAGCAAGTCTCGAAATCTAGTGGTGTCTTATACTTCAGTATTTTGTTGGCAATTCTGGAAGTTTTGACTTTCTATAAAAACTATAAAATGTGTTTATAAATGTCCACAAAATTACTGACTGCGGTATTAATTAATATTGAATCTGATTGAATGTATCAGTCAAGTTGGGATGATCTAACACCTTGGTATATCCTTATATGTGTACATTAAATGTCTCTCTATTTAAGATTTTGTTTCATTTCTTTGATTAAAGTTTTTAGTTTCCTCATATATATATACATATAAATACATATTTTGTTAGCATTACATTTAGATATTTAATTTTTATGTGAATTATATGTTCCAAAGTTTCCATTTACATTATTTAATATATCTAGTTTTTATTAAAACTGTAAGACATGCAAAGAAACAAAATATATGGGAACTAATAAGGGAAAGATCAATAAAAAATGTTCCTGTGGAAGCTAAGACATTGGACTTTCTAGACAAAGATGTTGAATCAGTCATTTTACATATGTTAAAATAACTACATGCAACCATATGTAAATTACTAAAAGAAAACTTGAGAATGTTATCTCTTCAAAATATAGAATATTGATAAAAAGGCAGATACTGTTTTATTAAAGAGCCACATACAAATTCTGGAGGTGAGAAGTATAATAAATGCAGTAAAAAATTTACTAATAAGCTCAAAATAAATTTCTATCAGGCAGCAGAATCAATTAGAAGCATGAAGATAGCTCAGTGGAGATTATCTAGTTTCAGAAAAGAAATTTAAAAAAATAATTCAGAGCCTCAGAGTAATGTGGGATACAATCAATCATACCAATGTATGCATATGGCAGTTACAGGATATGAAAAAGAGCAAGCAACAGAAAGATAATTGGAAGAAATAATGACTGAAAACTTCCAAAATTCGACAAAAAACCTTTATCTTTATATTCAAGAAGTTCAAATACTCCAAGCAGTATAAACCCAAAAAGAACAATACCTAGACATACCATAATCGAACTGTCAAAACCAAAATACAAAGAGAGAAACTTGAAAGGAGCAAGAAGAAAGCAATTCATTGTGTACAAGTGATCTGCAATAATAATAAAATCCATTTTCTTTTTAGAAACAAAAGAAGTCAGGAAACAATGGGATGACATATTCACAAGTGCTGAAAGAAAAATTATAAAGAAAGAATTCTGTATCTAACAAAATTGTTATTCTAAAATAAAGGCAAAATTAAAGTATTTCCACAAAAATAAAAGAGTCTATCACTAGCAAATCTGTACTACAATAAATACTAAAGGAAGTACTTCAAGATGAAATGAAAGGATGCTAAAAACTAATTCCAGTACACATGAAGAAATAAAAGCGCACTGGAAAAGGAAAAGGTAATTATGTATTGATAAAAGATGGTATTTTAAAAGTAATTTCTTCTTTCAACAAAGGATAAAACAATATGGAAGATCAAAAAGGAAATGGAAGTCTTGAACAACAGTGTAAACAAAATGTACCTAACATACATATATAGGAAACTCCACCTAAAAGCAACAGACTATACATCCTTCTCAGGTGCACATGTAGCATTCTCCAGAGTAGAACTTAAACTTGTATATAAAACAAGTATCTATAAATTTAAAAGGATTGAATTAGTACATAATATTTTCTCCAACCAAATGGGAAGAATACAAATCAGTAAAAGAAACTTTGAAAATTCACAAGTATGTTTAAATTAAACACTACCACCTTAAACAACCAAGGAGTCAACGAAGAAATCATACACACAAAAAAAATAGGAAAATAACTGGAGATAAATAAAAGTCAAAATCCCACTTACCAAAACTTATAATAAAATTAAGCTAAATAAAGCAGTGCTTAGTGGGAAATTCATAGTTCTAAGTGCCTGTATTATGGAAGGGGAAATAGCTAAATTAACTCAACTTTCTAACTTAAAAATTAAGAAAAGCAAAGAAAACTAATGCCAAAGCAAGCAGAAGGAAGGAAAATGAAGTCCAAAATAAATAAAGGTGATAAGAAACAAAATGTTAGAAAACAACCAAAAAATCAACTCTTTGTAAAGGTCAACCAAACTGATCAAACTATAGCTAGACTGACCAAGAAAAAAATGCAATATACTAAAATCTATAATGAAAGGAGGAGACATTACTATCAATCTTGTAGAAATAAAAAGGATTTTAAGGTAACGCTCTGAAGGATTGGATGTCAACTTGTTAGACAATATAGGTGTAATACACACATTCCTAGAAGTACACTGTCAAAACTGATGTAAGAGGAAACAGAAAATAAAAATAGAGGAGTAACAAGCAAAGAGACTGAGTTGGGAAAACCAAGACTTGCTACAAAGAAAAGCTCAGGACCGCATGGCTTCACTAGAGAATTCTTTCAAATGATTAAAGAATAATTATCACAAAATTTTAACAAACTCTTTAAAAAAGGAGAGAAATGAACACTTTCCAACTCATTATATAAAACCCGTGTTTTTTTAATTCCAAAACCAGACAATGGCATTGAAAGTAAACAGCAGACCAATATTCCTTATGAATATAAACACAAATATCCTCAACATATACTAGCAACATCAATCCAGTGTACTCTCTCTCTCTCTCTCTCTATATATATATATATATATATATATATTTTTTGCTTCTTATCTCCTTTATTTATTTTGGACTTCATTTTCCTTCCTTCTGCTTGCTTTGGCATTAGTTTTCTTTGCTTTTCTTAATTTTTAAGAAAATTTATATAAATCTCATATATGTATTTATCATATGTATATGATTATATACCAAGTCAGAAAATGTTTCATGATAAAACAGTTATTGAATTTCATCACTCTAATAAGACATTTACAATAGAACTTACCAGTAACATTGTACATAATGGTGACAAATTAAAAACTTTCCCCATAAGATCAGGAAAGAAAACAGGGTGTCTGTGGCGCATATACACCATGGAATACTATGCAGCCATAAAAAATGATGAGTTCATGTCCTTTGTAGGGACATGGAAGAAATTGGAAATCATCATTCTCAGTAAACTATCGCAAGAACAAAAAACCAAACACTACATATTCTCACTCATAGGTGGGAATTGAACAATGAGATCACATGGACACAGGAAGGGGAATATCACACTCTGGGGACTGTGGTGGGGTGGGGGGAGGGGGGAGGGATAGCATCGGGAGATATACCTAATGCTAGATGACGAGTTAGTGGATGCAGCACACCAGCATGGCACATGTATACATATGTAACTAACCTGCACAATGTGCACATGTACCCTAAAACTTAAAGCATAATAAAAAAATTAAAATAAAATAAAAAGCCTGAGGGGGGAAAAAAAAAGAAAACAGGGTGTCTGTTCTTGCCATTTCTATATAACATTTAATTAGAGGTTCTATCCAAGGTATTTAGTCAGGAAAACAAAGGCATCCAGATTGGAAGGAAAGAAGTAAAACTATCTGTATTTTCAAATGCAATTATTTTGTGTATTGAAAATTCTAAGAAATCCAGAAAATAAAACTATAAGAAATAGTAAATATCTTCAGCAAGGTTACCAGATGCAAGATTAATATACAAAAATTAATTGTATTTCTATACACTACCATGGAAAATCTGAAAATAGGATAAATAAACGACTTCGTTTACAATAGCATCAAAAAGAAAAAAAGGCTTACTCATAAATTTAACCATGGAAGTGTATGCTGTACACTTGTTCACTGAAAACTAAATAAGAAATTGTTGAAAGTAATTGAAGGAGACCTAAATAAATGCAAATACATTCCTTGTTCATAGATTGGAAAACTTAATATTATTAAGATGGCAATATTTTCTAAATTGATATTCAGATTCAATGAAACTCATATTAAATGTCCATTTGTTATATTTTTCAGAAATGGACAAACCAATTCTAAAATTCATATGAAATTTCAGGTAATGGCAAATCGTCACAACCAATCTTGAAAAAGAAAACAAAAATAGAACCACTTCACCAATTTCAAAACTTAGTACAAGGCAATGATAACCAACACAATGTGGTGCTGACATAAATACAGCCATGTAGATTAATGAGATTAAATTGAGAGTCTAGAAATAAAACTATATATCTGTGGTCAACTAGTTTTAAACAAAGGTGATAAAATAGTTCTATGAGGAGAAATGTTTTTTAAACAAATGATGTTTGGATATGTCTACATGCCAAAGAATAGAATTACACCTTTACTTCATACCATATACAAATATTAGCTCAAAATTGATCAGATACCTAAATATAAGAGCTAAAACTATGAAAGTCTTAGAACAAATAATAGGAGTGAGTCTTTGTAACTTTATATTAGGCAATGATTTCTTAGATACAATACAAAAAGCACAAGAAACAAAACAAAACGTATATAAATGGTCCTTATAAAATTAAAAACTTCTTTGCCTCAATAGAGTCCATCAAAAAGTGAAAATTCAGCCCACAGAATGGGGGAAGATTTTTGCAAATTATAGATTTGACAAGTGACCTATATATGTTACATATTACAACTATTACAACAATTAAAAGGGAAATGTCTAAATTAAAAATGCAGAAAAAGACTGAATAGTTTTTCAAAGAAGGTATACCAATGGCTAAGTATATGAAAAGATGTTCAACATCATTAGTCATCAGGGAAATGTAAGTCAAGACCATATAGATGGCTATAATCAATAGGTCAGATGATAACTAGTGTTGGTGGAGATGTGAAGAAATTGGAATCTTCATACACTGCTGCTGAGAATGTAAAATGGTGTAGCTGCTTTGTAAACTGACAGCTCCTCAAATGGTTAAACATAGTTACCATGTGATCTAGTAATTCCACTCCTAGGTAGATACTCTTGTGAAATGAAACATGTATGGACACATAACTTATAAATTACTATTCATAGTAACCAAAAGTGGAAACAATCCAAATGTCAATTAATTGATTAATGGATAAATATTTTATATCCGTACAATAAAATAATATTAAGCAATAAATAGAAAGAGTACTGATCTAAGCTATACTATGGATGAACCTTGACACCCTTGTAGTAAGTGAAAAAAGACAGTTGCAAAAGATCACATGCTGTATTATTTCATTTATACAGAATGTCCAGAATAGGAAAATCTCTGGAGGTAGAAAACAGATTTATGGTTAGGATTGGCTGGGGAGAAATAGAGGTGGAGGTGGGTAATAATTAAGCAACTTGGGTGTTTTTTTTTTTAGTGATTAAAACGATTTAAAATTGATTGTAGTGATGGATGCACAAGTCTGTCAATATACTAAAAGCCACTGGATTTTACACTTAAACGGGTGAATTTATGGTATGTGAATTATATCTCAAAACACACAGACACAGACACACAACCCCAGGAATGGGATTGTGTTGAAGGTGCATACTTTGATTCGTATTTATTAAATTTTTGAAACAGTTTTTTTGCGGGTCCAAAACTTTTTCATAGGGCTTTCAAAACACCATTGACCTTAGAGATGAGACTGTGCTGATGATGCATACTGAGGAAAACAGGACTGGCTGTGATCAAGATGGGGTTTTAGAGCCAGGCTGACATGAGCTCAAATCCCAGCTTTGATATTGACTAATTACATGGCCTTGGATAATTTACTAAATTGCCCAGCACACCAGTCTGCCAATCTGTAAAATGGGAAAAATATCTTTTTCTCAGATTTGTTACCAGAATGAAATTAAATAATTTTAACCATAACATAATTCATTTGACATAATAGTCATAATCATAATTATTATTTAAATGTGCCTATAAGGATTGATAGAACACTTAAATATGTTCCAGTCATACAAGATGGTCATTCCAAGCAGAGAGAACCATCTGATTAAATACATGAAGGTGAGTAGCATGAGACATATTTGCAGAACTGTGAATGACCCACTTTGATTAAAGCATATGGTGCGTGAAAAGGAATAATCTATGGAAAAGCTAATGAATTGGTTGGTACCAGATCTTAGAAGGCAAAACATTTGAAGCTAAGGAGCTGTGAAGAAGCAGTGTGACTTTTTTATTCATTTTTTGAATCCTCAAGACCTAAATCTAACAAGTTTGATAAAGAAGAACAACATTGGAGGTTTAAATTATTTGACTTAAAAAACTAAAAATTTACATTAATCATGACAGTGTATTAATGACGCTAAGATAGATATATAGATCAATGGAGAAGAATAGATCATCTAGACTCAGAGTCCACACACATGATGATTTGGCTTTTGGCAAAGGTGTAATGAGGCAAGTCAGTGGAGAATTCTTTTCAACAAATGGTGCTAGAAAAAATGAATATTAATATGTGTAAAAATTAACTTTAAGCCATAATTCACACCATACACAAATATTAACTGAAAATGCACCATAGATTTAAACATTAAACCTAAAATTATAAAACTCCTAGAAGAAAACATAGGCGAAAGTCTTGACCTTCAATTAGACAAATACTTTTTAGATGCATCCAATCCCCAAAAGCATGATTTATAAAAGTAAATCTAAATAAATTGGACTTCACAATAATTAAGAACCCTGGTCTTCTAAAAATAGCTAGTGGATGGAAAAGGCAAAGCAAATATTGGGAAAAAATATTTTCATATCATGGTAGTGTATAGAAATACAATTAATTTTGTATATTAAACTGTTTGATAAACAACCAGTTTCGGGAATATATCAAAATAAGGGAAGGAGCAGAATATTTGAAAAGACAGTTCCCCGAAAAAGATATACTGATAGCAAACAAGAATGTAAAGAGATGTGCAACATCGGTAACCATTATGGAGATAGTACTACACACCCATTAGAAAGGTTAAAATTAAAAACATGGCCATCCTAAGGATGTGGAATAACTACAACTGTCATATGCTACTGGCAGAAATTTAAAATAATACAATCACTTTGGAAAACTGTTTGGCAGTGCCTTAAAAAGTTATCTATAAACTATTATATGATCCATGTAGTCCACTCTTAGGTATTCACTCAAGAGAAATAAAGGTATATTAAATTTAAAGACTGTCATGTGAATGTTCATAGCAGCTTTATTCATAGCAGCCCCAAACTGGGAACAATCCACATTTCATCAATTAAATGGCAAACAGAATGTGGCATATTCATAAAATTGTGTTTTACTCAACAATTAAAAAATAACTATGATACATGCAACAAGGATGAATCTCAAGGAGGAAAATGAGGGTGAGATTACAAAGGAATACTAAGATACTTTTTTATGTGATAAATGTATTTTCTTGATTGTCATGGTAGTTTTACGGGCGCATACATGTATCAGAACTTATAAAATTGTATATTCTAAATGTATATGGCTTATTGTATATAAATTATTACTTCCTAAAGCTGTTTTTACAAGGGCATTTCAGTGTTTTTCATTTTGTGTTTTGATTACCATATATAATTTTGTGTTTATTATGAAGAATGATTATATCCAGAATAATCAGAGCAGGAGAAAGGATACACTTTAAACTTGAGTATCAATCCTGGACAAAGGGAAAAAAAGTCTTCAAGACTTCAGCGAAGCACAACTTCCAACAATATTCCTGTGCAATGAATGGCTGAAAAACTGTCAGATAAACTGGTCTGGCACACACAACTGAGGAATGATCCAGTAACTCTTGAGCAAAAGGTGTGCTAATTCTATTGAATCTTAACATGCAAAGACAAAAGTGAGATTTTCCCTGCCAATAGATTTGTTGCATCAAATAAATAGTATCCTTGTATTCAGTACTGAAAGGACAATTCCCCTTATTACATGTCTTATCCATCAGTCAAGATTCATTTAGAGCCTCGTAATCCTTCAAAAAGCATTCTGATAACTCAGTCATTAACTTCTGATCTTTTTTTTCTTATATATGTATATCTCTACTCTTAGCTTCTTGCTAAGTATCTTTTGCTGAATTTAGGTCAGTCACACAAAGTTTAACATTTGATTCACCTATAGTTCTTTCATTGAGATCCTTTACTTTTGCTTCCTGACATTGTAAATTTTGAAGCTTTATTGCCTTGTAGTGTAGCCACTAATCAGATGCGGTTGCTTAGCCCTTGAAATGTGGCAAGTGACACATAATTGGATAATAATATATATTTTGGGTTAAATATAATATACTATCATGATTAGTTTCATTTCTTTCTTATTACTTTTTAAATGTGGCTACTATGCAAGTTTTAAATTACATATGTGACTTGCATTATATTTGTATTGGAAAATGTTGATCAGGAGAGCAGAGAACTAGTCTTTTATCTCATGATGCTTGACATAGTTTTGGCCATGCATTGGGCACTCAGTAAAGAAAGTGGATTACATTATTGATAATTAGAAGTTAATAATAATTATTATAAATTATTAAACATTTAGTATTTACCAACCAGTGTGTTAAATGTTCTATATAAACTTATTGTTGTCCTATAGAGCAGGTATTATTTTTCTAATTTTACTTACAAAAAAGTGAAATTCAGACAAAATAAATTACTTGGCCAAGGCCACACATCAGAACTATTTGAACCACACCAACAACTCTGCCCTTAACAACTAACCTGTACTACCCTCTCAGTGGACTTGTTCTTCTTTGCAGCCACGTCTATATTGAAAATAGTGACTATCAATTTTTGAGCATCATGGAGTACCACATGAAAATTCTTAAAGTACACAAAATCTGGACTATAAGCTACTTCTGAAGACTTTTTAAAACATTCTTTAATAATGTCATGTTACTGATGTATTATAATATCATTGCTTTATTACCCTTGCTTTATTGAAGAGAGGAGGTTAATGGCATTAAGTTAAAAATGGAACACCAAATTTGTGTAATATATAATTTAATTGCACATTAGACCTAAAGCCAAAGCTCCTCCCTGCCTCTTATTTTTTTACCTGAATCTCCTCTTCTCATTTTCATTAAGGAAATGTTTCCTTTTTATTTGCCTGTTCTCATATTTTCACTGATTTTTTTCCTTACTGTTTTAATTGGTTTAATAACTTCCTTTCATTTTCTTGATTTGGGTTCCTCTTGGCACACAATACTTGGATGAAAATGGCACTTTTGTCAAATTATTGCCCCTTTTCAGTATTGTAGCAAAAGAAAATCTATACAAATTAATTAATCATTGCAAGTTACTGCTAGCCCACAAATTCTAATGCAATGAGAAATTAAAACAAGAGTAAAAAATTCTTGTGGTGGGTTACAGACAGTATACAGAGGTGCTAGAGAACTGTCCTTAGAAGTACAATAAAACACATAATTTTGATCTCCGATAATTAAATTAACTCAATTTGTAATGGGAGTATAAGGGAACAACCAGTTACCAAGAGCCAAATCACTGATATCAACACTTTTCTTTTTTTTTTTTTTTTTTTTTTGAGAGGGAGGTCTCGCTCTGTCGCCCAGGCTGGAGCGCAGTGGCGCGATCTCCGCTCACTGCAAGCTCCGCCTCCCCGGTTCCCACTATTCTCCTGCCTCAGCCTCCCGAATAGCTGGGACTACAGGCGCCGGCCATTACGACCGGCTAATTTTTTTTGTATTTTTTTAGTAGAGACGGGGTTTCACTGTGTTAGCCCAAGGGATAAGCAACACAGAGAAATATGTGAGTCAGAGAAGTCCTATTTAGGTAATGTGAATTCAGCACTGTCCAGAAGAGAGAGAGAGAATAAAACTGCAGAAGAGAAACAATTTATTAACCAAAAAGGGGTTACTGTTTGTGGACAGAAGTATTTAACCGTACCTGACAAAATACTGTCGTACAAATTCTTCATATTTGAAACAGAGATTTTACTTGTTGGAAATTATTCTAAGTAAATCAAAATACAAATTGTAAGGGAATAATGTACAAGGTTGCTTACAGCAGTTTTCTTTGCAGTGTCAAAATTTCTTTCTTTATATAGACTGATATGTAGATCAATAGATACCTATATAAAGACATAGATACTGATATATATATCAGATAAATTTTACTTGGAGTCTTATATGATTTGGTACCCCATTTCAGTTATTCATGATTATCTGCTTCCTGCTCATAATTTAAAGAAATGAAAATAATAAACCATTGTTCTGCCTGCCATTATAACCAAGATGATATATTGTTGAAGCAATATATTACAGAGATAAAATCAATCTTCTATGCCTTATGGGTCTTAGAATTGATTTTAGTTCAATAAATTTTTGAAATTTAAGTCTTTTTACCTTTTCAGATTTAAGAATGAGTAGATCATAAGTACCTTAAAGGTCATGTCAACTCAATATGTGTCTCAAAAATTTGTGAAAAAATAAAAAAAGATACAATTCAGAATTCTTCCTGATATAAATTACATTTTTCAGAAATTGTTTTTTGAAATAGCTCTAATCTGGATCAAATTTGTGGTTTTCTACATATCAGAGGAAAGGGGCAAGTTTCTATTTTATATTAATTTTAAATAAAAATTAAGTGTAATTACCATTTCATTTAGATGTGTTGCCATTAAATTACTTGTAATTAGTTTGCTAGCTTTCAAGTTTTTATTTTTCAGTTTATATGATAGAATTTAGCTATTACATTCTTACTACATAGTCATACATCTGTACAATTTTGGTGAAAAAAATTCACTTTCTAAAGACTCTTTCTTATTTTTTTAATATTTTAACATTTTTGTTTTTCCTGTGCTAACATATCTTTTATTTTTGCAAATAATACATTGTTGTTTGTTGTACTTATCTTTTATCCAGGTATTAATTAAGTCTTTAGATCTGAAAGCTAATGCAGTAGCTTCTTGTGATATGAAAAAATGTGTGCATAGAAAGCAGTTTTATTTGGTTAAAGCATTGTTAGCATTTCCTCTCATGAGAGAAATTAAATAATTTCATGCCCAACAGCTTCAAATATATTTAAACTTCTGTAAACCTAAGATTGCCAAAATCTAACATATGTTATGTGGTATTTAATCCTCCAGGGGAACCAAAGAAACAAAACATGTCTGTTGCAGCAATTAATAAGCTGCAAAAGAGACAACTAGAATCTTTTCTATCAAAATGAGCCATATCCTTCTGCAGGCCACATCCAACATATACTACTTAAAAAATTTTATTAGGCAGGAATTGTAATTAAAGTTGAGTTTTCTATTCATTCATAATTCTTTTAAAGATATGCATTTCTTCTGGATTATATTAAGAGTTAAAATGATGAAACATTTTCTTGCAATTAACATGATCTATATAGAACGCTTTAATTTGTATTTAAAGTAAAGTAGTAACACATTTTTAAATTTAGTTGCAAAAAAGAAATCCCAGCAAGATGAGTAAAACCGGTCACATTTGTTAAACATAAATAAAGCAAATTTTATTGGCTTTGATTTCCCTTTTCTTGAGACATCACTTCACATCTGTTAGAATGACTCATCAAAAAAACAATGAAGTTGAGGAGAAACTAGAACTTTTATACACTGTTGATGGGAATGAAAAATGGTACAGTACCTATAAAAAACAGAATGAAATTTCCTCAAAAAGCAAAAATAGAATTGCTGTTATGATCCAGCAATTCCACTTCTGGAATTATCCAAAGAATTAAACTCAGGATAGAGGAGATGTATTTATATTCCCGTGTTCATTGCAGCATTATTCACAATAGCCAAGATATAAAAGCTATCTCAATGTCCGATGACAGACAAATGGATAAAGAAAATGTGATCTATATATCTGCTTGTATATCTATGTATCTATGTATCTATGTATCTATGTATCTATCTATCTATCTATCTATCTATCTATCTATCTATCTATCTATCTATGTATTTGAATATACACAATGGAATATTATTCAACATTAAAAAGGAAAGAAATCCTGCCATTTGTGACAACACAAATAAATCTGGAGGACATTATGCCAAGTGAAATAAGTCAGTCAAAGAAGGACAAATACCGCACTATTTCACTTATATGAGAGATCTAAAATAGACTCATAGAAACAAGGAGTATAATGGTGGTTGCCAGAGGCATAACAGGGAGAAATGGGGAATTGCTGTTCAAGGGACATAATGTTTCAGTTACACAAGATGAACAGGTGCTTGATATTTTCTGTACAACATTGTGCCTGTAGTTAACAATAGTGTGTTGTGCACTTAAAATGTTTTAAGAGAGTAGATCTCATGTTAAATAAGAATTTGATGGGCAAAAAATTTTTAAATATGTGCATACACTCACAGATTAGTAGAAAAGAGACAAACAACTTCATCAAAATGTCCTGAGGCTGAAACTTGCATGAAACTTTGGAGTAACAACTAGGAGGTCAGTTTGGTTGCATACAGTATGCAGTGACTCACAGTAGAAGATGGGGTTAGTGAGAGTATCTGCAGGTCCCTGTAAAGCTTTCACTTTATGCTATATAGAATGGGAAAATTTTAGAAGGTTTTCAGCAAAGAACTGACATGACTTCTCTCATCTTTTTTTATTTAAGATTACATTCCTTGTTATGTGAAATATAAGCTGTAGGGATCAAGGGTGGAAGGAAGTAGACTATTCAAGATGGTATTAGCTAGCTTGGACAATGAATATGGCAGAAAAAGTAGTGAAAAGTAAGTGGGTTCTCGATATCTTTTGAGGGTATAGTCAACAGAATTTGCTGATGGATTAACCATAATGTGCGATATGAATCAAGGGTGATTGCAAGATATTTGGCCTGAGCAACTAGAAAGATAGACTTGCCTTATAGTGAGGGGACAAACTGCAGATGTGTCAGTTTAAGGGAAAGATCATAAACATGGCTTAGTCAGAATACTTTGACAATGATTATTAGACATCCAAGTAAAGACACTGAGCAGGTAGTTGTACAGGTGAGGTCAGGAATAGAGATATAAATTTGAGATTTACAAGAGTCCATTTTGCCTTACTGTAAAGGAATACTTGAGACTGGGTAACTTATAAAGAAAAAAAGTTTATTTGGCTAATGGTTCTGCAGGCTTTAAAAGAAGCATGGCAACATCAACTGCTTCTGGTAAGGATCTCAGAAAGTTTCCAATTATGGCAGAAGGAGAAGAAGGAGCAGGTGTGTCACATGGCAAGGTAAGGAGCAAGAGAGAGAGGAGGGAGGTTCAAGACTCTTTTAAACAACCAGATCTCAAGGGAATTAAAAAGGAGAATTAACTCATTACCATGAGGGCAGCACCAAGCCATTCATGGGGGATTTTCCTCTATGACCCAAACACTTCCCACGAGGCCCCACTTCCAACACTGGAGGTCACATTTCAACATGAGATTTGTAGGGCACAAATATACAAACTATATCAAAGGGTAAAAGTAAGTTTCCCAAGCCATAGATTAAATGAAATTCTCAAGGAAGTGAACTCGAAAAATAAATGTTGTCCAAAGACCAAATATTAAGCACTTCAATATGTGAGGTTGGAAAAATAAAAATGAGCAGGAAGCATGTTCACTTGATCCACATTTTAAAATTAAACTTACAATATGATAATAAAAGTAGAATTGATATTCCCTAGGATATCAGAAAAAAGACTACTTTTATTCACTTTTTGTGAAAATATATGTATTAAATATATTTTTTAATATTTTATTTTTGTGAAAATATATGTATTAGATATGTATATATTTACTTCTAGAAATCTATTCTAGTGGACTACTGCATATCCTTGTGCATCAGTGTGTGTACATATATATATACACACACGCATACATACACACACATATGTGTATATATAGATTTTTATATGTTCATAGCAGCATCTGTTGCTGTGTAAATATTTGCTCAACATTTAGCAACTGAAAGCAACACATTTTTAAAAAAATCTCTGTTGTTGTGGGTTAGGAATTCAGAAGTTAGTTAGATGGATTATTCTGGTTTGGGATTTTTCGTGAGGTTGTAGTCAAAACATAGTCCAGGGCTCCTTACAGATCCACTTCCAAGATGGGTTACTCACATGGCTATTTCACAGAAGGTCTCAGTTCCTTGCTGGCTATTAACAAGAGCACTGCATTAGTTCTTTCTCACATTGCTTTAAAGAACTCCCTGAGACTGGGTCACTTATTTATAAAAGAGATTTAATTGACTCACAGTTCTGCAGACTGCACACTAAGCATGGCTGAGAGGCCTCAAGGAAACTTACAATTGTAGCGAAAAGTTAAGGAGAAGCAGGCACATCTTACCATGGCAGAGCTGGAGAGAGAAAAAGAGGGAAGGTGTAAGTTCTACACACTTTCAAACAACCAGATCTCGTGAGAACTTACTCACTATCATGAGAACAGCATGGAGGAAGTCCACCCCCATAATTCAGTCATCTCCCACCAAGTCCTCCCTTCCACACGTGAAGATTACAATTGGACATGTGATTTGGGGGGGGACACAGAGCCAAACCATATCAAGGACTAATTTTCTCACAAAATTGACCTCTTCATAGATTTCCGTAAGTATCCTTAGAACATGGCATCTGACTTCTCCTCAGAAAGAGTGATATAAGAGAAAGAGGAAAAAATCCCAATGCCTTTTATGGTATAGCTTAGGAAATCACACATTATCACTTTGTCACATTCTATTTTTTGGAAGAGAGTCACTAAGTACAGCTCATACTCAAAGGTAAAAATATTTGATTCCTTTCTTTTGAAGGGAGTAGTATCAAATAATTTATAGACATATTTTAAAACCTCAACAATGTGGATTGGTTAAACCTTTTCAGGAATAAATCTAATAATGACATGAAAATTTAAGATGTGAATTCTGTTTTAATAATTTTACTTCTAGAAATCTATTCTAGTTCACTACTGCATATGCTTGTGCATCAGTGTGTGTACATATATATACACACACACATACATACACATATGTGTATATATAGAGATAGATTTTTATATGTTCGTAGCAGCATTAGTAGTAGTAAAAATTACATAGAGCTTTAGTGTCCAGCATTAAAAGAGCAGTTAAATTCATTATAGTGCAGCTATACAATGGGGTAATATGTAGCAGCTAAAAGAATGAGGTAGATCTCTATGTACTGAAATGAAAAGAGACAAGAGAAGATGTCATTATAGATTTTTATGAGAAATACAGTTGCAGAAAATTTTCTATAGTATTTTTGTAAAAAAGTAAATGACAAAATCTATAAGTGTATATGATGTATAAAACAAAAATGATGAATAGGATATAATCATAAAGTAATTTAATTTTATAACCCTTGCCCCTTTGCATTTTATTCACTTGGACATAAAATTCAAGCCAGCAACATGACTTTTCTGGTAATTTATGAGTTATACAAGGATTTTTGGCCAAAATTAAAATATCCAGTCTCATACAAGAGTAAAAAAGTGGGCATGTTGAAAGCAAGACACATTCAAGTGTGTGGCAGAGATGCATGATGGCTATTTCCATCTTTTCCGACATAGTATTTATAATCCTTCTCTCCTAGTTGTTATTCTCATTTAATTTGCCCTCCAAGGCTAGAGAATGAGGAAACTAAAGATACAATGAAAGTAGCAAATTTCTCATCTGACTGAAAATGTCATAATCTGTCTTCATGTTTTCTCAGGGTTTGGCAGTCCTTTCATGCATGCTGACTTTCTGTGGACTTTCAGTTCTTCAAAAACACTCACCATCACTGGGGATCTCTCATCTGCAATTCCCTTGACAGGAGTAAATCCTGTCCTATTCTGGCTAGTTGCCTGCCACTTACTCCATAGCCCCAAGGCATCTGGCAGTACCATTTCCAGTCTTCTTCACAGAGATCCCCTTGCCCTTTCAGTTATTCTCTTAGACATTGTAATTAAGACACACCCATACTAGCTCATGTTTGGCCCACATGCAGTTTATGGGAAACAATCATACATTCTTGCCCTTGAGAGATTCTTGTAGTGTAGTTGTTTTACAACAGTCCTTGGTAGTGTTAATTCTCTAGCACTTCCAATCCTCCCTGAGAGTGGACTGAGCATGAAAGTTTAATGAAGTCAGAATACATAGGCACTTGAGGAAGCTGTCTGTGTGCATAGGGCCTATCTGCAACAGGGAGAAGTGAACTCAGATAGGCTGAGGACATACAGGACATAGAATCAACAGGTTCTTCTCTACGTCCCAGAACTTCCCCAAAAACCTGGTTAATTTTCATCTTCTTTGTGCCCATCCTCAGTAAATGGAAAAAGAACTAACATCCATGCATTTGATTAAGCCTCAAATCTGGGAGTCATGTATTATTCCTCGTTTTCCCTCTAACCCTATAGGGAAGCAATAACCAAGTATTACCAGTTTTACCTCCTAAGTATTCTGAATCCACTAATATCTTTCCAACTATGCTAGTCTACCCTAGTCTAGGCCATCAACTCTTACTGAGATTATTGCAGTCTAACTGGAATACTTATCTCTAGTATTGCCTCCTTCTGATTTGTGTTGCACATTGTAGCTCTAGAAATCTTCCTGAAATGTAAATATGATTATGTCAGTCCTCTACCTTATATTCGCTCATAATTTTCCATTATGTGGGTATATATGATTGGGTACTTATTTATTCCTTCTGCCTCATATCTTACCACTTTCCAACTTTAATATTACATCTACTGATACTAAACTATGTTTAATTCCCTACATATGCTGTATACTTTTTCTTCCATCTTGGCCCTTGTAAATGCTAGCTCTGCCGCCTAAAATGTGTTTCTCCATACATTCCATCTTTACCCAGCTAACTTCCAGTCATCTTTCAGCTATAAGATAAATAGGCTGACCATATATTTCAATTTTCCTGTAATAATTATTATTTTGTCCTGTTGTCTTCTGTGCAATTATTAATGATATAGCATTCACGTTCAAGTGTGACCTAGTTTAGGGTGATAATTTTCTATAATTTTCTTTAAGATAGAAATTTCTTCCTTCAGGAAACCTTCCCTGACTTCCCCAAGTCTATGTTGAAACCCCTTTTATGTAAAACAATGCAAATTCATACTTTCCTTTGTTTATTACTTATCTGTCTTACCTTTTAGAACTGTGAGTTCCTTCAGTGTAGAAATGAAATTCGTTTGGCTCATTTCAGCACCGATTCTTGCGTCTTGCCCATAAGTGATCAAATATATTTGTTCAACACATGCAAATGCAAAACTCTCTTTGTTAATTGATGAGATTTCTAAGCATCACATAATCTGAACATCAGTAATCACCAACAGGCAAAAGTAATTGACATATCATTATTAGTAGTCAGTAAGTAATCATCTCTAAGGGGGTATTGACTGTGAAGTGGAACAGGGAGCTTTGGAAGTTCTGGAGATATTCTGTATTTTTAATAGGGTTTCATTGATGTATATATCTGTACAATTTAATCACCCTATACACTTAAGATTAAGATATTTAATTCTATCTACATTATATTTCAATAACAAATAAAACACCAGCACATACACACATAGTTTGTGACTATATGCATTAGAATCAGATATCAGCCACTTACTAGCTGTATGATGCTGGACAATTTATTCAACCCATTTGAGCTTCAGTTCTATCCTTTACAAATTGATAATAATAATAATAGTACCTATTTATAGGCTTTAAGAAATAAGCAATGTCACATATGAAATGCATAATACTATGTTGGCCAGGTGTGGTGGCTCACGCTTGTAATCTCAGCACTTTGGGAGGCCAAGGCAGGTGGATTACCTGAGGTCAGGAGTTCGAGGCAAGTCTAGCCAAAATGGCGAAATCCCATCTCTACTAAAAATACAAAAATTAGCCAGGCATGGTGGTGGGCACTTGTAATCTCAGCTACTCGGGAGGTTGAGGCAGGAGAATCGCTTGAACCTGGGAGGCAGAGGTTGCAGTGAGCTGAGATCGTGCCACTGCACTCCAGCCTGGGTGACAAGAGTGAAACTCCATCTCAAAAAATAACATAAAATAAAATAAAATAAAATAAAATAAAATAAAATAAAATAAAATAAAATAAATAAAATAAATACTATGTGGCCCAGTAGGTGTACTCTACCCTTTGTATTATTTTACTTTTTAGTCTGAAATTCCAATCAATGGAGGATTCTAGTGTCCATGTACATTTTTAAATGAAGTTTGAATTCACATGCCTATGAGTACATTCTATGAGTACATTTTCTTTGGAGTTTTTAGGGCATCTGAAGAAATACTAACATTTGAAGTAATCTATTCTCTTTAAAAGTTCTGATTTTCTAAACACTAATAAAGCATGTATGGATTAAATGCAAAGAGAAAATGGTTTGTGTTCCCCTTTCATCTTAGCTAACACTCTTTTATATTCTTATAGTCCATTGAATATAGTCATATTGTATTAGTTTCATGTTGCTGCTGCAACAAATTACCATAAACTGAGTGGTGTAAAGCAGCATATTTATCTTACAGTTCTGGAAATGTTAAATTTTAAAAATCAAGGTGTTGACAAGGCTGAGTTCCTTCTGAAAGATCTAGAGGATAATCCATTTCCTTGCTTTTTCCAGCTTCTAGAGGTCACTTGCCTTCCTTGACTCAGGCATGGCCTCCCTCCTCCACCTTCAAAGCTAACATTGCAACATCTTCAAATCTCTTTCTCTCTGATCTCTGCTTTCATCATCAAATCACCTTACTTCTCTCTACTTGCATAATCACATCTCCTCTGATTCACCTGCCTCTGTCTCTTCAGAAACTTTTTGGTTATGCTGGTCCCACCTGGATAATCCAAGTTCATCTTTCCTTCTCAGGATACTTAACTGAATCACACCCTCAAAGTCCCCTTTTCATGTAAAGTCTTTCAAAGAGTTTTGAGACTGGGATGTTGATATCTTTGGGGTGGCATTATTCAGTCTATTGCATGTATACAGCTGTAGCCAGTTACTGTCTTGCTATTATCAGAAGCTATATTCCCAGTTTCTCAGTTGCAAAACAGTGAGTAAATTAGAGACCATTGTCCACATTCTGAGCTTGCAAAAAAAAAAAAATCCTTTTTATAAGAATCACTGAGATAATACCTTGCCAAATTCAGAGGATTTTTTTTTTCATGTCTTCTCACACATTTAGAGATCCTGAGCTACACAGGTAAGATTATGCTAGACTGTAGGATATGCACATAGCCATCTACCTGAAACAAAGTTACCTTTTTAAATAGTTACTAAACTTTGTGCCCTAAAACAAAGGGCTAATAAGAAATTTTGAAGTTCTATCATAGACTAGTGTTTATAACCTGAAATCCTTATCAAACACTAAGAAAAATGTTAAAGAAAATTAAGTTTTAGAAACAAGCCTATTTGATATTTATGGCAAAAAAGGCAGTTTTCAGAAGCCAAGGCATACTTGTTTTTTGTTTCCAGAGAGCCCAATAAAATTGTGACAGGGCTGTGAGTACACATTTACAAGATAAGTCATCAAGTCTCAAAGCAAAATAACTATTTCACCAGGAATTGTATGAGAAGAATCAATGTGGTGCAGTGAAAAGGGAAATGTCTTTGAAGGCAGAAAACTAGTTTCTGTTCTCTGCTGGTGACTTTAGTCATGTGACCACAGGAAATCACTTAATTTCTCTTACCTCAATTTTCTATACAATAAGGGAGTTGCACTAGGTATGTGTTATTCAAATATTGCTACCATAGTACATAGATCAGTAGATCTAGGGTATGATCTAAAATAACCTTAACCCCTAAAAGGCTGTCTCTTTGCCCTTGCAATGGGTCTCACAGTTTTTCTTTTCTTTTTTTTTTTTTTGAGAAGGAGTCTCGCTCTGCCACCCAGGCTGGAGTGCAGTGGCGCGATCTTGGCTCACGGCAAGCTCCACCTCTCAGGTTCATTCTCCTGCCTCAGCCTCCCGAGTAGCTGGGACTACAGGTGCCCGCCACAAAATTTTTTTAACATTCAGGAATGACACTTAGCTAGTGGGTCTTTCAATAGCTGTGTAAGGCTGTCCCTCCACGATTCTATATTGCAATCCAATCATCTTCTGGTCATATTGGCAACAATTTTCAACATCATTCTCAAACTTCTATTTCCCAAATATCCATTAAGCCCATAAAATTACAGAAATCTGCCTAAAGAAATGTGTGTAGAGCCTGAGTACCTGTACTTCATGCATAGACTACGGCATAAGAGGAAGACAAATAAAAATACAGTATCAAAATACTAAAGGCTGAGTGAAATTGGCACCAACTGATATACCATGCTTGTCCTATCACTTTATATATCCCTTGGTTATAATGGGATAATCCTGTCAGAGACACAAGTACTTATTTTAAAAAACCACTTGATTAGATTATCTTTAATGCTTTTAATTCCAAAATTCTGTGAGTCTCTGAGTTTATAAGTCTTAGATTACAAAAACCACACAGTTGTTAAAATGTAACTTATTTACTATCATCATCGTAATTGAATTCTCCTATTTAAAATTCCCTATTTAAAATCTACTATTTTATGTTCCGTCAGTATGTAATCACAGTACAGATCAAGAGGTAAGGGTTTTTGAAACTATACAAAACATAGATATATCAGTTATCCAAGGAATCAAGGAGCCTAGGTGGGGAGAGCTTGTGATTATTGAAACTTGTAGAATTCTATAGTCCTGACAGATTTTTACCCATTGCACACTAACCTTATCTTAATTCATCTAAAACATATAAGAATGAAGCAAAACATAAAAATAAATATTGCAAATACAGCATGGATTTAGGAAAAGTTACTTTTAATCAATTGGAGAAAAATCACTCTACAACTTTAAATATCATTAAAGGGGAATTCAAAGTACTTCTATGACCAATGGATGAGAGGAAATAAAGGTAGTGGCTGGCTCAGTGTAATTCTATTATGGGGAAGATAATAGTCAGCAAACTTGCCTGATCTTGTTTTCTTTTGGCTGTGCTTATATTGCAGAAGATATCTCAAAAACTTATGTGAGGAAACTTATAGACCTACTATCCTTGACTGACAGTGTAGCCCAAATTGCCATGGCTTTTTAAGAACCAAAGAAGAGAAGCACGAAATTTTGAGAGAAAAAAAGATATTCAGCAGCATGTTTTGTTTTTTCTATAAAACATAAAATGCTTAGTCTTTGAGTCCACAGCTTCACTCAGAATTCTTGGCTTTCAAAATCTAGAACAGTTGAGTGGTAAGTTGTGCCCAGAACACTTGTCTTAAAATTTAATACATTGCAGAGAAAGCAATAATTATTTTGCTCAATTACTTTAATCTTCAGTAAGCCACAAGAGGAATTTATCTAACAACTACTTTTTGTAGAATAACCCTAATAGAACATGAAATAGTCTTTTAAGACTTTCGAGAAACTAAAAGGAGTAAAAGTATTTTGAGGTCTTCATCTACTCTTTTTTCTACTTCACCTACTTCATCTATTTTTATGTCACAGGGAACAAAACTACTGTGCCTCAATGCCTAAAGTTTATAATATCCAGCACAAAATCAGCATTTTGTGAAAGATACTTATATTTCATTTTTATGCAACCCATAAACTACGTTCATTTTTCTAACACAATGTTTTCTGATTGTGACAGAACAGATATTTTTGGCCTATATCTTAGGACTAGCTTCTATTTGGGGGGATCTTTTTGCAAACAAGGAAAAGGTTTCTTATTAGACATAACTTTTTTGTTAATAACTCACAGCTTATCGAAAATGTTTCTGTGAATGCTACATACCGGCAAACTCTTGTGACATACCTGACAGAATAAATACCACTGAGACCTAAGGTTTCTGAGGTATTAGGCTGATAATGAGAGGGACATAAAATAAATAATAATAATTAAACTAATATGTATTGGGTATTTTAATATTTATCAAGAACTACCTTAAATGCTTTAAATGTATTATGCCATTTAAGATTCACAGCACCCTATGTGGAGGTTTTAAATATTATTCTCACTTTACAGATGATAAATTAAGCTACAGAATAAAATTAACTGACTTGCTCAAGGTTACTGAGAAAGTAAATCATGAATTCAGATTTCAGTCACAGATAATCTGATGCTAGAGTCCATTAATTTCTTTGTTTTACTATTTCCCACTAACCAAAAAGAACTTCTGATGTTAGTAAACTTAAAAATATAGTAGGAATGCTGATGAATGAGTATATAATTACTATACAAAGTTGAGCCTTGTTCATTCAACAAATATGAATCAAATGACTTCTATGTAAATATCATTGTCATTAGAGATAGGACAATGACAAAAAAACTACTCTAGTAATCTAGGTTAAAGATGATAATAGCTTGGACAAAAGTGGTATCATAAAGGTGTTGAGAAGTGGTCAGATTTTGTATATATTTTGAAGGTAGACCCCCGAAAATTAATAAATGGATTGGATATGGGTGTAAAGAAAAAAGAGATTGGTTCTTTTAAAATTATTGAAGCAAAATCTAGTTCTTTGTAAAAATCAATAAAATAATAAACCTATAGATACCTTAATTAAAATAAAAATAAGAATGAAATAAATTACTAACATTAGAAATAACAAAGAGGACATCATCACAAATAATATATATGAAATATAATAGGATATTATTATGTACAATTGTACGCAAATAGATTCAATAATTAGATAAAATGGATAAGTTCCTCGAAAAATAAATATATTAGACTGTTGCGAGGAAAGACAGAAAAACTGATTAGTCATATATCAAGTAAATGAATTTAACACATAATTGAAACATATAATTGAAAACTTCTCAGAAAGAAAATTCCAGGCCTGCAGATGGTTTCATTGGTAAGTATCAAATAAACATTTAAGAGAGAAGACTAATCATATATAAATTATTTAAGAAAATAGAATAGGAAGCAATTTTTAATAACATTTGTTTTTCTTAGGGACACTTTTGAGGAGACTTTCCTCAAAGACAAAAGTTATTCACTTTAACAAAAGTTAATATGTTAGTTTTGTACACCACATATGCCCATCATTTCATCCCAGGAAGAGCAGACCACAGAGTTTTCCCCTCTCAGCGTTCAGAGTACTTTGTGCATTGCTTATTATTATTATATTCCCTTTCTCCAAGACAAGCAGAAACCTCAGGGTCTGAGTCCAGAGCACACTATAGAATCTTGTTCTCCTTGACTGGACACAGAGGTGGAACAGAGTTGGCTTGAAGGTGGCTGATTGTGGAACCAAGGGCTGGAGAAACAGTATTCAGTGGAGAGAAAAGATAATAAAGCTGTGTAAAAAAAAACTGAGGCAGAGGCAGGCGGATCACTTGAGACCAGGAGTTCGAGACCAGGAGTTCAAGACCACCCTGGGCAACATGGCAAAACCCCCTCGCTACTAAAAATACAAAAATTAGCCAGGCGTGGTGGCACGCGGCTGTAGTCCGAGCTACTTGGGAGGTTGAGGCAAGACAATCACCTGAACGTGGGAGGCAGACGTTGCAGTGAGCTGAGGCCACACCACTGCACACCAGCCTGGGTGACAGAGCAAGACTCTGTTTCCAAAAAAAAAAAAGTATACATGTACGTGTACATATATATATATATATAAAACAAAAGTATATATATATATAACAAAAGTATATATATAGTATGTATTTATATACATACATACATGTATATACATACACACAAAAGTATATATATGTGTACATATATACACACACATATGTGTGTGTGTGTGTGTGTATATATGTGTATATATATATAGCAATTAGGCAGATAAAGAAAAATAAATGAGAAACACTAAAAGCAAACCAGAACAAAAGAGGTAAAAAGCAAGCTTGAAAGTTAGGGCATGGGAAATTTCTAAAGCAGAAACTTAGATGTTTTTATGTGCAGGAGGAGATAAGAGATACTCGAGTCCATGAACTGTCTCACAGAACTATGACTTAAAATATAGAATTATAGTGTCATAGGTACATGTTGTTTTCCCTCCTGTACTGAGGTACTTGAGAACAGGAACCTTATCATAGTTCTTCTGCATGTACCCTGGACTGAGTTCTGTGCTTGGCAAATGGTAAGTCCTCAGTTTAATGGATACAGGCCTGCATCAGTGAATGAATGTTGGCAAAGTATGACCAGTTGCTTTATGCCATGTCTATCTTTTACTGAATTTACAAAAGTTCAGCAATTTAATAATGATTTATTTTTAAACTTCTTAAAGAAAGGATTCCAGTCAGTAAGGAAAGAATCATTTGCCAAAAATCATTCAAATGAATTTAAATATTTGTTTTGATATGTAATTCTGCTTCCTTGTTCTACTAAATGTTCATCTTTTCTTCCAATCAAACCATATATATTTAACTTCCAGTTATTTGATTTATTTGTTTCACATTCTATGCAGTACAGTAACTAGTTCAGTCACTGATGATATTTTTGTTTTCTCGTTGATGCTACTAATTATGCTTCCCGTGGAAAGAACTGGCAGAAGGAAAACTATAATAATATTCCTTCCAATAGACAAGACAATTCAGCCCCCCTTTACTATTTTTACTAGAAAAAAATAAATCACTCAAAATTATTTAGCAGTTGACTGCACAAACATCTGTGTAAAATAACTCTCAGATTGGGGATTCTTTCATTTTATTTATATCATTAAAAAACAAACCATTTATCAAGTAAAAGTACCATTCTTCTTGCACCTAATAACCCACAGAAGAAACAAACAGATATAAGTGGCCATTGGTCTTTCAAATTTGAGAGGTTAGTTGTATAATAGTCTTAAAGTAGAATACTATTATCCCATCAAACAAAACTCTTTTCATTTCTGATATCAACACCCAATCATTTATTAACTTACTACATATTTTGTGCAATACATTGCATATGACTTATTACTAATATGCACTATGAATACTAATATCAACTATGAACATCTTGCACATGTGATATTGCTGATATTTTGATGGTCAGCATACTATGGACATTACCTAAATGGCTATTTATACTGTGAAAGGAAAGGTTTGGAATGAAAAACCTTTCACTTCACTGTTAAGCAAGTAAAAATGTACTAGGATGTTGAGTAGAAGTGATTTCAGCTAATTATTCATGTGGGACTGTTTCTTAGTCTGTTTTGTGCTACCATAGCAGAAAACCACAGGCTGGATAATTCATACTGAACAGAAATATATTAGCTCAGGATTCTGGAGGCTGGAAGTTTGAGATCAAATGGTTGGCATCTTCTGAGGGCTTTCTTGCTGCATCATCCCATGATGTAAGGGAAAAGAGAAGGGGAGAGGGGACAAAAGGAGGCCTAACTTGTCCTTTTATAAGGAACCTACATGTGCATTAATGAACCCATTCCCACCATAACAGCATTAATCTATTAATCTACTAATTTTCATTCACTTCTAAAAGGCCCCACCTGTTAATTCTGTTACAGTGGTGATTACATTTCCAACACATGTGTTTTGGGAGACACATTCAAACTGTAGCAGAAGGTGAAAATATGTATTGTGTAACATGACTATACTTGTTTATGTATTCTTATTTTATTTTATTTTTAACTTTATTTTGCATTCAAGGTACATGTGCAGGTTTGGTATGTAGGTAAAACGTGTGTCCTGGGTGTTTGATGCACAGATTATTTTGTCACCCAAGAAGCATGCATAGAAACTGAGAGGTAGTTTTTGGATCCTTACCCTTCTCCAACCCTCCACCCTCAATGAGGACCCAGTGTCCATTGTTTTATTCTTTCTGTCTATATGTACTCAATGTTTAGCTTCCACTTATAAGCGAGAACATGCAGTATTTGGTTTTCTGTTCCTGTTAGTTTGCTAAGGATAATGACCTCCAGCTCCATCCAAGGTGCTGCAATGGATATGATCTCATTCATTTTATGGCTGCATAGTATTCCGTGGCATATATTTACAACATTTTCTTTATCCAGTCTACTACAGATGGGCATTTATGTTGATTTTATATCTTTGCTATTGTGAATAGGGCTGTGATGAACATATGCATGCATGTGTCTGTATGGTAGATCAATTTATATTCCTTTGGGCATATACTCAATAATGGGATTACTGGGTACAATGGTAATTCCATTCGAAGTTCTTTGAGAAATTGCCAAACAGCTTTCCACAATGATTGAACTAATTTACATTCCTGTCAGCAGTGTATAAGTGTACGCTTTTCTCCACAACCACAATGGCATCTGTTATTTTTTGACTTTTTAATAACAGCCATTCTCATTCAGACTGGTGTGAGATGGTATCTCATTGTGGTTTTATTTGCATTTCTCTAAAGATTAGTGATGTTGAGTATTTTTTTTAATATGCTTGCTGGCCACATGTATGTCTTCTTTTGAAAAGCGTCTGTTCATGTCTTTTGCCCACCTTTTAATGGGGTTTTTTGCTTTCTGCTTACTGAGTTGTTTAAGTTCCTTATAGATTCTGGATATGAGACTATTGTCAGATACATAGTTTGCAAATACTTTCTCTCATTCTGTAGGTTGTCTGTTTACTGTTAACAGTTTCTTTTCCTGTGGAGAAGCTCTTCAGTTTAATTAAGTCCAACTTGTCAAATTAAGCCCAATGAGCATTTTTGTTAAAATTACATTTGAGGTCTAGTCATAAAATTATTTCTGAAAAGAATGGCGTTTCCTGTTTTCTTCTAAGATTCTTTCTTATAATTTGAGGCCTTACATCTAAATATTTAATTTATCTTTTGTTAATTTTTTATGGTGTAAGGAGGGGATCCAGTTTCAATCTTCTGCATGTCTAGCCAGTTATCACAGCACCATTCATTGAATAGGGAATCCTTTTCCCATCTCTTGTTTTTGTCAGGTTTGTGAAAGATCAGATAGTTGTAGGTGTGCGGTCTCACTTCTGGGTTCTCCATTCTGTTCCATTACTCTATGTGTCTGTTTTTGTAACAGTACCATACCGTTTTCATCAATGTAGCCTTGTAGTATAGTTTGAAATTAGGTAATGTGATCCCACCAGCTTTGTTCTTTTTACTTAGGATTGTGTTGGCTGTTTAAGCTCCTTTTTGGTTCCACATGAATTTTAAAATAAATTTTTCCAATCCAATGAAGAATGCCATTGGTAGTTTGCTAGGAGTAGCATTGAATCTATAAATTTCTTTGTTCAATGCAGCCATTCTAAAATATTGATTTTTCTTATCCATGATCATAAAATATTTTTCCATTTGATTGTGTAATCTCTGATTTCTTTGTGACATGTTTTGTAACTCTCATTCTAGAGAACTTTCACCTCCCTGATTAGCTATATTCCTAAGTATTTTATTCTATTTATGCCTATTGAGAATGGGATTGCATTCTTTTTTTATTATTATTATACTTTAAGTTCTAGGGTACATGTTCACAACGTGCAGGTTTGTTACATATGTATACATGTGCCATGTTGGTGTGCCGCACCCATTAACTCATCATTTACACTAGGTATATCTCCTAATGCTATCCCTCCCCCCTCCTCCCACCCCATGACAGGCCCTGGTGTGTGATGTTCCCCTTCCTGTGTCCAAGTGTTCTCATTGTTCAATTCCCACCTATGAGTGAGAACATGCGGTGTTTGGTTTTTTGTCCTTGTGATAGTTTGCTGAGAATGATGGTCTCCAGCTTCATCCATGTCCCTACAAAGGACATGAACTCATCCTTTCTTATGGCTGCATAGCATTCCATGGTGTATATGTGCCACATTTTCTTAATCCAGTCTATCATTGATGGACATTTGGGTTGGTTCCAAGTCTTTGCTATTGTGAATAGTGCCACAATAAACATACATGTGCATGTGTCTTTATAGCAGCATGGTTTATAATCCTTTGGGTATATACCCAGTAGTGGGATGGCTGCATCAAATGGTATTTCTAGTTCTAGATCCTTGAGGATTTGGCTCTCAGATTGGTTGCTGTTGGTGTATAGAAATGCTACTGATTTTTTTTACACTGATTTTGTGTCACAAAACTTTCCTGAAGTTGTTTATCAGATCAAGGAGCTTTTGAACAAAGACTATGAGGTTTCCTAAGTATAGAATCATACTGTCTACAAATAGGGACAGCTTAATGTTTTCTCTTTCTATTTGGATGCCTTTTATTTCTTGCCGGATTGCTCTGGCCTGGATTTCCAATATCATACTGAATAGGAGTAATGAGAGAAGGCATCTTGTCTTGTTCTGCTTTTCAAGGAGAATGCTACCAAATTTTGCCCATTCAGTGTGATGTTGGCTGTGGGTTGCTCATAGATTGTTGTTATTATTTTAAAGTATGTTCCTTCAATGCCTAGTTTGTTGAGGATTTTTAACATGAGGGGACTCTGATTTTCACTGGAAGCCTTTCTTGTATCTATTGATCTGATCGTGTGGTTTTTGTTTTCAGTTCTATTTATGTGGTAAATAACACATTGTTTTGTATATGTTAAAGCAACCTTGCATCTCAGAGATAAAGCCTACTTGATTGCGATGTATTAGCTTTTTGATGTGCTGCTGGATTCAGTTTGATAATATTTTGCTGAGGAATTTTGGATCTACAATCATCAAAGATATTGACCTGAAGTTTTCTTTTTCGTTGTCCATGCCAGGTTTTGGTACCAGGTTGATGCTATCCTCATAAAAAAAGTTAGTGAGGAGTCCATCCTCCTCAATTGTTTGGAATATTTTCAGTAGGAATGGTACTAGTTCTTTTTTATCCATCTGGTAGAATTTGGGTGTGAATATATCTGATTCTGGGCTTTTTTTGACTGGCAGGCTTTTTATTATTGACTCACCTTTTGAGCTCATTATTGGTTTGTTCATGGATTCAATTTCTTCCTGGTTCAGTGTTGGAAGATTTTATGTGTCTAATAATTTATCCATTTCTTCTAGGTTTTCAAGCTTCTGTGCTTAGAGTTGTTCATAATAATCTCTGACGGTTATTTATATTTCTGCAGGGTCACTGGTAATAATTAATTTGTCATTTTATTGTTTATTTGCATTTTCTCTTTTTTTTTAAATTCTAAGTTCTGGGGTACATGTGCAAGATGTGCAGGTTTGTTACATAGGTAAACATGTGCCATGGTGGTTTGCTGCACCTATCAACTCATCACCTGAGTATTAAGACCAACATGCATTAGCCATTTTTCCTGGTGCTCTCCCTCTGCTCCCCCAACTCCAGACAGGCCCCAGTGTGTGTAGTTCTCCTCCCTGTGTCCATGTGTTCTCATTTTTCAACTCCCACTTATACATGAGAACATGCGGTGTTTGGTTTTCTGTACCTGTGTTAGTCTGCTGAGGATAATGGCTTCCCACTCTATCTATGTATCTGCAAAGAACATGATATCATTCCTCTTTATGGTTGCATAGTATTCCATGATGTATATGTACCACATTTTCTTTATTCAGTCTATCATTGATAGGCGTTTGGTTTGATTCCATCTCTTTGCAATTGTGTATAGTGCTGCAATGAACATACATGTGCATGTATCTTTTTAATAGAATGATTTATATTCCTTTGGGTATATAGCCAGTAATGAGACTGCTGGATCAAATGGTATTTCTGGTTCTCTATCTTTGAAGAATCGCCACACCATTCTTCACAATGGTTGAACTAATTTACATTTCCACCAACAATGTAAAAGCATTTCTATTTCTCCACAACCTCGCCAGCATCTGCTGTTTCTTGACATTTTAATATTTGCCATTCTGATTGGCATGAGATGGTATCTTATTGTGGTTTTGATTTGCATTTCTCTAATTATCAGTGATGTTGAGCTGTTTTACATATGTTTGTTGGCCACATGAATGTCTTCTTCTGAGAAGTGCCTGTTCATGTCCTTTGCCCACTTTTTATTGGGGTTGTTTGTTGTTTGGTTGTTTTATTGTAAATTTGTTTAAGTTTCTTGTAGATTCTGGATATTAGACCTTTGTCAGATGGATATATTGCAAAAATTTTCTCCCATTCTGTAGGTGGCCTGTTTGCTCTGATGACAGTTTATTTTGTTGTGCAAAAGCTCTTTAGTTTGATTAGATTTTATTTGTCAATTTTTGCTTCTGTTGCAAGTGCTTTTGGAAATTTTGTCATGAAATCAATGCCCATGCCTATGTCCTGAATGGTATTGCCTAGGGACTCAAATGAACCCCTAGCATACCACAGCATCCTTACAGAAAAGTGGCCACACTATTTTAAGGGAAAAAAAAAGCTTCAAATGTTTGTAATCTCAAATATGGAAGGTCAATAAGCCCACAAAGATGAGAAAGATTCAATGCAAGAACACTGAACACTCAAAAAGCCAGAGTTCCCTTTTTCCTCCAAATGACCATATCACTATTCCAGCAAGGGTTCAGAAATGGGCTGAGGCTGAGATGGCTAAAATGACAGAAGTGGAATTCAGAATACGGATAGGACTGAATTTCACTGGGCTAAAAGAGTGTGTTGTAACCCAATGCAAGAAAGGTACAAATTATGATAAAACATTACAGCAGCTTACAGACAAAATAGCCAGTATAAAGAAGCATGTAACCATCCTGATAGAGCTGGCCTACACTGCAATAATTTCATAATGCAATCACAAGTGTTAGTAGCAGAATAGACCAGGTGGAGGAAAGAATTTCAGAGCTTGAAGACTGCCTTTCTGAAATAAAACAGACAGAAAAGGATAGAGAAAAAAAATAAAAGGAATTAACAAAACCTCCAAGAAATATGGGATTATATAAAAGACCAAATCTATGACTGATTAGTTTATATGAAAGTAATGAGGAGAACAGAACCAATTTTGAAAATATTTCAGGATATCATCCATGAGAACTTTCCCAAACTAGCTATACAGGCCAACATTCTAATTCAGGAAATGCAGAGAATCCCAGTAAGATACTCCAGGAGAAAATCACCCCTAAGACCTATAGTCATCAGAATCTCCAAGGTGAAAATGAAAAAAAGAAAAAAAGTTAAAGGCAGCTATAGAGAAAAGCCAGGTCACCTACCAAGGAAAGCCCATTAGACTCACAGTGGACCCCTCATCTTAAACCCTACAAGCCAGAAAGGATTTGGGGCCAATATTCAACATTCTTAAAGAAAAGAAAGCCTAACCCACAATTTTATATCTGGTCAAACTAAGCTTCATAAGTGAAAGTAATAAGATCATTTTCAGACATGCAAATGCTGAGAGAATTTGTTACCACCAGACCTGTCTTACAAGAACTCCTAAAGGAAGCACTAAATATGGAAAGAAAAGGCCATTACTAGCCACTACAAAAACACACTGAAGAACAGACTAGTAACTCTATAAAGGAATTACATAAACCAACTGCAAAATAGCAAAATAACCAGCTAACATCATGATGGCAGAATCAAATCTACACATATTACTACTAATCTTAATGTAAATGAACTAAATGTCTGAATTAAAAGACACAGAGTGGCAAGCTGGAAAGAGAATCAAGACCCACGCTGTCTTCAAGAGACCCATCTTGCATGCAATGACATGAACAGGCTTAAAATAAAGGCATGGAGTTAAATCTACTAAGCAAATTGAAAACAGATAAAACAAAGGTTGCAATGCCAGTTTCCGACAAAGCAGACTTAGAAACAACAACGATCTTAAAAGACAAAGAAGGGAATTACATAATGGTAAATAGTTCAATTCAACAACAAGATTTACATATTCTAAATATGTATGTGCCCAACACAGGAGCAACCAGTTTCATAAAGCAAGTTCTTAGAGACCTTCAAAGAGACTTAGACTCCCATACAGCAATAGTGGGAGACTATAACACTCTATTGACCATATTAGAAAGTTCATCAAGACAGAAAATTAACTAAGGTATTCAGGACCTGAACTCAGTACTGGATAAACTGGACCTGATAGAAACACACAGAACTCTCCACCCCAAAACAACAGAATATAAATTGTTCTCATTGTCACATGGCACTTACTCTAAAACTGAACACATAATCGGAAGTAAGACATTCTCAGCAAATGCAAAAGAAGTGAAATAATAACAAACAGTCTCTTGGACCATAGCATGATCAAATTTGAAATCAAGACTAAGAAATTCGCTCGAAATCATACAATTACATATAAATTAAACAACCTGCTGCTGAATGACTTTTGGGTAAATAATAAAATTAAGGGAGAAAACAACAGGTTTTTTGGAACTAATGAGAATAAAGATATAATATAACAGAATCTATGGGACACAGCTAAGGCATTGTTAAAACAGAAATTATAGCACCAAATGCTCACAACAGAAAGCTAGAAATATCTCAAGTTAAAAACTTAACATCACAACTTAAAGAACTAGAGAACCAATAGTGAACAAATCTGATAGCTAGCAGAAGACAAGAAATAATCAAAAACAGACCTTAGGCCGGGCGCAGTGGCTCACGCCTGTAATCCCAGCACTTTGGGAGGCCAAGGCGGGTGGATCATGAGGTCAGGAGGTCAAGACCATTCTGGCTAACATGGTGAAACCCCGTCTCTACTAAAAATACAAAAAATTAGCTAGGCATGGTGGCAGGCACCTGTAGTCCCAGCTATTTGGGAGGCAGAGACAGGAGAATGGTGTGAACCCGGGAGGTAGAGCTTGCAGTGAGCTGGAGCTTGCAGTGAGCTGGAGCTTGCAGTGAGCTGAGATGGCGCCACTGCACTCCAGCCTGGGCAACAGAGCGAGACTCTGTCTCAAAAAAAAAAAAAAAAAGACCTTAACAAAAGGAGATAGAGACACAAAAAAATTACAAATCCAGGAGCTAGCTTTTTTTGAAAAAATTAACAAAGTAGATAGACCACTAGCTAGACTAGTAAAGAAAAAATGAAGAGAATATTCAAATAAAAGCACAATCAGAAATGACAAGGGGGATATTGCCACTGACCCCACAGAAATACAAACAATCATTTGAGAATATTGTGAACACCTCTATCCACATAAACTAGAAAATCTAGAAGTAATGTTTAAATTTCTGGACACATACACCCTCCCAAGAATAAACCAGGAAAATATTGAATCTCTGAAGAGACCAATAAAGAGTTCTGAAATTGAGGCCATACTAATTAACCTAACAACCAAAAAACAACAACAACAACAACAACAACGACAACAACACAGGACCAGAGGGATTCATAGCTGAATTCTACTATATGTACAAAGAAGAGCTGGTACCATTCCTATGGAAAGTATTAAAAAATTGAAGAGGAAGAACTTCTTCCTAACTCATTCTATGAAGCGAGCGTCATTCTCATACAAAAAACTGGTAGAGATACAACAAGAAAAGAAAACTTCAGGCCAATATATTTGATGAAAATTTATGCAAAAATCCTCAACAAAATACTGGCAAAATGAATCCAGCAACACATCAAAAAGCTTATCCATCACAATCAAGTAGGCTTCATTCCCAGGATGCAAAGTTGGTTCAGCATACACAAATCAATAAATGTGATTCATCACATAAACAGAACTAAAGACAAAATTCACACAATTATCTCAATAGATGCAAAAAAGACTTTCAATAAAATTCAAAATCCACTAAGGTTAAAAACTCTCAATAAACTAGGTACTGAAGAAACATAACTCAAAATAATGAGAGCCATCTATGACAAACCAACACGACACATAATACTGAATGGAAAAAAGATGGAAGCATTTTCCTTGTGAACTGGCACAAGACAAGGATGCCCTCTCTCACCACTCTTATTCAACATAGTATTAGAAGTTCTGGCCAGGGCAATCAGGCAAGAGAAAGAAATAAAGGACGTCCAAATAGGACTAGAGGAATTCAAACTATCCCTTTTTGCAGATGACTTGATCCTATATCTAGAAAACCCTATAGTCTCAGCCCAAAAGCTTCTTAAGCCAAGAAAGAACTTCAGCAAATTCTCAGGATCAAAAATAAGTGTGCAAAAATCACTGGTATTCGTATACACCAACAACAGTTAAGCTGAGAGCCAAGCCAAGAACGAGCTCCCATTCATAGCTGCCACAAAAATAAAATATCTAAGAATACAGTTAACTAGAAAAGTGAGGTGAACAATTTCTTCAAGGAGAACTACAAACCACTGCCAAAAGAAATCAGAGATGACACAAACAAATGAAAAACATTCCATGGTCATGGAAAGGAAGAATCAATATCCTTTAAATGGCTATAATGCCCAAAGAAATTTATAGATTCAATGCTATCCCTATTAAACTATCATTAACATTCTTCGCAGAACTTGAGAAAACTATTTTAAAATTCACATGGAACCAAAAAGAGCCCAAATAGTCAAGGAATTTTTAAGCAAAAAGAACAAAGCTGGAGGCATCATGCTACCCAACTTCAAACAATACTACAAGGATACAGTAACCAAAGCAGCATGGTACTGGTACAAAAACAGACACAAAGACCAATGGAAGAAATAGATAATTTGCAGAAATAAGACCACACACCTACAACCATCTAATCTTTGACAAACCTGACAAGAACAAGCAATGGGGAAAGGATTCCCTATTCAACAAATGGTGCTGAGAGAACTGGCTAACCATATGCAGAAAATTGAAACTGGACCCCCTTTTTACACCATATACAAAAAAAATTAGATAGATTAAAGACTTAAATGCTAAACCAAAATCTATAAAAACCCTAGAATAACAACCTAGGCAATAACATTTAGGACATAAGCGTAGGCAAAGATTTCATGATGAAGACACTAAAAGCAATTGCAACAAAAAGAAAAATTGACAAATGAAATCTAACTAAACTAAAGAGCTTGTGCATAGCAAAAGAAACTATTAACAGATTTAGCAGGCAACCTATAAAATGGGAGAAAATTTTTGCAAACTTCATCCAACAAAAATCTAATGTTCAACATCTATAAGGAGCTAAAATAAATTTACATGAACAATAAAAAACAAATTACCCCATTAAAAAATGGGCAAAAGACATAAACAGGCACTTTTCAAAGGAAGACATAACTGCAGTCAACAATCATATGAAATAAAGCTCAACATTACTGATCATTACAGAAATGCACTGCAAAACCGCAATGATATATCATCTAACACAAGTCAGAATGGCTACTATTAAAAAGACAAAAAATAACAGATACTTGTGGGGTTGTTCAGAAAAAAGAACAGTTATACACTGTTGTGGGAGTGTAAACTTGTTCAGCCCTTGTGGAAGACAAGTGTGGCGATTCCCTAAAGACTGAGACAGAAACATTATTCTACTCAGCAAAACTACCACTGCATGTATACCCAAAGGAATATTAATTATTCTATTATAAAGACACATGCACATTCATTACAGCACTAGTCACAATACTAAAGATATAGAATTAACCTAAATGCCCATCAATGGCAGACTGGATAAAGAAAATATGGTACATATACATCATGGAATACTATGCAGTCATAAAAAAGAAAGAGATCATGACCTTCGAAGGGACATAAATGGAGCTGGAGGTCATTATCCTTAGCAAACTAACACAGGAACAGAAAACCAAATACTACATGTTCTTACTTATAAGTGGGAGCTAAAAGGTGAGGACACATGGACATATGAAGAGAATAATACACACTAGGGCCTTTTGGAGTGTGGAGGATGGGAAGAGGGAGAGGATCAGGAAAAATGACTAATGGGTACTAGGTGATGAAATAATCTGTACAACATACCCCCATGACAGAAGTGTACCTATGTAACAAACCTGCACTTGTACCCCTGAACTTAAAATAAAAGTTGTAAAAAAAAAATCGTAATAATAGCAACATTAAAAAAAACCATACAATGGAGATCCAGTATGTTAGGAAGCAAACTTTTCAGTGCAAATTTTGCAAGCCAGGAAAGAGGCATGGCATGCTTAAAGTGATAAAACAGCAACAACAAAAATCTACCCTAGAATAATATATCCAGCAAAAATATGATTTAACCATGAAGGAGAAATAAAAACTTTCCAGAAACCAAAAGTTGAGGGATTTCATCAACACCAGACCTGTCCTACAAGAAATGCTGAAGGGAGTTCTTCAAACAGAAAGAAAAAAACATTCATGAGCTAGAAAAACAAATCCTCTGAAGGTAGAAAACTCACTGGTAATATTAAGCACACAGAAAAGCAAAAAATATTATGACACTGTAATTGTGGTAACTAAAGTACTCTTATCTTCCATAGAAAGACTAAAAGATAAGCCAACAAACAATAAACAATAACTAACACAACTTTGCAAGACATAGACAGTACAGTAATATATCAATAAAAACAACAGTAAGTTAAACAGCATGGGGACAAAGTTCATGTATAGACTTTTTATTTTTCTTTTTGCTTGTTTGTGCAATGAGAGTTAACTTGTTATCAAATTAAAATAACGGGATATAAAATAGTATTTGTAGGCCTTATGGCAACCTTAAATCAAAATACATAAAAGAAGTAACTAAAATTAAAAAAGAAAAAACATGAGGTAAGTCACCACTAGAGGAAATCACCTTTAATAAAAGGAAGACAGAAAGGAAGAAAAGAAGGAAAAGCATACAACAGACAACCAGGAACAAATAACAAAATGGCAGGAGTAAGTCCTTACTTACCAACAATAAGACTGAATGTAAATGGGATCAGCTCTCCAATCAAAATGTACTCTCCAATCTCAATGTACGAAAAAAAAAGACCCAATGATCTGCTGCCTACAGGAAACACACTTCACCTGCAAAGACACACATAGACTGAAAATTAAAAGATGAAAAAAGATATTTCATGCCATTGAAAACCAAAAAACAATCAAGACTAGCTATACTTAGACAAAGTAGATATCAAAACAAAAACTGTAAGAGGAGACAAACAATGGCACTATATAATGATAAAGGGGTTAATATAGCAGGAATATATAATGATTGTAAATATATATGCACTTAATGCTGGAGCAGTCAGATGTATAAAGCAAATATTATTAGAGCTAAAGAGAAAGATAATAGACTTAACTATGATAATAGCTAGAGGCTTCAACACCCGACTTTCAGCACTGGACGTATCATCCAGACAGAATATCAATAAAGAAACATGAGACTTATCTGCACTACAGATCGAATGGACCTAAGAAATATTTGCTGAACATTTCATCCAATGGCTGTGGAATACACATTCTTTTTCTTATGTACACGGAACATTCTCAAAGGTAGACCATATGTTAGGCCAAGAAACAAGTCTTTAAAACACTCAAAAAGTTGAAATAATATCAAGCATCTTCTCTGACAACATGGTAACAAAACTAGAAACCAATAACAAGATAAATTATGGAAACTATACAAACACATGGAGTTTGAAACAATATGCTCCTGAAAGGCCAGTGCGTCAGTGAAGAAACTAAGAAGAAAATTTTTAAATTTCTGGAAATCAAATGTTGATAAAATACGACATACTACAACCTATGGGATACAGTAAAACTAGTACTAACAGAGAAGTTATGACTATAAGTGTTTACATTTAAAAAGAGAAAATCTTCAAATAAATAACCAAATGAGGCATCTTAATTAACTAGAAAAGGAAGAACAAACCAAACTCAAAATTAGTGGAAGAAAAGAAATAATAAAGATCATAGCAGAAATAAAAGAAATTTAAATGAAGAACAAACTAAAAAAAAGATAAATAATCTGAATAGCTGGTTTTTAAAAATAAGCAAAATTTAAAATTTTTAGCCTGACTAATAATAAACAAAAGAGACGACCCAAATAAATAAAATCAGGGATGAAAGTGGAGACATCGCAAATGATATCACAGAAATACAAAGGATCATTAGTGGCTACTATAAGCAACCATAGGCCAATAGTTTGGAAAATCTAGAAGAAATACATATATTTCCAGACACATGAAACATACTAAGATTAAACCATGAAGAAATCCAAAACCTGAACAGGATAGTAACAAATAAATTAATCAAAGCTCTAATAAAAAGTCTCCCAGCAAAGAAAATTCTGGGACCCAATGGTTTCATCACTGATTTCTCCCAAACAGTTAAAGAAAAACTGACACCAGTCTTACTCTAAGTATTTTTAAAAATATAGGCAGAGTGAATACTCCTAACGCATTCTATGAAGTCAGTAATACCATGATACCAAAACCTGACAAAGACACTTAAAAAATAACTACAGGCCAATATATCGATAAATACTGATGCAAAATTTCTCAAAAAACACTAGCAAAGTAAATTCATCAACATATTAAAAAGATCTTTTATTATGACCAAGTAGGATTTATCTCAAAGAACCAAGGATGGTTCAACACAGGCAAATCAATCTGTGTGAATCATCATCTTGACAGAATGGAGAACAAAATTCATAGGAATATTTTAATTGTTTCTGAAAAATTACTAAATTATATTCCACAATTCTTTATTAAAAAACTGGAAATAGAAGAAACATAGTTCAACATAATACAAGCCACATGTGAGAGACCCACTGCTAGTATCAAATTGAAAAGGGAAAATCTGACAGCCTTTACTTTAAGATTAGGAACATGACAAGGATGTCTACTCTTACCTCAGTTATTCAACATAGTACTGGAAGTCTTGACTAAAACAAACAGACAAGAGAAATAAATAAGGGCATCCAAATTAGAAAGACAGAAGTCAAATTATTCTTGTTCGCATAAGATACAATCTTGTATTTGGAAAAATCTAAAGATTCCACCCCCAAATTTAGAACTGATTAAAAAACTCAGTAAAGTTGCAGAACACAGAATAAACATACAAAAACCAGTAGCATTTCTGTATGCCAAGAGTGAACAATCTGAAAAATAAATCAAAAAGAGTAGTTTCATTTTCAATAGCTGCAAATAAAATTAAACACATAGGAATTAATCAAGGAAATGAAAGTTCTCTACAATGAAAACTATAAAACACTCGGGAAAGACCTTCAATTGGACACACAAAAATATGGAAAGACATTTCCTGTTTATGGATTGGAACAATCAATATTGTTAAAACATACATACTACACAAAGCAATCTGCAGATTCAATGCAATTGTTGTCAAAATAACAATGGTATTCTTCATAGAAATAGAAAAGAAAAATCCTAATAATTATATGGAACCACAAAAGACCCAGAAAAGCAAAAGATACTCTGAGCAAAAATAATAAAACTGGAGGAATTACATAATCTGACTTCAAATTATACTACAGAGCTATAGAAAATTAAACAGAATGGTACTGGCATAAAAACAGACACATAGAGCAGTGGAACTGAATAGAGACCCCAGAAACAAATCCATACATTTACAGTGAACTCATTTTCAACAAAGGTGTCATGAAAATACATTGGGAAGACAGTCTCTTCAATAAATAGTAATCCTACTGAGCTATCAAACTCTAGCTCTTATTCCTTCCATAAAACTCTGCGTTTGTACTCACTAGCCAATCTCTCTTCACCAAACCCTCACACCCTTTCCAGCCTCTGGTTACTATTATTATGCTCACTACCTTCATGAGATCAATATTTCAGCTGTCACATATATGAGGGAGAACATGAAATATTTGTCTTTCTGTGCTTTGTTAATTTCATTTAACATAATTACCTCCAGTTTCATCCATGTTGCTGCAAATGACAGAATTTCCTTTGATTTATGGCTGAATATTATTGCATTGTATATATATGCCGCATTTTCTTCATGCTTCCATCTATTGATGGACAATTAGGTTGAATATCTTGACTATTGTGAATAGCGATGTAATAACCATGGGGACGGTTTGATGTGCTGATTCCCTTCCTTTAGATAAATACCCAGTAGTTGAATTGCTGCATCACATTGTAATTCTGTTTTTAGTTTTTTGAGAAACCCCCATACTGTTTTCCATAATGGCTAATATAATTTGCAATAGTGTGTATGAGTTACCTTTGTGTACAGCATGATGTTTTTATATACATATATATAGCGACATATAGTGAAGGGATTACTGCAGATAAGCAATTTAACATATCCATCCTCTCACATTCTTACCCTCTTTGAGGTAAGAGCACATAAAATCTACTGTCTGAGAAAATATTCAGTATACAATACAGTATTTTTAACTATAGTCCTCAGGCTGTATTTTAGACGTCTAGGTTTATTCATCCTATATAACTTCAATTTTGTACCCTTCAGCCTACATTCCCCCTTGCCCTCTCTCAATCTTCACCTCTGGTAACCATGCTTCTATTTTCCATTTCTATGTATGCAATTTTTCTTTTTTAAAGATTCTACATATAAGAGAGATTATGATGCAATTTTTTCTTTCTGTGTCTTATTTTATCTAGCATAATGCCCTTCAAGTTAATTCATGTTGTTGCAAATGGGGAATTTTCTTTTCAAAAGCTGAATAATATTACACTGTACATACACCACAATTTCTTTATTCAAAAATCCATTGATGGACATTTAGATACTTATCTATTCATTACTTTATTTACTTTATCTATTCATAAACCAAGAGAAGAGGCCTCAGAATTAAACCTGCCTTACTGACACCTTGATCTTGGACTTCCTAGCATTCAAAATTGTGAGAAATAAATGTCTGCTGTTTAAGCTATCCGAACTATGATATTTTGCTATAAAGATCCAAGCTGACTAATATTTGTGTTCAGTTTTAGTAGATACTACTATGGTTTTTGAAGTGTGCATACCAATTTATAGTTTTTATTAGCAATGTATGGGTGTCCTAGTTACACATTCTTGTGATAGCATGGTATTTTCATTTGTTTTAATTTTAGATATTCTGGTACATATGGAATGGTGTCTCTTTCTGGTTGTAACAGCATTCTGTGATTACCAATTAGATGAAAACTTATTTATTTATTTAATTTTTAAACTTTTAATTTAGGTTCAGGGGTACATGTACATTTTTGTTATATATGTAAACTCATGTCTCAAGGGTTCAATGAGTAGATTATTTTGTCACCCATGTACTAAGCCTAGTACCCAATAGTATTTTTTTTCTGCTCCTCTCCCTCCTCCCACCTTCCCCCCACTGGTAGGCTCCAGTGTCTCTTGTTCCCCTCTTTGTGTCCATGTGTTCTCATCACTTAGCTCCAACTTATAAGTGAGAACACATGGTATTTATTTTTCTGTTTCTGCATTAGTTTAGTTTGTTAAGGATAATGGCCTCCAGCTTCACTCATGTTTCCGCAAAGGACATTATCCAATTCCTTTTTACAACTGCATAGTATTCCATAGTGTATATGTACCATATTTTCTTTATCCAGTCTACCACTGATGGGCATTTCAGTTGACTTCATGTCTTTACTATTGTGAATAGTGCTATAATGAACATACACATGCATGTGCCTTATTGATAGAATAATTTATATTCCTTTGGGTATATGCCCATTAATAGGATTGCTGGATCGAATGGTAGTTCTGCTTTTAGCTCTGTGAGGAATTACCACACTGCTTTCCAGAATGGTTGAATTAATATAAACTCTCGCCAATAGTGTATAAGCATTCCCTTTTCTCTGAAACCTTACAAACATCAACATTTTATTTTTTTGGATTTTTTAGTAATAGTCACTCTGACTGGTGTGAGATAATATCTCATTGTGGTTTTCATGTGTATTTCTCTAATGATCAGTGATATTGAACAATTTTTCGTGTGCTTGTTGAATGCCTGTATGTCTGCTTTTTAAAAGTGTCTGTTAATGTCATTTGCCCTCTTTTTAATGGAGTTGTTTGTTTTTATCTTGTAAATTTGTTTAAGGTCCTTACAGATGCTGGATATTAGATCTTTGTCAGATGTATAGTTTATAAATATTTTTCCCATTGTGTAGGTTGTCTTTTCACTCTGTTGATAGTTTCTTTTGCTGTTCAGAAGCACTTTAGTTTAATCAAATTTCATTTGTCAATTATTACTTTTGCTGCAATTGCTTTTGGTGTCTTTGTCATGAAATCATTGCCTGTTTCTATATTCAGAATGTTATTGCCTAGGTTTTTCTTCCAGATTTTTATAGTTTTTCACTTTACATTTAAGTCTTTAGGCCATCTGGAATTGATTTTGATATATGGTGTAAGAAAGGGGTTCTGTTTCAATCTTCTGCGTATGGCTAGCCAGTTATTCTAGCAGCATTTAATAACTAGGGAGTCCTTTCCTCATTGCTTTTTTTTGTCAGATTTGTCTAAACTCAGATGGTTGTAGGTGTGTGGCCTTATTTCTAGGCTCTTTATTTTGTTCCATTGGTCTATGTGTCTGTTTTTGTACCAGTACCATGTTATTTTTGTTACTGTAACAGTATAATTTGAACTCAGACAGCATGGTCCTTCCTGCCTTGCTTTTTTTTGCTTAGAATTGCCTTGCCCATTTCTGCTAATTTTTGGTTGTATGTAAATTTTAAAATGGTTATTTTTCTAGTTATATACAGAATTTCCTTGGTCATTTAATAAGAATTGCATTGAATCTGTAAATTGCTTTGAGTAGTATAGCCATTGTAATGATATTGATTGTTCCCATTCATAAGCATGGAATGTTTTTCCATTTGTATTATCTCTGATTTCTTTTAGCAATGTTTTAAAATTCTCATTGTAGAGATCTTTCAACTCCTCAGTTAGCTCTATTCCTATATATTTTATTCTTTTCGTAGCAATTATGAATGCTATTGCATTCCCGATTTAGCTCTCAGCTTGGCTGTGGTTGGTGTATAGGAATTCTACTGATATTTGTATGTTGATTTTGTATCCTGAAACTTGGCTGAAGCTGTTTATCAGCTTAAGGAACTCTTGAGCCAAGACTATGGGGTTTTCTAGATATAGAACCTTGTCATCTGCAAACAGGGATAGTTTGACTTCCTCTCTTTCTGTCTGGATGCCTTTTATTTCATTCTCTTGTCTGATTGCTCTGGCCAGGACATCCAATACTATGTTGAATAGGAGTAATGAAAGAAGGCATCCTTCTCTTGTGCTGGTTATCAAGGAAAATGCTTCCAGCTTTTGCCCATTCAGTATGATATTGGCTGTGGGTTTGTCATAGATGGTTCTTATTCTTTTTATGTATGTTCCTTTGGCAACTAGTTTGTTGAGAGATTTTAACGTAAAAAGATGTTGAATTTTATCAAAAGCCATTTCTGCTTCAATTGAGATGATCATGTCGTTTTTGTCTTCAGTTCTGTTTGTGTGATGGATCTTGATTATTTATTTGTGTATGTTAAACTAACTTTGCACCCCAAGGATAAAGCCTACATTAGTACTGTGGTGGGTAAGCTTTTTGTTGTGCTGCTGGATTCAGTTTTCCAGTATTTTATTAAGGATTTTTGCATCGATGTTCCTGAAAGATATTGGCCTGAACTTTTCTTGTTGTTGTTATGTATCTGCCAGGTTTTGGTATCAGGATGTGCTGGCCTCATAGAAAGAGTTGAGAAGTCCCTGCTCCTCAATTTTTTAAGAATATTTTCAGTAGGAATGGTACCAGCTCTTCTTTGTACACCTGGTAGAATCCAGCTGTGAATATAACTATTCCTGGGATTTTTTGTTTGTTTTGGTTGGTAGGCTATTTATTACTGATTCAATTTCAGAGCTCACTATTGGTCTATTCAGGGATTTAAGTTCTTCCTGATTCAGTATTAGGATTGTGTATGTGTCCAGGAGTTTATCAATTTCTTCTAGATTTTCTACTTTATGTGCATAAATTTTTTTAAAAATAGTCTCTGATGGTTATTTGTATTTTGTGGAGTCAATGGAAATATCCACTTTGTCATTTTTGATTGTGTTTATTTGGATTTTCTCTCTTTTTTTAAATATCAGTCCAGCTAGTGGTCTATCTCATTAATTCATTCAAAAAGTCAGTGGCTGGCTTCTTTGAACTTTTGAATTTTTTTTATGTCTTAATCTCCTTCAGTTTAGCTCTGATGTTAATTGTTTTTTGTTTTTTGCTACTTTTGGAATTGGTTTGCTCTTTCTTCTTTAGTTATTTTAGTTATGATGTTAGGTTATTAATTTGAGATCTTTTCAACTTTTTGATGTGGGTTTTTAGTGCTACAAATTTTCCCATTAACACTGCCTTAGCTGTGTCCCAGAGGTACTGGTATGTTGTATCTTTGTTCTCATTAGTTTAAAAAAAACTTACTGATTTCTGCCTTAGTACTTTTATTCACTCAAAAGTCATTTGGGAGCAGGTTGTTTAATTTTTGTGCAGTTGTTGTTTTGGGGCAATTTTCTTTGTCTTGTATGTTGTTTTTTTGTTTGTTGTGGTCTGAGAGAGCGGTTGTTATGATTTCAGTTCTTTTACATTTGCTGAGGATTGTTTTATGTCCAATTGGGTAGTTGATTTTAGAGTATGTTCCATATGCAAATGAGAAGTATGTATATTCTATTGTTTTTGTGTAAAGAATTCTTTAGATGTGTATTAGATCCATTTGGTCCAGTGTTGAACTCAGGTCCTGAATATCTTTGCTAACTTTCTGCCTTGATGCTCTTTCTAATATAGTCAGTTTAGTCTTGAATTCTCTCACTATTATTATGTGGCAGTTTAAGTCTCTGTGAAGGTCTCTAAGAAATTGCTTTATGAATCTGGGTGCTCTTGTGTTAGGTGCATATATATTTAGGAAAGTTAGGTCTTCTTGTTTAATTAAACCCATTACCATTACTTATTATCCTTTCTTGCATTTTTTTTTTTTTTTTTTTTTTTTTTTTGAGACAGAGTCTGGCTCTGTCGCCCAGGCTGGAGTGCAGTGGCGCAATCTCAGCTCACTGCAAGCTCCGCCTCCCAGGTTCACGCCATTCTCCTGCCTCAGCCTCCCGAGTAGCTGGGACTACAGGCGCCCGCCACCACACCCGGCTAATTTTTTGTATTTTTAGTAGAGACGGGGTTTCACCGTGTTAGCCAGGATGGTCTCGATCTCCTGACCTCGTGATCCGCCCGCCTCGGCCTCCCAAAGTGCTGGGATTACAGGCGTGAGCCACCGCACCCGGCCCCTTTCTTGCATTTTTGATGGTTGTTAGTTTAAAGTCTATTTTGTCTAAAATTAAAATTCCAAATCCTGCTTTTTTTCTGTTTTTTTCATTTGCTTGGTAGATTTATGTACATTCTTTTATTTTGAACCTATGTGTGTCATTGCATGTGAGAGAGGCCTCTTGAAGGCTGCATATCATTGGGTCTTAGTTTTATATTTAGCTTGCCACTCTGAGCCTTTTAATGAGGACATATAGCCCATTTACGTTCAAGGTTAGTATTGATATGTGTGGACTTGATCTTGTGATCATGATGTTGCATGTTTATTATGCCCAATTTTTTGCATAGTTGCTTTATAGTGTCACTGGTCTGTGCACTTAAGTGTGTGTGGTTTTTTTTTTTTTTGGCAGCTAGAAACGGTATTTTCTTTCCATATTTAAAGCTTCTCTCAAGAGCTCTTGTGAGATAGGTCTGGTAGTAACTAATTTTCTCAGCCTTTACTTGTCTGAAAAGATCTTATTTCTCCTTTGCTTGTGAAGCATAGTTTGATCAGATATAAAATTTTTTATTAGAATTTTCTTTTCTTCAAGAATGTTGAATATATGTCCCATTTCTCTTGCAGCTTGTATGGTTTCTCTGAGAGGTCTGCCGTTATTCTGATGGGCTTCACTTGTAGGTGACCTGTTCTTTTTCTCTAGCAGTATTTAACATTTTTTCTTTCATTTCAACCTTGGATAATCTGATGATTATGTCTCTTCGGGATGATCTTCATGTGAACTATCTTGCAGATGTTATCTGCTTTTTCTGAATTTCAGTGTTGGCCCCTATAGCTAGATTGGGGAAAATCTCATGGCTGGTGTCCTGGAGTATGTTTTCTAAGTTGTTCTTATTTTCCACAACCCTTTCATGGATGCCAATGAGTCATAGACCTAGTCTCTTTACATAATTCCATATTTCTTGGAGGTTTTGCTTTTTTCCTTTTCTTTCTTTCTTCTTTATTCTTGTCTGATTTCCTTATATCAGAAAAATAGTTTCCAAGCTCTAAGGTTCTTTCTTCAGCCTTGTCTATTCTGCTTTTAATACTTGTGTTTGCATTATAAAATTTATATAGAGTGTTTTTTAGCTTTATCAGATTGGTTACAGTATTTTTAATGCTGGCTATTTTGCCTCTCAGCTCCTGTATTATTTTATTCTGATTCTTAGATTCCTTAGATTGGATTTCAACATTCTCCTGATACTCAATGATCTTCATTTCTGTTTATATGCTGAACAATATTTCTGTCATTTCAGCCATCTCAGCCATGCTAACAACCCTTGCTGCAAAACTAGTGCAGTCACTTGGAGGAAAGAAGACACTCTGGCTTTTTGAGTTGTCAGAGTTCTTGCACTGGTTCTTTCTCATTGTTGTGGGCTCATGTTCCTTCAATATTTGAAGTTTCTGTCCTTCAGATTTTTTTTTTCTTTTATCCGATTTGATGACCTTGGGGTTGGACTGTGATATCAGGTGTGTTCAGTAGACTGGCTTAATTATTGGAAGATTTTATGGGGTCAAGCCTTTGGTAAGAACTCCTGAACTGTGTGCTGTAATGCTGGGGGACTGATATCATGCCCTGGCTTTTATCTCTGCCTTCTCAAGGATAGGAAGCTGCTTCATGAGAGAGGCCAAGGTGCCCCTGGACCACTGGTCACAACACTATGATGTGTGGTGCCAGCCAAAGCAATTCATAAGGAGGTGGCAGTAAGATCTATCTTCATTCACACATGACAGCAGCAATGGTAGCATAGTGGAGTGAATGGTCATCACCGAAGGCAGGGTGCTAGCAGGTGCTGGGGTGCCCACCACTGTGCAGGCATTTGCAGCAGCAGCAGTGGCAGTATGGCTAAGTGGGGGAGAGGAGGGGAGGAGAATCTGCTGGTGAGGACGCATGTGCTTGCACCAGTGGTGATTTCATCTTGGGAGCAAGGTGCTGGTGGATGCAGGACTGTTTTCACCCTCTGTGCATGTTCATATTGGCAGCAATGGCCGCTCAGAGCTGGGAGTGAGTCTGCTGTTTTTTATGCCTAGTTTTGCACTTATGGCAGTGTCAGCACAGGGGTAAAATGCTGGTAGGTTTGGAGCTTTTTAATTTTTATTGGTTATTTGGATATTCTATTTTATGAAATGCCTGTTTGAGTCTGTTGCCATTTTAAAAATAAATAGGATTCTGTCTTTTCCTCATTGATTTGAGTAGTTATTTATGTATTCATCACACAAGTATTGCCAAAATAAGATCTGGAAATACCTTCCTCCCACTCCATGGTATTCCTTTTTATCACTTAATGGTATCTTTTAATGAAAAGGAATTATTATTATTATAGTCTGATTTATTTATTTTTACTTTATGACTAATGATTTTTGAATCTTCTTTAAGAAATAATTCTCTAGACAAATCATAAATTTATTATTTTACGTTTTTACTAGAACATTTCATCTTTAGTCATTCATACCCATAACCACAATAGAAATAATATTGATGTTTTATATGGTGTGAGTAGGATTCAAGATCAACTTTCTCCCACATGAATATGCATTTAACTTAATTTTTTTTGATTTTCAGTTTTTCCTTTGTCATATTCAAGGGTACATATATTTTCAATTTGTTTATGGATTATATTCTATTATAACTATTTGTTAAAGTGTTCTTGCACCAATACTTTATTATGGCAATTAGTATATTTTTATACATATTAATAGGGAGCAAGATGGCAAAATAGTAACCTAAACCTTTCTTTACCTTGGCTGGAACACAAAATTTCCATAACTATCAATACACAGAATTGCTCCGTCACAAAAAACAAAAATTTGGTGAGCAATCACAGTACTTGGTTTTCTCTTTGTATCAACAAAAAAGGCATCAAGCAGGGCAGAAAAGACACTCTTGAATCATCAGTGCCAACCCTTCCCTATCCTTCAGTGGCTCTGAAGTGCAGAGAATTTGTGCACTGCGGAGAGAAAAAATGCAGTAACTGTGGGACTTTACATTGAACTCAGTGCTGTGCTGTCACAATAATAAATAAAACTGTGCTGGGTTCAGCCAGCACCAGTGCAGGGAAGGAGCATTTGGACCAGCCCTGGCCATGGAGCAATCACCTATTCCAGCAGTCAGAAATAGAGTTTGTCGGCAAGCCCTGCCACTGTAGGCTGAAGTGCTCTGGGGTGCTAGGTAAACTTGAAAAGCAGTCTAGGACACAAAGACTGCAATTTTTAGACAACTTGTAGTGGCAGGCTAGGTTTAGAGCCAGTGAACTAGGGTGGCATGCAACCTGGAGAGATACTCACTGGCATGACTGAGAGATGGTTTGTACCATCCCTCCTGCAGCACCAGGCAGCAAAACTCATAGCAACCAAAGTGACTCATTTCTCCTGCTTAAGGAAAAGAAATCAAAGCATAAAGAGGATTTTGTCTTGCATCTTGGATACCATCTCATTCACAATAGGATAAGGCACATGGCAGAGTTGTGAGGCCACTACTCGAGGCTCTAGTTCCTTGATGACATTTCTAGATATACCCTGGACCAAAAAGGAACACACTACCTTGAAGAGAAGGACCCAGTCTTTGGCAGAATTCATCACCTACTGACTAAAGAGTCCTTGCGTATGAAATAACTAGCAGCAATATCCAGGGAGTATATAGTGGACCTTCAGCTCTGAAACATGCTGGCTTCAGGAGAGACCCAGCACATTCTCAGCTGTGATGGTTATGGTGAAAGACTCCTTTCTGAGAAAGGTAAAGAAAAAATAAGGGGACTTTATCTTGCATGTTAGGTACCAATTCATCCACAGTGGGGTAGAGTAAGAAAAAGGTTCTTGAAGTTTCTGAGTTCAGGCCTAGGCTGTTGAAAGCATTTCTGGACATGTTCTGGAACAGAGGGGAGCCAAGTGACCTGAAAGATGAGTCCCAGGCCTGGTAGTATTCATCACAAACAGTCATATGTGCCTTTGAGCTTTAAGCAAATATCAGTTGTGGCCTGTCAGAAACCTCCACAGACTGGTGGTGGTGAGGGCTACAAGAAGAGACTCCTCTGACTGTGGAAAGGGGAAGGAAGAGAAGGAAGGAAATTATATTGCTGTCTGAGTGGTAGCTTAACCACAGTAGCACAGAACATCATGTAAATTGCTGAGGTAAATTGCTACTCTAAACCCTGGAACCAAAACACTACCTCTGGACATATCCATAGCCAGGATGCACTCACCACTCTGAAAGAAGGGCCTTGGGCAAAGACCAGTGCTGTGGTAGCTTCAGGTCTGAGCCAGTGCATTCTCAGTGGTGGTGGCCACAAAGGTACTTGAGTCAGCCCAGCTGCAGTTCCAGGTGTCTCAGCACAGAGAAATTCCATTTGTTTGGGAAAAAAATGTGAGAGAAAGAACAAGATTCTTTGCATGTAAATACAGAGAAATCTTCTAGATCTTAACCATGACCACCAAATTGGTACTTTTATGAGTCTGCAAAACTCACAGCATTATTGGGCTTGGAACCCGACTTATGTAGAATACCTTGAGAGCCTTCCCAACAAAGACAGACACAAACAAACTCAGACTGTTAAGACTATAATTAATACCTAATTATTCAATGCCAAGAGACTGAGAGACATCTACAAGCATCACCATCATCCAGGAAAACGTAACTTCACTAAATGAACAAAGTAAGGCACCAGAAACCAATCATGGAGAAACAGAGATATTTGTCCTTTCGGAGAGAGAATATAAAAGGGCTGTTTTTAGAAAAGTTGAAGAAATTCAAGATAATGCAAAGAAAAAATTCAGAAGTCAATTGGAAAAAGAAATTAACAAAGATTGAAAAAATTAATAAGAATCAAGCGAACATTCTAGAGGTGAAAAATGCAATTAACATGTTGAAGAATGCATCAGAGTCTTCTAATAGCAGAATTGATCAAGCAGAAGAAACAATTAGTGAGCTTGTATCCAGCCTATTTGAGAACTCACAGTCAGAAGAAAAAGAAAGAAATATAAAAATCTAGAAAATTGCCATAAAAGGGCAAACCTAAGCCTAAAAGGCCGTATGGAAGAGGTTGTAAAAGCAATAGGGTAGAAAGTTTATTCAAAGTGATAATATCAGAGAACTTCTCAATCCTAGAGAAAGATATCAGCATTCAACTACAAGAAAGCAATAGAATATGAAACAAGGTTAACTCAAAGAAGACTACATCAAGGTATTTAATAATCAAAGTGCCCAATGTCAACAATAGACTAAGAATCTATAAGCAGCAAGAGAAAAGAAACATACATACGATGTAGCTCTAATATGTCTGGCAGCAGACTTTTCAGTGGAAGCCTTACAGGCCAGGAAAGAGTAGCATGACATTTTTAAAGTGCTGAAGGAAAACAATTTTTCATAACCTTGAAGATCTTGTGAAAATATCCCGTAAGCATGAAGGAGAAATAAAGACCTTCTCAGACAAGGAAAAAAACCTGAGGGATTTCATCAATACCAGACCTGTTCTACAAAAATCCTTCAGGGAGTTCTTCAATCTGAAGGGAAAGGATGTTCATGAGAAGGAATAAGTCATTTGAAAATACAAAACTCACTGGTAATAGTAAGCACACAGAAAAACACAGAATAATATAAAAACCTAATTGTGGTGCATAAACTACTCTTTACTGAATTAGAAAGGCTAAATGATGAACCAATAAAAAATAATAACTAAAATAAGACACAGACGGTACAATAAGACATAAAGAGAAACAACAGAATGCTAAAAAATGAGAGACAAAGTTAAAGTGTATAATTTTGATTAGTTTTCTTTTTCCATGTTTGTTTATGCAATCAGTGCCTGTCCAGAGATTAAGGCAGAGGTTATTCACACAATTTTTAAATCCCTCTTTCTGGCCCTATACTGTTTAGAATTACCCCTTCAGTTTCCCATGGCAGTGGTTGCGCCAACTTCAAGTTCCTTGTTCTTAAGGCCAAAAACGTGTGGACTCCCTATTGGAGTTTAAGCTACCCTATGCGCTTGCTCTTAGGTTAAGAAGCGGCAAACAATAAGGATTTTATCATATGCCGTTTTCCTCTTCTAAGTGCAGACTTCCCTCAAGAATATGACTACTTTTGTTGAGTTTCAAGATTCTTCAGTTAGATTTTTTAAATTTTTAATGGATTTTATAGTTCTTATCTGCAAAATGATTATCAAATGGAGATTACTGAGCCTTACCAGTAGCAGAGCTTCCTCGATACACTTTTAAGCAAAGAAAAAAAAAACATGTTATATAAAAAAGAGTATGGTAAGAACTAAATAATTTAAATGATTTTAATATATCTAACATTCCTTGAGCATTTGAGATGTGCCTGCCTTTGTCATAATTGCATTATACGCATTGTCTTATCGTTACCACCATATGAAGAAACTTTCCTGATTTTGTAGATAGGGGAAAATGTCTCAGATAAGTTAGGTAAGTTGCCTAAATTCATTTATCTAGTAAATTGTGGAGCTGGAACTCCAAGTAAAGTTCTTTGACTCCGAATCAACCTACCTATGAAACACTACCCTTCTACATTCTGCATAGTTTTAACACATATGACTGGAAACATACTGAAAATTGATAAATCTATTCTGTATGAATTACAGGATAGTGGGTTATTTTCTCTTCGTTTTTATATATTATATCTTTTCTAACATTCTTTGAGCATTTGAGATGTGCCTGCCATTTTCATAATTGCATTATATGCATTGCCTTATTCATTCCTCATTACTACCATATGAAGAAACTTCCCTGATTTTGTAGATAGGGGAAAATGTCTATATGTGGCCTGTATAATTGAAAGGAAACAATTTTTTTTCTAAAGTAAAGAAGTTGGTCAAGAATGTCAAAGCTATTTAGTTACATTTTGAGGGTTTCTTTTACATTTTCCCTAAAGTGAGATACTAATACATGGTTTGTTTATATAAAGTGTTTTCACATTAGTTATTTTAACAGAAAAAAGCAATCTTACATGAAGAATACAGTTTGTAATTTTAATCTTGATAGGTAACAACTTGTAATAGATTGCTTAAATCATAGACAAATTCTTTGAGAGGAGAATAATTCCTTATGAAGCTCAGTCGTCCATTAAGCTGTGAAGAAAAATTACAGAGTGGGAGGAAGATATTTCTAAAACTTGTTTTGACTGGTACTGTAATAAAGTAGTAGCTTTGTCACAGCTTTGTTACTCTTGGAACTGTGTCTGAAAAATCCAGTCTCTTGGTTGTATTATCTTATATGCATATCCACAAAACTTAAAGAAGATGGTACTTCTGGTTATGGACAAAGCAGGCTGTGATGTCAGCGTTATACCTACCCATTGCAATCTTTAATATACAGTGTTGTGTTAATAGACAATATTTATGCTTCAAGTTATTCCCTTGGATTGTCTCTATATTTTTGTCTATCTGTTTGTTTGCTTTCTCTTTTTAAATTTATTTTAGGTTCTGAAAGTACATGTGCAGGTTTGTTACATTTGTAAATTGTGTATTGCTGATGCTTGGTGTATGAATAATCCTGTCACCAAGGTAGTGAGCATAGTACTCCATAGGTAGCCTTCCAACCCACGTTCCATTCCCACTCTTCCCACTCAAGCATTCCCCAGTGTCTGTTTTTTCTGTCTTTGTGTCCATATATATTCAATGTTTAGCTCCCACTTACAAGTCAGGGAATGTAGTATTTGTTTTTCTGTTCCTGTGTTCGTTCTCTATGCTTTTGAATACAAATGTTCTTGTCACTCTAACACTTGATTTACTAAAAATGAAGCCTTAGTTTATTATATCATATTGTTTTGAAATATTTTCTCATTGTCTACCACATCTCCTTTACCATGTTTATCGGCTTACTCCTTTGTATATTTATAGTTATTCATAAATTCATTTTCAAGTGTATTTGATTCATTTTTTTGTCTCATATGTGATGTTTGCTTGGTTTCATCTTAGGACTTAAAAATCAGTGGCAACTTGTTGGAGAGCAGAATAGGGCTGGACAAACTATCAATACATGTATTAAAGTACTACCTCATCACCAAATGTGACTGTGTCTTTTTTGTTTATTTACAGATGATACAATTATACACACACACATTCACACGTGCATACCCCTATCTCACCTGCTATATAATTAATGGCAGAAAAATAACATATTTTTTCCTGGGAAGCAAAGCACTATCTGCAAAGTTGTATAACATTATTTAATTTTGGCACTTTAACATCTTGAAATGGGTGTGGGAGAGTGTTATGATGGACACAGGGAGTACAGATCTATCATTAATACACTGTGTATCTGTAGTGGAAGCTCCAAAAAAATCAGAAAATTTAGTCTATCTAAATAATTGTCCCAGGCTAATAACTTTTGATATAAATACCAAGGCCAATTTTTATTTTCAGTCTATATTTGGAGTTGAGTCTTGTTGAGACTCAATACAAACCAATTATATCATTTGTCTTTTATTGATGTAGACTACTCTAAAACCGGGCAGCTGGCTCATCAAAGTATGCATTCCGGTCACAAAGGGACCAGAGAGATTTGAGAGTTCAGTCCAACTCATCTTGAATAGTAGATAGAAAAATTAATGCTGAATGAATTGCTTCATTTCTGTTTATAAAGACATATGAAAATGATTAGTTGTTGGAAAATATGGCCTAGAGTTTCTTAAAACATTTTTGTCTTTCCATGGAAAACTGTCCAATTTGCAATGCCACATTAGAAACACCACTTTATGTTTAAAAAAGTGCTAAAATTCTATCAATGTCAATAATTAGGAAAATGCCATTAATTCTAGCTTTCTTATTTGTAGGGATTCAGCATAATAGGAAAGGTGTCCATTTCCATAATATACATACCAAATTATTTCATCTTATACAATCTCTGTTCAGTTTTTCAAAAAATATTTAAAATCCAGTCTGCTGTCAATTAAGTAGCTTTATTTAATACGTGACTTCTACTAACATACTAACATATGCTTGCTTATTTGTTTTTCTTCTCTGTTGGTGCCTTGCTTTCACTCAGCGCATATTTTTCCTGCTTTAAGTTGAGCTGATGATAATTTAGCAGGCCCAGCTGTAGAAATTCAGCCTCAACATAGTCAGATGTTCTCATCAAATTAGCTAATTGGCAGTGGCTTTATAAATTCCTTAATTACAGCTGCAAACATGTTATTATAGGAAACAAACCAAGTAGAAAGACCCTTAAAAATTCTCATTTTACATGGTTGTAAATGTCCTTAAGTGGAGAAAATCTGATAATTTTGTTACTATGCTAACACAATATTGTTCTAATGAGAGGGAATTAGGTATATGAGAGATGTAAACAAAGAATGAAAATGTTTGATGGGTAAAATAACATTCGCTTTAAAGACTACATTGTTTTACATTTTTCCTTCAGTGATTTGGTTGCCCACTAAAACCATACAAAGTTAATATGCATTATATCAGTTGTCTGGCTAAGCAGAAACTATAAATGTGCAAAATATACTTATTTGTTCATATAACTATCAATAAGACAATTTGAATTTCTTGTCAAATGGGATTTGTCTTACATCTTTTATAAAGGGTTTCCAGATATTTATTATTGAATTAATTCAATGATGAGGTAGTTAGAAAACTTTTTATAGTTGAAGCATATTAAATCTGTGTCCTGCTTGCTGAGACTATCCTTTATCTAACCAAATTCAGTAGAAAATGTAAAAAGTAAACAGATTTTTAAATTAAGTTTGCTCTATGAATCTGAAATCATGATATATTATGTTCACTGTTTTAAAATTACTACCCTCAAAGGGTATTACTTGTAAGCATAATTTTGTAGCAAAGGAAAAACAGGACTGATGTTGAAAGAAAATGAACTTTCAGAACCTGCCATAAAATTAATCTAATATTTCACCATACAAAGCACACAAATGTAATTTCTCACTTACAAGTAGAAAAAAAGAAAATGTTAATTACATGCATAAGAACAAAAATAAGAATACAAAGCTTTATTGCTGTGGTCTGAACTAATGAATATTAAATTGATATTTACAATATTTTGCAAAGACTTTTTAAACTATTTTTAAATTTCCATTTTGTTTCTATATCATCAAAAATATTGAAGGTAGCATAAATTCTGGAGTGTTTTAAATGCTTTTATAATTCTTTGTGGTAACATATTAAATGTATCTCTATGTGCAGTTTTCCTTGTTTCCAGACTATGTATTTAAAAGATAACCATTTTCCATGTGAAACAAAATGGAGTAGGGGTTGTGTGTGTTTAAAGAAAAAAAATATAAAAATTGCTCTTCAGAAACCTCAAATTCAGAAAGTATGTAAAAGAAGTAGTGTATATATATATATGTATATATACATATATATATACATATATATCTTATTAAACAAAAACACAGCAAAAATTTAGAAATACCTTGTCACTATTGATAATACTTGATTATTGAAGAAATTAAATTGTTATATATTATTATAAAGTGCATTAAATGTCTACTTTATTATTGTTAATAAGAAATAAAAGATAAACCTCAAATGCTAATCAATAAAATAAAGGGATTTCAATCCTTACTTTGCTAACATCCTAACATGTCAATAGCTAAAAAATTTTATGACTTTTTCAAAAAAAATTGTCTCAAATAATTATTTTTAATAAATATATACAAGAAAACAGTTTATGAAAAAGAGTACAAGAACTAGAAACAAAAGTAATTAATGAGGAGAGAAACAATTCCAAAAACACATGATATTTTTATTATGATATTTTACTTCGCTCAGGAAAACAATGCATAGCTGAACCTAGGATGAAAAGTTTTGTATTTGAATTATTCGAAGTCCTGTCTGAAAATGATTTCATTTTTGTCTAAAGCATATTTTCATTTGCCTTCTATTATAGTGTTACCTACTTTCTAGCCCCTTTCTTCAAAGGTTTATGGTAAAGTACCTTCAAAAGCCTACCTAGCTCAATGAATTTCTGATTTTCACTACAATTGGAAAATGTATTCTCAGAGCTAAGGACCATTTTAGCAGCTAATCTTCCATTTGGACTCACATAGCTTAAAACGTTGTCTATAATTGTATTTGTTATTCAATATAGTCACCAACTCCATAACTTAGTGAGATTTTTCTTCAAGTTTGTGGAACACCTGCATCAGACTCACATAGAGATAACTGAAAATTAGATATCTGGGAGCTATCAGTACCTGCTGAATGGAATTTTTATGGTTCTTTTCAGTAACATGCAATTTTAAGAAACTTCCTGGATAAGTCTAATATGTAGTAACAATTGAACACCAATGGAAGTGCTTGATTTCTATGCCTCTGGAAACAAACAGACCTGAGTTATATATTTACTATCTGTGTAAATATATAACTGTGGCCTTTTCTGAATGCCCATCATTTATAATACTTTGTAAAAGAGAAAAAAAATTGTATTCAATGTTTTTCAAGAGTGGTCCATTGACCCTTCAAACTTAATAGTGTTCAGCACTGTGGTAGGTTGTAGTCTTTTTTTTCAAACAGCTTAAAATCTAGTGGAAGAGTCAAGACTAACAGAAATTAATCTATAGAAATAATAGAGGATGGTATATGTGTCATATTATGTGGTATCAAACACATATTGTCAATGTTTCAGGAAATAAAGAAATTAATATACAGAAATATAATATAGATAGAATTCAGAAAAGGAGAAGAAAGGGTATTTTTGGCAAAATAACCTTGCTCCACTGGTTTTCAGTTTTAACTGTACATTGTACTTATCCAGGATGTTTGTTAAAATTGCACATTTATGAAAAAAATACATACAGAGATTTCCATTCGGCAGATAATACTTCCCAGAGACCAGATATTTCTCAGAGTTCTGATTCTGAATGATTTTAAGCAACAAAAAAAAATTTGTAGGACATCAAGATAAACCCAACTGGAAGCAAGCAAGTAAATGGAAGGATGAAGAATTTGATAAATAGGTGGGTTATGTCAGACAAAAGGTCCTAAAAATCCAGGAAGAAGATCTAGAATTCATAGTGTAAGCACATATATATATTTAATAGAAAAGTGTAAATAATTGCTTTTATTTATATTAAGATTTCAGTATTAACTGAAAGATATCAACTCTGGCCATATATTACAGAAAACAAAATATTATTACTTGGGTTATAAACTATAATATGATAGAATTTAAGGAGACTTTTACTTCTGATCATGATAGAGTAGCTGTTACCAGACTTGTCACAGCAGTTAAAATAACCATAAAATTGGACAAAAATTGTGAGACATCTTTTCTGAAGCACTAAACCACAGGTAGCATGAGAGCGCAATCCTCAAAAGAAAGAGAATTCATGATGTGAATACCATATTGGCAATAGCTTTCTTACTAGGGACAATTTTCAGATTGTAGTACATAGAACTGGAACCCAAGCAGAACATAATCGTTCTGCTGAGCTCACAAGGCAGACGTCAGAGGTGTGGGTAAAGTAGCAGGAAACTGTGAGTCAAAGCAACACAGAGAAGGGATCTGCATTGAGTGGCAGAAGTCTACTGGAAGTTTCAGATCTGTCTTTGGTGAGGGGGTAAACTGTGAAGGATCAGGATGATACCATGTGAAGATAGCAACATAGGACTTACTACTCAGATAAGAGTAAATAGTTAATAGACATTAAGCAGTGTCAAGAAACATTGGTATTCTAGTCCAGTCACAGTGAAGAGACCTAACTAATAAGTACCCAGGGAATCCAGCTAAGATAAAGGAAAGGTATTGCTTAAGAAGTAAGGATGGTGGGCCGGGCACAGTGGCTCAAGCCTGTAATCCCAGCACTTTGGGAGGCTGAGGAGGGCAGATCACGAGGTCAGGAGATGAGACCATCCTGGATAACACGGTGAAACCCCGTCTCTACTAAAAATACAAAAAAAAAAAAAAAAAAAAGGAAAGAAAAGAAAAAAATTAGCCAGGCGTGGTGGCGGGTGCCTGTAGTCCCAGCTACTCGGGAGGCTGAGGCCAGGGAATGGCGTAAACCCAGGAGGTGGAGTTTGCAGTGAACCGAGATCTCGCCACTGCACTCCAGCCTGGGTGATAGAGAAAGACTCCGTCAAAAACAAAAAAAAAGAAGTAAGGATGGTGGGAGAAGCCAATATGGCCGACTAGAAGGAGCTGCCATTGGTGGCTCTCACCAAGAAGAACAAAAAGAGTGGGTGAATCCTCCACCTTCAGCTGAGGTATCCAGGTTCTCTCATTGGGACTGACTAGACAGTTGATGTAACCCACAGAGACCGAGGAAAAGCAGGGTGGAGTGGCAGCCCACCCAAAAGCTGCACGGGGCAAGAGGAGCTCCCACTCCCTGCCAAGGGAGGCAGTGAGTGATTGCGCTACCCAGTCTGGGAAACCACATTTTTTTCATGGGTCTGTACAACCTGTGAATCAGGAGATCCATTTGTGAGCCCATGCCACCAAGGCCTTGGGTCCCAAGCACAGAGCTGTGCAGACTCTCCGCAGCCACTCAGGTTATGGCAAGTGGCAGCAGGCTGGAGACTGTCTAAGATGACCGAATTGCGAGGGGTAAGGGTGCCCGCCATCACTGCAGCTCCAGTTGGCCATTTTCCCCTACTAGGGCCAGGGAGACCAAGTGGTTTGGACCAGGAGGAATTCCCCCACAGTGCTGCACAGTGGCTGTGGCAGATTGTGGTCAGACTGCTTCTTTAGGTGGTCCTGGGATTCATTTCTCCTCACTGGGCAGGTCCTCCAAAAAAGAGCCCAAATAGCAAAGACAATCCAAAGCAAAAAGAACAAAGCTGGAGGCATCATGCTACCCAAATTCAAACTATACTACAAGGCTGCAGTAACCTAAAAAGCATGGTACTGATACAAAAACAGACATGCAGACCAATGGAACAGAAAGGAGAACTAAGGAATAATACTGCACGTCTACAACCATCTGATCTTTGACAAATACGACAAAAACAAGCAATGGAGAAAGGATTCCCTATTTAATAAGTGGTGCTGGGAGAACTGGCTAGCCATATGAAGAACACTGAAACTGGACCCCTTCCTTACACCTTATACAAAAATTAACTCAAATGGGTTAAAGAGTTAAATGTAAAACCCAAAATTATAAAAGCCCTAGAAGAAAATCTAGGCAATATCATTCAGGACATAATCATCGGCAAAGATTTCATGATCAAAATGCCAAAAGCACTTACAACAAAATCAAAAATTGACAACTGGGATCTAAATAAACTAAAGAGTTTCTGCACAGCAAAAGGAGCTATCATCAGAGCAAACAGATAACCTAAGGAATGGGAGAAAAATTTTGCAATCTATCCATCTGACCAAGGTCTAATTTTCAGAATCTACAAGGAACTTACACAAATTTAGAAGAAAAAAAAACGAACAACATTAAAATTGGACACAGAACATAAAAAGACACTTCTCAAAAGAAGACATTTATGTGGCAAAAAAATGAAAAAAAAGCTCAACATCATTGGTCATTAGAGAAATGTGAATCAAAATTACAATAAGAGACCATCTCATGCCAGTCAGAATGGCAATTATTAAAAATTTAAGAAACCACAGATGCTGGCAAGGCTGCAGTGAAATAGGAACGCTTCTACCCTGTTGGTGGAAATGTAAATTAGTTCAACCACTGTGGAAGACAGTGTGGCAATTCCTCAAAGACTTAAAACCAGAAATGCCATTTGATGCTGCAATCCCATTACTGGGTATATACCCAAAGGAATATAAATCATTCTATTATAAAGATATATGAATGCGTGTGTTCACTGCAGCACTATTCACAACCACAAAGACATAGAATCAACAAAAATGCCCATCAATGATAGACTGAATAAAGAAAATGTGGTACATATACACCACAGAATACTACGCAGCCGTAAAGAGGAAGGAGATTATGTCCTTTGCAAGGACGTGGATGAAGCTGGAAGCCATTGTCGTCAGAAAACTAATGCAGGACCAGACAACCAAACATCATTTGTTCCCACTTATAAGTGGGAGCTAAACAGTGTGAACATATAGACACAGGGAGGGGAACAACACATAATAGGACCTGTTGGCAGAGGGAAGGCAGAGCATCAGGAAAAATAGCTAATCCATTGTGGGCTTAACACTTAGGTAATGAGGTGATCTGTGCAGCAAACCAGCATGACATACGTTTACCTGTGCAACAAACCTTCACATCTTCCACATGTACCCTGGAACTTAAAATGAAATATAGAAGTAAAAATTATACCTTACACTGAGCAAGGCTTGTTTTACCAAAGGCAAGCAAGACTTGACTTACCAAAGCATAAAATAAAGTTATGACAAGACACTTGGGGAGACAATTTTTTGAGATTGAGTCTTGTCGAATTAGAAGGGCATTGGAAGAACCTTTATATGTTCAAAGGTAGTACCACAGTGAAAAATCAAATCTAAACAAACACAAGGTTAAAAAACTCCTTATGTGAACAGACTGTTTAACAAAATCATCCCTCTTCAGAGGCAAACAACCAAGATCAGAATATTTACAAAATACCATTTCGCATGTGCAAAATAGAAAAAAAAAAACCAGTTACTAAACACGATTTCTGGGTAAATAAAGAAATGAAGGCAGAAATAAAGATGTTCTTTGAAACCATTGAGAACAAAGACACAACGTAGCAGAATTTCTGGGACACATTTAAAGCAGTGTGTAGAGGGAAATTTATAGCACTAAATGCCCACAAGAGAAAGCAGGGAAGATCTAAAATCGACACCCTAACATCACAATAAAAAGAACTAGAGAAGCAAGAGCAAACAAATTCAAAAGCTAGCAGAAGGCAAGAAATAACTAAGATCAGAGCAGAACTGAAGGAGATACAGACACAAAATAAACCTTCAAAAACTCAATGAATCCAGGAGCTAGTTATTTGAAAAGATCAACAAAATTGATAGACCACTAGCAAGACTAATAAAGAAGAAAAGAGAGAAGAATCAATAGATGCAATAAAAAATGATAAAGGGGATATCACCACTGATCCCACAGAAATACAAACTACCATCGGAGAATACTATGAACACCTCCATGCAAATAAACTGGAAAATCTAGAGGAAATGGATCAATTCCTTGGCACATACACCCTCCCAAGACTAAACCAGGAAGAAGTTGAATCTCTTAATAGACCAATAATGGCTCTGAAATTGAGGCAATAATTAATAGCTTACCAATCAAAAAAAGTCCAGGACCAGATGGATTCACAGCCGAATTCTACCAGAGGTACAAGGAGGAGCTGGTACCATTCCTTCTGAAACTATTCCAAACAAGAGAAAAAGAGGGAATCCTCCCTAACTCATTTTAAGAGGCCAGCATCATCCTGATATGAAAGCCGGCCTGAGACACAACCAAAAAAGAGAATTTTAGACCAATATCCTTAATGAACATTGATGCAAAAATCCTCAATAAAATACTGGCAAACTGAATCCAGCAGCACATCAAAAAGCTTATCCACCATGATCAAGTGGGCTTCATCCCTGGGATGCAAGGCTGGTTCAATATATGCAAATCAATAAATGTAATCCAGCATATAAACAGAACCAAAGACAAAAACCACATGATTATCTCAATAGATGCAGAAAAGGCCTTTGACAAAATTCAACAACACTTCATGCTAAAAACTCTCAATAAATTAGGTATTGATGGGAAGTATCTCAAAATAATAAGAGCTATCTATGACAAACCCACAGCCAATATCATACTGAATGGGCAAAAACTGGAAGCATTCCCTTTGAAAACTGGCACAAGACAGGGATGCCCTCTCTCACCACTCCTATTCAACATAGTGTTGGAAGTTCTGACCTGGGCAATCAGGCAAGAGAAAGAAATAAATGGTATGCAATTAGGAGAAGAGGAAGTCAAATTGTTCCTGTTTGCAGATGACATGACTGTATATTTAGAAAATCCCATTGTCTCAGCCCAAAATCTCCTTAAGCTGATAAGCAACTTCAGCAAAGTCTCAGGATACAAAATCAATGTGCAAAAACCACAAGCATTCTTATACATCAGTAACAGACAGAGAGCCAAATCATGAGTGAACTCCCATTCACAATTGCTTCAAAGAGAATAAAATACCTAGGAATCCAACTTACAAGGGATGTGAAGGACCTCTTCAAGGAGAATGACAAATCACTGCTTAACGAAATAAAAGAGGATACAAACAAATGGAAGAACATTCCATGCTCATGGATAGGAAGAATCAATATCGTGAAAATGGCCATAATGTCCAAGGTCATTTATAGATTCAATGCCATCCCCATCAAGTTAACAATGACTTTCTTCATAGAATTGGAAAAAACTACTTTAAAGTTCATATGGAACCAAAAAAGAGCCCACATTGCCAAGTCAATCCTAAGCAAAAAGAACAAAGCTGGAGGCATCATGCTACCTGACTTCAAACTATACTACAAGGCTACAGTAACCAAAACAGCATGGTACTGGTACCAAAACAGAGATATAGAGCAATGGAACAGAATAGAGCCCTCAGAAATAATACCACACATCTACAACCATCTGATCTTTGACAAACCTGACAACAAGAAGAAATGGGGAAAGGATTCCGTGTTTAATAAATGGTACTGGGAAAACTGGCTAGCCATATGTAGAAAGCTGAAACTGGATCCCTTCCTTACACCTTATACAAAAATTAATTCAAGATGGATTAAAGACTTAAATGTTAGACCTAAAACCATAAAAACTCTAGATGAAAACCTAGGCAATACCATTCAGGACATAGGCATGGGCAAGGACTTCATGTCTAAAACATCAAAAGCAATGGCAACAAAATCCAAAATTGACAAATGGGATCTAATTAAACTAAAGAGCTACTGCACGGCAAAAGAAACTACCATCAGTGTGAACAGGCAACCTACAAAATGGGAGAAAATTTTTACAATCTACCCATCTGACAAAGGGCTAATATCCAGAATCTATGAAGAACTTAAACAAATTTACAAGAAAAAAACAAACAACCCCATCAAAAAGGGGGCAAAGTATATGAACTGACACTTTTCAAAAGAAGACATTTATGCAGCCAACAGACACATGAAGAAATTCTCATCATCTACGGTCATCAGAAAAATGCAAATCAAAACCACAGTGAGATACCATCTCACACCAATTATAATGGCGATCATTAAAAAGTCAGGAAACAACAGGTGCTGGAGAGGATGTGGAGAAATAGAAACAATTTTACACTGTTGGTGGGACTGTAAACTAGTTCAACCATTGTGGAAGTCAGTGTGGTGATTCCTCAGGGATCTAGAACTAGAAATACCATTTGACCCAGCCATCCCATTACTGGGTATATACCCAAAGGATTATAAATCGTGCTGCTATAAAGACACATGCGCAGGTATGTTTATTGTGGCACTATTCACAATAGGAAAGACTGGAACCAACCCAAATGTCCATCAATGATAGACTGGATTAAGAAAATGTGGCACATATACAACATGGAATACTATGCAGCCATAAAAAAGGATGAGTTAATATCCTTTGTAGCGACATGAATGAAGCTGGAAACCATCATTCTGAGCAAACTCTCTCAAGGACAGAAAACCAAACACCACATGTTCTCATTCATAGGTGGGAATTGAACAATGAGAACCCTTGGACACAGGGTGGGGAACATCACACACCAGGGCCTGTTGTGGGGTGGGGGGATGGGGGATTGATAGCATTAGGAGAAATACCTAATGTAAATGATGAGTTAATGGGTGCAGCAAACCAACACAGCACATGTATACATATGTAACAAACCTGCACATTGTGCACATGTACTCTAGAACTTAATGTGTAATAAAAAAAATTATTTCATGTTCATGGATAGGAAGACTCATTTTACTTTAAGATGTGTGTTTTTTCCGATGAAATATAGAGATTCCATGCATCCCACTCATAATTCTAGCACATTATTTTATGGATATTAATAAATCAATTTTAAATGGAATGTAAATGTAGAAAGGCAAAAGACCCAATAATAGCCAGCATATCTTTGAAGGAGAACAAATTTGGAGGACTGAGGCTACCTAAAATAAAGACTTACAATAAAGCAACAGTAATCAGAGAGTGTGATATTGACAAAAGCATAGACAGATCTTATTGGAAACAAATAGTGAGGCTAGAAAGATATGTATACAAATATAATCAATTTAGCTTTGACAAGGGAACAAAGACAATACCATGGAGAAAATATAGTCTTTTCAACAAATAATGTTAGAACAACTGGACATCCACATACAAAAATAATGAAAGTAGAGGCAGACATTACACCTTTCATAAAAATTAACTAAAAGTATTCTACCGACTTAAATGTAAACATAAATCTCCCAGATGTAAACATAAATGCAAAACATAAATCTCTCGGAAGATAAAATAGAAAACAAATTTAAGTGACCTTGACTTTAATGATTATATATATAATATCAAGGGCACAATACATAAAAATATTGATACAGAGGGGGAGGAGCCAAGATGGCCAAATAGGAACAGCTCCAGTCTACAGCTCCCAGCGTGAGCGACGCAGAATATGTGTGATTTATGCATTTCCATCTGAGGTACCGGGTTCATCTCACTAGGGAGTGCCAGACAGTGGGCGCAGGTCAGTGGGTGCACGCACCTTGTGCGAGCCGAGGCAGGGCGAAGCATTGCCTCACTTGGGAAGTGCAAGGGGTCAGGGAGTTCCCTTTCTGAGTCAAACAAAGGGGTGAGGGACGCACCTGGAAAATCAGGTCACTCCCACCCGAATACTGCGCTTTTCCGACGGGCTTAAAAAACGGCGCACCACGAGATTATATCCCGCACCTGGCTTGGAGGGTCCTACGCCCACGGAGTCTCACTGATTGCTAGCACAGCAGTCTGAGATCAAACTGCAAGGCGGCAGCGAGGCTGGGGGAGGGGCGCCCGCCATTGCCCAGGCTTGCTTAGGTAAACAAAGCAGCCAGGAAGCTGGAACTGGGTGGAGCCCACCACAGCTCAAGGAGGCCTGCCTGCCTCTGTAGGCTCCACCTCTGGGGGCAGGGCACAGACAAACAAAAAGACAGCAGTAACCTCTGCAGACTTAAATGTCCCTGTCTGACAGCTTTGAAGAGAGCAGTGGTTCTCCCAGCACGCAGCTGGAGATCTGAGAACGGGCAGACTGCCTCCTCAAGTGGGTCCCTGACCCCTGACCCCCGAGCAGCCTAACCGGCAGGCACCCCCCAGCAGGGGCACACTGACACCTCGCATGGCAAGGTATTCCAACAGACCTGAAGCTGAGGGTCCTGTCTGTCAGAAGGAAAACTAACAAACAGAAAGGACATCCACACCAAAAACCCATCTGTACGTCACCATCATCAAAGACCAAAAGTAGATAAAACCACAAAGATGGGGAAAAAACAGAACAGAAAAACTGGAAACTCTAAAAAGCAGAGCGCCTCTCCTCCTCCAAAGGAACGCAGTTCCTCACCAGCAACGGAACAAAGCTGGATGGAGAATGACTTTGACGAGCTGAGAGAAGAAGGCTTCAGACGATCAAATTACTCTGAGCTACAGGAGGACATTCAAACCAAAGGCAAAGAAGTTGAAAACTTTGAAAAAAATTTAGAAGAATGTATAACTAGAGTAACCAATACAGAGAAGTGCTTAAAGGAGCTGATGGAGCCGAAAACCAAGGCTCGAGAACTACGTGAAGAATGCAGAAGCCTCAGGAGCCGATGCGATCAACTGGAAGAAAGGGTATCAGCAATGGAAGATGAAATGAAGTGAGAAGGGAAGTTCAGAGAAAAAAGAATAAAAAGAAATGAGCAAAGCCTCCAAGAAATATGGGACTATGTGAAAAGACCAAATCTACGTCTGATTGGTGTACCTGAAGGTGATGGGGAGAATGGAACCAAGTTGGAAAGCACTCTGCAGGATATTATCCAGGAGAACTTCCCCAATCTAGCAAGGTAGGTCAACGTTCAGATTCAGGAAATACAGAGAACACCACAAAGATACTCCTCGAGAAGAGAAACTCCAAGACACATAATTGTCAGATTCACCAAAGTTGAAATGAAGGAAAAAATGTTAAGAACAGCCAGAGAGAAAGGTCGGGTTACCCTCAAAGGGAAGCCCATCAGACTAATAGCGGATCTCTCGGCAGAAACCCTACAAGCCAGAAGAGAGTGGGGGCCAATATTCAACATTCTTAAAGAAAAGAATTTTCAACCCAGAATTTCATATCCAGCCAAACTAAGCTTCATAAGTGAAGGAGAAATAAAATACTTTACAGACAAGCAAATGCTGAAAGATTTTGTCACCACCAGGCCTGCCCTAAAAGAGCTCCTGAAGGAAGTGCTAAAAATGGAAAGGAATAACCAGAACCAGCCACTGGAAAATCATGCCAAAATGTAAAGATCATCGAGACTAGGAAGAAACTTCATCAACTAACGAGCAAAATAACCAGCTAACATCATAATGACAGGATCAAATTCACACATAACAATATTAACTTTAAATGTAAATTGACTAAATGCTCCAACTAAAAGACACAGACTGGCAAATTGGATAAAGAGTCAAGACCCATCAGTGTGCTGTATTCAGGAAACCCATCTCACGTGCAGAGACACACATAGGCTCAAAATAAAAGGATGGAGGAAGATCTGCCAAGCAAATGGAAAACAAAAAAAGGCAGGGGTTGCAATCCTAGTCTCTGATAAAACAGACTTTAAACCAACAAAGATCAAAAGAGACAAAGAAGGCCATTACATAATGGTAAAGGGATCAATTCAACAAGAAGAGCTAACTATCCTAAATATATATGCACCCAATACAGGAGCATCCAGATTCATAAAGCAAGTCCTGAGTGACCTACAAAGAGACTTAGACTCCCACACATTAATAATGGGAGACTTTAACACCCTACTGTCAACATTAGACAGATCAATGAGACAGAAAGTCAACAAGGATACCCAGGAATTGAACTCAGCTCTGCACCAAGCGGACCTAATAGACATCTACAGAACTCTCCACCCCAAATCAACAGAATATACATTTTTTTCAGCACCACACCACACCTATTCCAAAATTGACCACATACTGGGAAGTAAAGCTCTCCTCAGCAAATGTAAAAGAACAGAAATTATAACAAACTATCTCTCAGACCACAGTGCAATCAAACTACAACTCAGGATTAAGAATCTCACTCAAAACCGCTCAACTACATGGAAACTGAACAACCTGCTCCTGAATGACTACTGGGTATATAAGGAAATGAAGGCAGAAATAAAGATGTTCTTTGAAACCAGAGAACAAAGACACAACATACCAGAATCTCTGGGACACATTCAAAGCAGTGTGTAGAGGGAAATTTATAGCACTAAATGCCCACAAGAGAAAGGAGAAAAGATACAAAATCGACACCTTAACGTCACAATTAAAAAAACTAGAAAAGCAAGAGCAAACACATTCAAAAGCTAGCAGAAGGCAAGAAATAATTAATATCAGAGCAGAACTGAAGGAAATAGAGACACAAAAAACCCTTCAAAAAATTAACAAATCCAGGAGCTGGTTCTTTGAAAGGATCAACAAAATTGATACACCGTTAGCAAGACTAATAAAGAAAAAAAGAGAGAAGAATCAAATAGATGCAATAAAAAATGATAAAGGGGATATCACCACCGATCCCACAGAAATACAAACTACCATCAGAGAACAAACACCTCTATGCAAATAAACTAGAAAATCGAGAAGAAATGGATAAATTCCTCGACACATACACTCTCCCAAGACTAAACCATGAAGAAGCTGAATCTCTGAATAGACCAATAACAGGAGCTGAAATTTTGGCAATAATCAATAGCTTACCAACCAAAAAGAGTCCAGGACCAGATGGATTCACAGCTGAATTCTACCAGAGGTACAAGGAGGAACTGGTGCCATTACTTCTGAAACTATTCCAATCAATAGGAAAAGAGGGAATCCTCCCTAACTCATTTTATGAGGCCAGCATCATTCTGATATGAAAGCCGGCCTGAGACACAACCAAAAAAGAGAATTTTAGACCAATATCCTTGATGAACATTGATGCAAAAATCCTCAATAAAATACTGGCAAACCGAATCCAGCAGCACATCAAAAAGCTTATCCACCACGATCAAGTGGGCTTCATCCCTGGGATGCAAGGCTGGTTCAATATATGCAAATCAATAAATGTAATCCGGCATATAAACACATCCAAAGACAAAAACCACATGATTATCTCAATAGATGCAGGAAAAGCCTTTGACAAAATTCAACAACCCTTCATGCTAAAAACTCTCCATAAATTAGGTATTGATGGGACGTATTTCAAAATAATATGAGCTATCTATGACAAACCCACAGCCAATATCATACTGAATGGGCAAAAACTGGAAGCATTCCCTTTGAAAACTTGCACAAGACAAGGATGCCCTCTCTCACCACTCCTATTCAACATAGTGTTGGAAGTTCTGGCCAGGGCAATTAGGCAGGGGAAGGAAATAAGGGGTATTCAATTAGAAAAAGAGGAAATCAAATTGTCCCTGTTTGCAGACGACATGATTGTATATCTAGAAAACCCCACTGTCTCAGCCCAAAATCTCCTTAAGCTGATAAGCAAATTTAGCAAAGTCTCAGGATACAAAATCAATGTACCAAAATCACAAGCATTCTTATACACCAACAACAGACAAACAGAGAGCCAAATCATGAGTGAACTCCCATTCACAATTGCTTCAAAGAGAATAAAATACCTAGGAATCCAACTTACAAGGGATGTGAAGGACCTCTTCAAGGAGAACTACAAACCACTGCTCAAGGAAGTAAAAGAGGATACAAACAAATGGAAGAACATTCCATGCTCATGGATAGGAAGAATCAATATCGTGAAAATGGCCATACTGCCCAAGGTAATTTACAGATTCAATGCCATCCCCAACAAGCTACCAATGCCTTTCTTCACAGAACTGGAAAAAACTACTTTAAAGTTCATATGGAACCAAAAAAGAGCCTGCATTGCCAAGACAATCCTAAGCCAAAAGAACAAAGCTGGAGGCATCACACTACCTGACTTCAAACTATACTACAAGGCTACAGTAACCAAAACAGCATGGTACTGGTACCAAAACAGAGATATAGATCAATGGAACAGAACAGAGCCCTCAGAAATAACGCCGCATATCTACCACTATCTGATCTTTGACAAACCTGAGAAAAACAAGCAATGGGGAAAGGATTCCCTATTTAATAAATGGTGCTGGGAAAACTGGCTAGCCATATGTAGAAAGCTGAAACTGGATCCCTTCCTTACACCTTATACAAAAATCAATTCAAGATGGATTAAAGACTGAAACGTTAGACCTAAAACCATAAAAACCCTGGAAGAAAACCTAGGTATTACCATTCAGGACATAGGCATGGGCAAGGACTTCATGTCTAAAACACCAAAAGCAATGGCAACAAAAGCCAAAATTGACAAATGGGATCTAACTAAACTAAAGAGCTTCTGCACAGCAAAAGAAACTACCATCAGAGTGAACAGGCAACCTACAAAATGGGAGAAAATTTTCGCAGCCTACTCATCTGACAAAGGGCTAATATCCAGAATCTACAATGAACTCAAACAAATTTACAAGAAAAAAACAAACAACCCCATCAAAAAGTGGGTGAAGGACATGAACAGACACTTCTCAGAAGAAGACATTTATGCAGCCAAAAAACACATGAAAAAATGCTCACCATCACTGGCCATCAGAGAAATGCAAATCAAAACCACAATGAGATACCATCTCACACCAGTTAGAATGGCAATCATTAAAAAGTCAGGAAACAACAGGTGCTGGAGAGGATGTGGAGAAATAGGAACACTTTTACACTGTTGGTGGGACTGTAAACTAGTTCAACCATTGTGGAAGTCAGTGTGGTGATTCCTCAGGGATCTAGAACTAGAAATACCATTTGACCCAGCCATCCCATTACTGGGTATATACCTAAAGGACTATAAATCATGCTGCTATAAAGACACATGCACACGTATGTTTATTGTGGTGTTATTCACAATAGCAAAGACTTGGAACCAACCCAAATATCCAACAATGATAGACTGGATTAAGACAATGTGGCACATATACACCATGGAATACTATGCAGCCATAAAAAGGATGAGTTCATGTCCTTTGTAGGGACATGGATGAAATTGGAAATCATCATTCTCAGTAAACTATCGCAAGAACGAAAAACCAAACACTGCATATTCTCACTCATAGGTGGGAATTGAACAATGAGATCACATGGACACAGGAAGGGGAATATCACACTCTGCGGACTGTGGTGGGGTGGGGGGAGGGGGGAGGGATAGCATTGGGAGATATACCTAATGCTACATGACGAGTTAGTGGGTGCACCACACCAGGATGGCACATGTATACATATGTAACTAACCTGCACAATGTGCACATGTACCCTAAAACTTAAAATATAATTTAAAAAAACTAGAAAAAAAATATTGATACACTGTACTTCATTGAAATTAAAGATTTCTGCTCTTTGAAAGACATTCAGGAGAATGAGAAGAGAAGACAAAGGCCAGGATAAACTTTTGATATATATATATATATAATATAAAATATATATATAATATATTATATATTATATATATTATATAATATATTATATATTATATATATTATATAATATATTATATATTATATATATTATATAATATATTATATAATATATATATTATATAATATATTATATATTATATATATTATATAATATATTATATATTATATATATTATATAATATATTATATATTATATATATTATATAATATATTATATATTATAATATATTATATAATATATATTATATATTATATATATAATGTATATTACATATATTATATATTATATATTATGTATATTATATATATTATTTATTATATATATTATGTATATTATATATTATATATATTATATATATTATATGTATAATATATATTATATATGTATAATACATATGTTATATATATTATATATGTATAATATATATTATATATAATATATATTATGTATATTATATATAATATATATTATGTATATTATATATAATATATATTATATATGTATAATATATATAATACATATATAATTAGTTATATATGTTATTTATATATAATATATATAAATGGACTGCTTTCAAAATATACGGAGCTGTTAAAACTCAAATATAATAAAACAATTAAAAATGGACAAAAATCTGAACAAATACCTCACCAAAGAAAATATACAGAAGGCAAATAAGTATATATGTCATTATATAATTGAATTAAAATGACAATTAGATAGTAGTACTTGTCTAATAAATGGCTAAAACGAAAACACACCAAATGCTGGTGAGTATGCGTGCCACAGAAACTCTCATCCGCTGCTGGTGGGAATATAAAATGATATAATTTAATTGTAATTGCTAAAATGTGATAGCATGTAAAATGTTTAAAAGGTGAATGTAAACAAACAAATGGTACACCATACAATGGAGTACTATTTAGTACTAAGAATAAATGAGGTATCAAGCCTTGAAAATTCATGAAGGAAACCTTGAAAGCACATTGCTAAGTGACAAACCAAACTGAAGAGGCAAGATTCTCCATGATTTCAATTATATGGCATCAAGAAAAGGTAAAATTATGGAGACAGTAAAAAGTTTAGTGGTTTCCTACTTCTTTTTCCTAAAGGGAAAGAGAGGCAGGGATAAATGGATGGAGAGCAGGGAATTCTTAGGGCAGTGAAACTATTTTGTATGTTACTTTAATAACAGATACGTGTCATTACACATTCTTCAAAATCCATAGAATGTACAACAGAAAGAATGAACCCAAATGGAAGGAGAGCAGGGAATTCTTAGGGCAGTGAAATATTTTGTGTATGTTAATTTAATAATGGATACACGTCATTACACATTCTTCAAAATCCATAGAATGTACAACAAAAAGAATGAACCTTAATGTAAACTGTGGACTTTAGTCATAAGAATGTATTAATATCTGTTCATAAATTATAACAAATATACCACACTAATACAGGATGTAAATAATACAGAAAAATGTGTGGGGGGGTGGGGAGAGGGTTACCTGAGAACTATTTGTATTTTCTGATCAATTTTTCCGTAAATCTACACTTTTCTTAAAACTGAAGTTTATTAACATTAAATGTCACTAGACATAAGGAGAAACATGAAAATGTGAGTTAGAGCCAAGAATAAAAGCAGTAAACAGAAAATGAGCGCATAGTATTCTATGCTGGATTTCGCTTACAGAAGTTCCATTTTGGATCTAGTTGACAAAGGCTTTTAAAGTAATTATAAATATATTTAGAAACTTCAAGCAATTTTTCATCAGAATGAATGACTAACGGACCATTTTAGGAAAGAAATAGAACTATATAAAAGGATCAAGGTGAAATTCTAGATTTGAAAAAATGTAGTAACAAAAAATTTCACTTGAAAAATTCAGACATTGGGAAATAGAATGGGGCAGGGAGCATAAAAATAAAATTATTATAATTATGCAATTTTAAAACCTGAGTGAGAAAAAAATAAAAATGAATAAAAGAGTTGGGGAGAAAAATATTTAAAGTAGTGACTGATATTTTCCAATATTTAGTGAAAGACAAATATACAACTTCAGGGAGCTATGCATACCCAGTTGATTCAAATACAAGGAAAATCAGTTAGCCAAAACATGGTCAAACAGCTAAAAACCAAAGATAAAGATAAAATATTGAAAGCAGCCAGAGGAAGACAAGACTCACATATATTTTCATGAGCAAAAATGGCTAAAGAAAACCATTGTAATTCATACCATTAAGACTACAGAGAAATAAAAACAACAACCTATTGACAAATGCAGCAACTTGGATGGATCTCAATGGTGGGGGTTGTGGCCATAAAAGAGTAGCATGAGAGATCATTATAGTCATGGAAGTATTGTGGATCTTAATTGTGATGGTTGTCACTTGAATCTACATGTAAGTAAAATTGCATAGAACTAAATACAGACACACAAATAAGTGCATGCAAAACTGGTGATATCTGAATAAATTTGGTGGATTATATCAATGTCAATATCCACATTGTAATATTGTACTTTAGCTACGCAAGCCATTTTTATTAGGGAAAACTGGGTTAAAAGGTACAAGTGAACTTTCTGTTCTATTTCCTACAACCGTATGTGAAACTACAATTATCTAAAAAAACAACCAAATACATGTAGGAAAAATAGACAGAAATAAAGAAATAGTCAAATCTATAGTAACAGCTATAGATTTTAACGCCTCCTCCAAGTAATGTGTAGTTGGCATTCACACAATATTATGACAATAATTTAAAATTACACATTTTTGTAATGTGCATATGAACCATTTACAAAGTTGGATCTTATGCCATTTTACTTAAATATCAATGTTTTGAAAATTCATAATCATACTGTGCATCTTTTTCTTTAAAAATGAAATAAATTAGAAATACTTTTAAGATATCTAGAAAATTAACAAGTATTTTGAAATCACGTAAAACATAATTAAATGTCTCCTAAATTTAAAAAGATATCACAATGGAAATTAAAAAATATTTTGAACAAAATGACAATGAAAACATATGTCAAAATTGGAGAGATGCAGTTTAAAGCAGTGTTTAATGGAATTTTTATAGCTTTTCATCCTATATTATTATTGAAAATTACAATATGTTTGATTTAGAATTTCATCATAAGAATCTAGAAAACATACGAGCAAATTAAGCCTAAAGTGTAAGGAAATTAGTCATGAAGAGCATAAATCAATAAAACAGAAAACACACTATTTATTTGAATGTCTGGTAGAATTCTGCTGTGAATCCATCTGGTCCTGAACTTTTTTTTTGTTGGTAATTTTTTAATTGGTATCAATCCTTTTGACACTATTCCACAAGACAGAGAAAGAAGAAACCCTTCCTAATTCAAAGAAAGGGAAAGTAGGGTAATAATTATTAGGGGCTGGGTGAAGTGGGAAGTTGTAAATTATCGTTTAATTGGGTACAAGTTTCAGTTTAGAATGATGAATAAGTTCTGGAGGTGTATAGTGATTAAGTGCATTCCATGTGAATGTACTGAGTGCCACTGAATTGTACACTTCAAAGTGGTTACAACTGTGAATTTTATTTCATGTATATTTCATATACTAAAAAACTATATGATATATGAAAACAAAAATGGTAAAATAGCTATGTCCAATTATAAGTGTCATGGCTGACTTTTTAAAGGATGAGAATCATATTTTTCTTTATCTGTAAAGGAAAAAACATTATTTCTCAGAAAAAATAAAATCTATAATGATACTTTTTATGAAAACTCACAAATTAATCTATTTAGATGTTTCTTCGATAAGAAAATTAAAATTGTTATTGATTAGTTATTTTGATATATACAAAATCTTGCCATCACCTGGGGCTTTCAGTTGAGTGAGAAATAAATGATAGGCTTTTGATCTACTGTTTGATGCAAAAGAAAAACCTAAAACATATTAAAAGCAATGGAATCAAATTCATAGAAAAAAGATAAATAGGAGGAAGCAAAGTAAGATGGAAAATAGTAACCTCTACCAATTGTCCTCCACACAGGGGCACCAAATTAAGTAACTATCCACACACAAAAAAAACACCTTAATAAAAATCAAAAATCAGGTGTGCAATCACAGTACCTGCTTTTAACTTTATATATTTTTTAAAAAGAGCCACTGAATAAGGTAGAAAAGGCAGTCTTTTTTTTTTTTTTTTTTTTTTTTTTGAGACAAGGTCTCCCTCTGTCACAGGCTGGAGTGCAGTCATGCAATCTAGTGTCACTACAGCCTTGACCTCCTGGGCTCAAGTGATCCTCCCACTTCAGCCTCCTGAGTAGCTGGGACTATAGGCCAAAATCACCACAGTAAGCTACTTTTTTTCTTTTTTTATAGAGAAAGCGTTTTCTGCTGTGTTGCCCAGGCTCATCTCAAACTCCTGGGTTCAAGTGACCCACCCACTTTAGCCTCCCAAAGTGCTAGGACTACAGGCACGGGCCACTATGCTTGGGCAGAATAGCGAGTCTTGATTTACCATCACCACTCCTCTCCCATTCCTTGCAGCAGCCACGTGGCATGGAGAAATGACATTTGCGCTGGAGGAGGGAGACTGCAGTGATTATGGGACTTTGCATTGGAACTCAGTGCTTCCCTGTCACAGCGGAAAGCAACAACAGGCAGAACTCAGCCAGCATCTATAGAGAGTACTTAGACCTGCCCTAGCCAGAGGGGAATTGCCTATGCCAGCAGTAGAAACCTGAGTTCCGCCTAGTGAGACATCAATGCAAGCAGCCAAGTCAGTGCTTGTGCCACTGCTCCCCCAACCCCAGAAAGTGCAGCTTGCAGGTCCAAGAGAGACTTTTTCTTTGCCGGAAGAGAGTAGTGTGAAGAGTAAAGAAAACTTTATCTTGCAACTTGGATACCAGCTCAACCACAGAAAGATAGAGCACCTGCCAGGTCCTGAGGCTCCTATTCCAGGCCCTAGCACCTGGATGACATTTCTAAATACACCCTGGACCAGAGGTGAATCTGCTACCTAGAAGGGAAGCACTCATTCCTGACAGGATTCATCACATACTGACTAAACAGCCTATGGACCATGAATAATTAGCAGTGGTACCCAGGCAGTACCCACCTTGAGCCTTGGATGAGACTTTGAGACTTGCTGGTTTCAGATGTGAACCAGCACATCCCCAGGTATGGTAACAATAGAAAGGGGTTCCTTCTGCTTGAGAAAAAGAGAGGAAATAGTAAAGGGGACTTTATTATGAAGCTTAGCTACCAGCTCAGCCACCCTGGAGTAGAGCACCAAGGGGGTTCTTATGGTCCTGGATGCCAGGCCTTGGCTCTTGGATGGCATTTCTGAATCTGGCCTCAGTCCGAGGGGAAACCATGGTCCTAAACGGAGAGTTCCAGACCTGATAACATTCACCACAAGCTGACCGAAGAGGCCCTTGAGGCTTGAATGAACATTGGTGGTAGCCAGACAGTACTCACCATAGGCCTTGAATGATAGTGGTTATGGAGAGACTCCTCTGCTTGAGGAAAGGGGAGGGAAGAGTGGTAATGATTATGTCTTGTGGCTTGGATGCCAGCTCAGTTGCAGTAGAATAGAACCCAGGTAGATTCTCAAGGTTTCTAATTTCAGGCCCTGGCCCCTGTACAGCATCTCTGCACCAGCCCGGAACCAGAAGGAACTTGCCAACGTAAAGGGAAACAAGAGTGGCTAGCTTTACCACCTGCTTATTGTAGAACACTAGGGCCTTGAGGAAACATAAACAGTAGCTAGACAGTTGTTACTATGGGCCTTGGGTAAGACTCAGTACTGTATTGGCTTCAGGTCTAACCCAGAGTATTCCTAGTGGTGATGGTCATTGGGTGCTTGCTTCACCCCTCCACCAGCTGTGGGCAACTGAGCACAGAGTGAGAGTCTAGGTTTGAAGGAAAGTTAAAAAAAAAAAAAGCAATAGTCTCTGGTAAACTAAAAAAAAATCTGTAAGAGCCACAGTGCTATTGTGCTTGGGATACCCCTTAAAGCAGATATGACCGCAGTGACTATAGATTTAGATTACAACACCCAAGTCTTTTTGAATGCTTGGAAAGGCTTCCCAAGAAGGATGGTTATAAACAAGCCCAGACTATGAAAACTACAATAAATACCTAACTTTCCTACACTAAGACACCAATAAACACGCACAAGCATCAAGGTGATCTGGGAAAACATGGCTTCACCAAATAAACTAAATAATGCAACAAGTATCTATTTTGGAAAAAAAAAAGGTATGTTACCTTTAAGATATAGAATGCAAAATGGGATTTTCAGAAAACTCAAAGAAATTCAAGATAACACAGAAGAAATTCAGAATCCTATCACATAAATATAACAAAAAATTGAAATAATTTAAAAGAATCAGATAGATTCTTGGGAAAAATGGCCAAATAGGAACAGCTCCAGTCTGGAGCTCCCAGTAAGACCAATGCAGAAGGTGAATGATTTCTCATTTCCAACTGAGGTACACAACTCATCTCATTGGGACTGGTTAGACAGTGGGCGCAGCCCATGGAGGGCAAGCAGAAGCAGGGTGGGGTGTCTCCTCACCCAGGAAGCTCAAGGGGTCAGGGAATTCCCTCCCCTAGCCAAGGGAAGTCATGGGTGAGGGATGGTGCTATCTGACCCAGATGCTAGGCTTTTCCTACTGCCTTTGCAACCCACAGACCAGGAGATTCCCTCCGATGCCTACACCACCAGGGCCCTGGGTTTCAAGCACAAAACTGGGTGGGCATTTGGGCAGACACCAATCTAGCTGCAGGAGTTTTTATTCATACCACTGTGGCACCTGGAATGACAGCGAGACCAAACAATTCACTCCCCTGGAAAGGGGGCTGAAGCCAGGGAGCTGAGTGGTCTTGCTCGGCAGATCCCACCCCCATGGAACCCAACAAACTAAGATCCACTGGCTTGAAATTCTCACTGCCAGCACATCAGTCTGAAGTCAACCTGGGATGCTCGAGCTGGGTGGGGGAAGGGGTGTCTGCCATTATAGGAGCTTCAGTAGGCAGTGTTCCCCTCACAGTGTAAACAAAGGCACCTGAAAGTTCAGACTGGCCAGAGCCCACAACAGCACCACAAAGCCGCAGTAGCCAGACTCTAGATTCCTCCTCTCTGGGCAGGGCATCTCTGAAAGAAAGGCAACAGCCCCATTCAGGAGCTTATAGATAAAACTCCCATCTCCCTGGGACAGAGCACCTGGGGGAAGGGGTGGCTGTGGGCACATTTTCAGCAGACTTAAGTGTTCCTGCCTGCTGGCTCTGAAGAGAGCAGCAGATCTCCCAGCACAGCACTTGAGCTCTGCTAAAGGACAGACTGCCTCTTCAAGTGGGTTCCTAACCCCTGTGCCTCCTGACTGGAAGATACTTCCCAGCAGGGGTTGACAGACACCTCATACAGGAGAGCTCTGGCTGGCATCTAGCAAGTGCCCCTCTGGGATGAAGCTTCCAGAGGAAAGAGCAAGCACCAATCTTTGGTTGCTGGTGATACCCAGGCAAACAGGGTCTGGAGTTGACCTCCACCAAGCTCCAGCAGACCTGTAGCAGAGGAGTCTGACTCTTAGAAGGAAAACTAACAAACATAAAGCGATAGCATCAACATCAACAAAAAGGATGGCCACAAAAATCCCATCCAAAGGCCACCAACATCAAAGGCCAAAGGTAGATAAATCCACGAAGATGAGCAAAAAACAGTGCAAAATGGCTGAAAATTCCAAAACCAGAATGCCTCTTCTCCTAAAAAGGATCACAACACCACCTGAGCAAGGGAACAAAACTGGATGGCGAATGAGTTTCACAAATTGACAGAAGTAAGCTTCAGAAGGTGGGTAATAACAAACTCTTCCAAGCTAAAGGAGCATGTTATAACCCAATGCAAGCAAGCTAAGACCCTTGATAAAAGGATACACGAAATGCTAACTAGAATAACCAGTTTAGAGAAGAACATAAATGACCTAATGGAGCTGAAAAACACAGTACAAGAACTTCATGAAGCATACACAAGTATCAATAGCTGAATCAATCAAGCAGAAGAAAGGATATCAGAGATTAAAGATCAACTTAGTGAAATAAAGCATGAAGACAAGATTAGAGAAAAAAGCATGAAAAGGAAGAAAGCCTCCTAGAAATATGGAACTATGTCAAAAGACCAAACCTATGTTTGATTGGTGTGCCTGAAAGTGATGGGGAAAATGGAACCTAGTTGGAAAACACACTTAAGGATGTTATCCAGGAGAACTTCCCCAACCTAGCAAGACAGGCTAACATTCAAATTCAGGAAATACAGAGATCATCACAAAGATACTCCTCAAGAAGAGCAACCCCAAGACACATTATCATCAAATTCACCACTGTTGAAATGAAGGAAACAATGTTAAGGGCACCCAGAGAGAAAGGTTGGGTTACTCACAAAGGGAAGCCCATCAGACTAACAGTGGATCTCTCTGCAGAAACCCTACAAGCCAGAAGAGAGTGGGGACCAATATTCAACATTCTTAAAGAAAAGAATTTTCAAACCAGAATTTTATATCCAGCCAAACTAAGCTGCGTAAGTGAAGGAGAAATAAAATGCTGTATAGACAAGCAAATGCTGAGAGATTTTGTCACCACCAGGCCCGCCTTACAAAAGCTCCTGAAGGAAGCACAAAATATGGGAAGGAAAAACTGGTACCAGCCAATGCAAAAACATACCAAAATGTAAAGACCATCGACACTATAAAGAAACTGCATCAACTAATGGGCAAAATAACAAGCTAGCATCATAATGATAGGATCTGATTCACACATAACGATATTAACCTTAAATGTAAATGGGCTAAATGACCCAATTGAAAGACACAGACTGGCAAATTGGATAAAGAGTAAAGACCCATCAGTATGCTGTATTCAGGAGACACATCTCGCTTGCAAAGACACACATAGGCTCAAAATAAAGGGATGGAGGAAGATTTACCAAGCAAATGGGAAGAAAAAGAAAATCAGAGGTTACAATCCTAATCTTTGATAAAACATATTTTAAACCAACAAAGATCAAAAAAAGACAAAGAAGGGCATTATATAATAGTAAAGGGATCAATGCAAAAAGAAGAGCTAACTATCCTAAATATATATGCACCCAATACAGGAGCACCCAGATTCATAAAGCAAGTTCTTAGAAACCTATAAAGAGACTTAGACTCCCACACAATAATAGTGAGAGACTTTAACACCCCACTGTCAATATTAGACAGATCAACAAGAGAGAAAATTAGTGCAATCAAATTAGAATTCAGGATTAAGAAACTCACTCAAAAACGCATGACTACATGGAAACTGAACAACTTGCTCCAAAATGACTACTGGGTAAATAACAAAATTAAGGCAGAAATAAATAAATTCTTTGAAACCAATGAGAACAAAGAGGCAATGTACCAGAATCTCTGAGACACAGCTAAAGCAGTGTTAAGAGGGAAATTTACAGCACTAAATGCCCACATGAGAAAGCAGAAGAGATCTAAAATTGACACCCTAACATCACAATTAAAAGAACAATAGAAGCAAGAGCAAACAAATTCAAAAGCTAGCAGAAGAAAAGAAGTAACTAAGATCAGAGCAGAACTGAAGAAGATAGAGACACGAAAATCCCTTCAAAAAATCAATGAATCCAGGACCTGTTTTTTTTTTAAAAAGATCAACAAAACAGGTAGACCACTAGCCAGACTAATAAAGAAGAAAATAGAGAAGAATCAAATAGACACAATAAAATATGATAAATGGGGTATCACCACTGATCCCACAGAAATACAAACTACCATCAGAGAATACTATAAACACCTCTATGCAAATAAATTAGAAAATCTAGAAGAAATGGATACATTTCTGGACACATTCACTCTCACAAGGCTAAATCAGCAAGAAGTTGAATTCCTCAATAGACCAACAACAAGATCTGAAATTGAGACAGTAATTAATAGCCTACTAATGAAAAAAACCCAGGACCAGAGAGATTCACAGCCAAATTCTACCAGAGGTACAAAGAGGAGCTGGTACCATTCCTTCTAAAACACTTCCAAACAATAGAAAAAGAGGGAATCCTCCCTAATTCATTTTATGAGGCCAGCATCATCCTGATACCAAAACGTGGCAGAGACACAACAAAAAAAAGAAAATTTCAGGCCAATATTTCTGATGAACATCGATGCAAAAATCCTCAACAATATATTGGCAAACCGAATCCGGCAGCACATTAAAAAACTTATCCACCACGATCAAGTTGGATTCATCCCTGGGATGCAAGGCTGTTTCAACATACACAAATCAATAAATGTAATTCATCAGATAAACAGAAACAAAGACAAAAACCACTTGATTATCTCAATAGATACAGAAAGGCCTTTGATAAAATTCAACACTGCTTTATGCTAAAAACACTCAATAAAAAAGATATTGATTGGGCGTATCTCAAAATAGTAAGAGCTATTTATAACAAACCCCCAGCCAATATCATACTGAATGGGCAAAAGCTGGAAGCATTCCCTTTCAAAACCAGCACAAGACAAGGATGCCCTCTGTCACCACTTCTATTCAACATGATATTGGAAGTTCTGACCAGGGCAATCAGGCAAGAGAAAGAAATAAAGGACATTCAAATAGGAAGAGAGGAAGTCAAATTGTCTCTGTTTGCAGATGACATAATTGTATACTTAGAAAACCCCATCGTCTCAGCCCAAAAACTCCTTAAGCTGATAAGCAACTTCAGCAAAGGCTCAGGATACAAAATCAATGTGCAAAAATCACAAGCATTCCTATACGCCAATAATAAAGAAATAGAGAGCCAAATCATGAGTGAACTCCCATTCACAATTGCTACAAAGAGAATAAAATACCTAGGAATACAACTTATAAGGGATGTGAAAGACCTCTTCAAAGAGAACCACAAACTACTGCTTAAGGAAATAAGAGAGGACACAAACGAATGGAAAAACATTCCATGCTCATGGATAGGAAGAATTAATATTGTGAAAATGGCCATACTGCCCAAAGTAATTTATAGATTCAATGCTACTCCCATGAAGCTTCCCTTTACTTACTTCACAGAATGAAAACAAAACTTTAAATTTCATATGGAACCAAAAAAGAGTCTTCATAGCCAAGACAATCCTAAGCAAAAAGAACAAAGCTGGAGGCATCATGCTACCCGACTTCAAACTATACTACAAGGCTAGAGTAACGAAAACATCATGGTACTGGTACCAAAACAGATATATAGACCAAAGGAACAGAACAGAGGCCTCAGAAATAACACCACACATCTACAACCATCTGATCTTTGACAAACTTGACAAAACCAAGAAATGGGGAAAGGATTCCCTATTTAATAAATGGTGTTGGGAAAACTGGCTAGCTATATGGAGAAAACTGAAACTGGACCCCTTCCTTACACCTTATACAAAAATTAACTCAAGATGGATTAAAGACTTTAACGTAAAACCCAAAACCATAAAAACCCTAGAAGAAAACCTAGGCAATGCCATTCAGGACATAGGCATGGGCAAAGACTTCATGACTAAAACACCAAAAGCAATAGCAACAAAACCCAAAATTGACAAATGGCATCTAATTAACCTAAAGAGCTTCTGCACAGCAAATGAAACTACCGTCAGAGTGAATAGGTAACCTACAGAATGGGAGAAAATTTTTGCAATCTATCCACCTGACAAAATACTAATATCCAGAATCTACAAGCAACTTAAACAAACTTATAAGAAGAAAAAACATCAAAAAGTGGGCAAAAGGTATGAACAGACACTTTTCAAAAGAAGACATTATTGCAGCCTGCAAACATAAAAAAAGCTCATCATCACTGGTCATTAGAGAAATGCAAATCAAAACCACAATGAGATACCACCTCACACCAGTAAAAATCTTACATGCCATGAGAAAAATGACATTTTTAAAGTGCTGAAGAAAATAAAGAAATTAACCTAGCATATTATATCCAGTTAAGTTCCTTCAAGCATAAGGAGAAATAAAGATTTTCCCAGAAAAACAAAAGCAGAGGAATTTTATCAACACCAGATCTGTCCTACAAGAAATGCTAAAAAAAGTTCTTCAATTAAAAATAAAAAATCAATAGTGAGCAATAAGAAATTATTTGATGGTACAAAACTCACAGGTAAGAATAAATACTTTAAAAAATAAAACACTGATGGCCAGCCTTGGTGGCTCATGCCTGTAATCCCAGCCCTTTGAGAGGCCCAAGTGGGCAGATGATCTGAGGTCAGGAGTTTGAGACCAGCCTGGCCAACATGGTGAAACCTCATCTCTACTAAAAATACAAAAGTTAACTGGGCTTGGTAGTGGGTTCTGATAATCTCAGCTACTCAGGAGGCTGAGGCAGAAGAATTGCTTGAACCTGGGAGGTAGAAGTTGCAGTGAGCTGAGATTGCACCATTGCACTCCAGCCTAAGCGACAAGTGCAAAACTCCATCTCAAAAACAATCAAACAAATAAAACAAAACAAAACAAAAACGCTAATTACTATAACACTGCAATTGTGGTGTGTAAACTACTCATATCTTGAGTAGAAAGACTAAAATGTAAACCAATAAAAATGATAACTACAACAAATTTTCAGGACATAGACAGTACACTAAGATATAAATAGAAACAACAAGCCAGGCACGGTGGCTCACGCCTGTAATCCCAGCACTTTGGGAGGCCGAGGTGGGCAAATCACCTGAGGTTGGGAGTTCAAGACCACCCTGACAAACATGGAGAAACCCCATCTCTACTAAAAATACAAAATTAGCCGGGTGTGGTGGCACATGCCTGTAATCCCAGCTGCTCGGGAGGCTGAGGCAGGAGAATTGCTTGAACCCAGGAGGCAGAGGTTGCAGTGAGCCAGAGATCGTGCCATTGCACTCAAGCCTCGGCAACAAGAGTGAAACTCCATCTCAACAACAACAACAAAAAAAAAACAAAGAAAAGAAAGAAACAACAAAAAGATAAGAAAGAGGGGCATGAAGTTAAATTTTACATTATTTATTAGTTTTCTAACTTGCTTTTTATGCAATATGATTTAAGTTGTCATCAGTTTAAAATAATGGGTTATAATATAAAAAGATAAGAAACAGGAAATGGAGGCATGAAGTTAAATTGTACATTATTTATTAGTTTTCTCCTTGCTTTTTATGCAATATGATTTAAGTTGTCATCAGTTTAAAATAATATGTTATAATGTAACATTTGCAAGCCTTGTGGAAACCTCAAATCAAAAAACATACAACAAGTATACAAAAAGTAAAATGCAAGAAATTAAAACACTGTATTAGTTTTAATTGATTCAGAGTGCCACATGGCTGGGGAGGCCTCAGGAAACTAACAATTATGTTAGAAGGCCCCTCTTCACAGGGCAGCAGGAGAGAGAATAAGTACAAGCAGGAGAAATGCCAGATGCTTATAAAACCATCAGATCTCATGAGATTCACTCATTATCACGAGAACAGCATGGGAGAACCTCCCCCATGATTCAATTACCTCCACCTCTTGACACTCTTGACACATGGTGATTATGGGGATTACAATTCAAGGTGAGGCTTGTGTGGGGACACAGAGCCAAACCATGTTCCATACCATCATAGAAAATCACCTTCACTTAAAGAAAGACAGGAAGGAAAGAAAAGAGGAAGGAAAGATCACAAAACAACCAGAAAACAACACATAAAATGGCAGGAGCATGCTATTACATATCAATCATAACAAAGAATATAAATGGACTCAACACTCTAATCAAGTAGTATAGAGTGGCTTAATTGATAATGAAATAAGACTCACACTCTGTTGCCTACAAGAAACATACTTCACCTATAGGGACACACATAGACTAAAAATAAAAAAAAATAGAAAAATATATTCCAGGCAAATGATAACCAAAAAAAATTAGAGGTAGCTATACTTACATCAGACAAAATATATTTTAAGGCAAAAACAACAAAAATGATAAAGGAGGTCATTATATAATTATAAAGAGATCAAATCAGCAAGAGGGTAATACTTTTAAATATATATTCACATAACACTGGAGCACCCAGATACATAACGTGAACATTATTAGAGGTAAAGAGATACACTCCAGTACAATAATAGCTGGGGACTTCAGCACCCTACTTTTCATGTTGTACAGATCATCCAGGCAGGAAAAAAAAATTAGACTTAATTTGCATTATAGACCAAATGGACCTAATAAATATTTGCAGACCATTTCATCCAACAACTGCAAAATACATATTCTTCTTTAAAGCACATGGATCATTCTCAAGAATAGACCATGCATTATCCATAAAACAAGTTTTAAAAATTCAGGAATAATGAAACCATATTAAGCACCTTCTCTGAAGAAAATTGAATAAAACTATAGATCAATAAGAAGAAGAATTTTGGAAATTTTGTGAACACATGGAAATTATAAAATATGCTGCTGAATAACCAGTGTATCAATAAAGAAATTAGGAAGAAAATTTAAAAATGTCTTCAAGCAAATGAAAACAGAAACACAACATACCAAAACCTGTGCGATACACTAAAGAGGGCATTAAAAGGAAAGGTTATCACTGTAAGTGCCTACATGAAAAATTTAAAAATTACAAATAAACAATCTAATCATGTATCTTAAACAATTAGAAAAGAACAGCAATCCAAACCCAACATTATTAGAAGAAAATAAGTAGAAATAAATGAAATTGAAATAAAAAACTACAAAGACTAACAAAATAAAAAGTAAGTTTTTTGATAAGATAAACAAAATCAACAAACCTTTAGCCAGACTAAGTTAAAAAAAAAAAGAAGACATAAATTCAGAGATAAAAAATTAGACATTAGACATTACATCTGATACTGCAGACATTCAAATGATTATTAGGGGCTACTATGAGCAACTATATGCCAGTAAATTGTCAAAACTAAAAAAAAAATTGATAAATTTCTAGATACATACAGCCTACCAAATTTGAACCATGGATAAATTCAAAATCTTAATAGATCAAAAATACGTAATGAGATTGAAGCCACAGAAAAAATAAAATAAAATAGAAACCTCTCCCAGCAAAGAAAATCCTGGAACCCAATGTTTTCACTGCTGAATTATACCAAAATATTTAAAGAAGAGGTTATATCACTTGCACCCAAGTTAGTAAAATAATAACAAAGGAGGGAATACTTCTAAACTCATTCTATGAAGCAAATACTACCCTGACACCAAAATCAGACAAAGAAACATAAAAAAGTCTACCTGTCAATATCCCTCTTGAACATTGACGCAAAATGGTTACCAAAATACTAGCCAATTAAATTGAACAACATACTGAAAGATCATTTTTTCATGATCTTCATGATTATTCATGATAAGTGGGATTTATCCCTGGGAGGCAAGCATGGTTCAGCATATGCAAAACAGTCTATGTGATAATTCATATCAACAGAATGAAGGAAAAAACTATATGATCACTTCAATTGATGCTGGAAAACCACTAGATAACATTCAACGTACTTTCACGATAAAAATCCACAAAAATCTGGGTATAGAAGGTCCATAACTTCACACAATAAAACCCATGTATGACAGAACCACAGCTGGTACAATACTGAAAGCCTTTCCTCTAAGAACTGGAATGTGAAAAGGACGTCCACTTTCACCACCATTATTAAACGTAGTATTGGAAGTTATAGCTACAGTAATCAGACAAGAGAAAGAAAGAGCATACAAATTGGAAAGGAAGAAGCAAGTTATCCTTGTTTGCAGACAATATGATCTTGTATTTGGAAAAACCTAAAGACTTCAGCAAAAAAAATGTATATATATATATTATATATATATATATATGAAGTGATAAACAAATTCCACAATGTTGATGGATACAAAATTAACATGCGAAAATCAGGAGCATTTCTATATGCCAAAAGCAAACAATCTGAAAAAGAAATCAAGAAAGTAATTCCATTTAAAATAGCTGCAAATAAAATAAAATACCTAGGCATTAACTTACCAAAGAAGTGAAAAATCTCTACAATGAATATTATAAAGCACTTTCAAAAAAATTGAAGAGAATACCAAAAAAAATGGAAAGGTATTCCACATTCACGGATTGGAAGAATCAATATTGTTAAAATGTCTGTACTACCCAAAACATTCTACAGATTCAATGCAATTTTTACCAAATTACCATGGCATTCTTCACAGAAACTACTGTAAAATTAATATGGAATCACAAAAGACCCAGAGTAGCTGAAGCTATCCTGAGCAAAAAGAACAAAACTGGAGGAATCACATTACCTGACTTCAAATTATAATGCAGAGCTATAGTAGGCAAAATAGCATGGTGGTGGCATAAAAACAGACACATGAATCAATGGAACAGAACAGAGAACCCAGTAATAAAGCTATACATCTACATTCAACTTATTTTCAACAAAAATGCCAAGAATGTACATTGGGGAAAGGATAGTCTCTTCAAAACATTGTGCTGGGAAAACTGAATATTCATAGGTGGAAAACTGAATATTCATAGGCAGAAAAATGACACTAAATTCCTGTATCTCACCATATACAAATATTAAATCAAAATGATTTAAAGACTTAAATCTAAGACCTCAAACTACGAAACTACTGAAAAAAAATTGGGAAACTCTTTAAGAGAATAAATTGAACAATGATTTCTTGAAAAAACCACCCACAAGCACAGGCAACCAAAGCAAAAATGTACAAATGGAAGCACATTAAGTTCAAAAGCACAGCAAAGGACAAAGTGAACAAAGTGTAGAGACAACCCACAGAATGGGAGAAAATATCTTCAAACTATGTTCCTGGCAAGGAATTAAAAACCAAAAAATATAAGGAGCTAACAAAACTCTAGGAATAATTATAATAATCTGTTTTAAAAGTGGTAAAAATATCTGAATAAACATTTCTCAACAAAAGACATACAAATGGCAAACAGGCATGTAAAGCTGCTCAGCATTATTGATCATAAGAGAAATGCAAGTCAAAACTACAAAGAAGTATCATCTCACTCCAGCTAAAATGGCTTGTATGCAAAAGACAGGCAATAACAAATGCTGAAAAGGATATGGAGAAAATAGAATACTTGTAAACTCTGGGGAATGTAAATTAGTATAACCAATACAGAGAACAATTTGGAGATTCCTCAACAAACTAAAAATAGAGCTACCATGTGATCCAGCAATCTCACTGCTTGGTGTATACTCAAAATAAATGAATTCAGTATATCAAAGAAATATCTGCACTCCTACATTTTTTACAGCACTGTTTACAGTAGCCAAGACTTCCAGTCAACCTAAGAGTCCATCAACAGATGAATGGATAAAGAAAATGTGCAACATATATACAAAGGAGTGCTATTCAGCCATTAAAAAAGAATTAGATCCTGTCATTTGCAACAACATGAATGGAACTGGAAGTCATTATGTTATGTGAAATAAGTCAGGCACAGAAAGACAAACTTGGCATATCCTCACTTATTTGTTGTAGGAGCTAAAATTAAAACAATTGAACTCATGTAGATAGAGAGCAAAATGATGGGTACTAGAGGCTGGTAATGACTTGTCAACAATAATTTATTGTGCATTTTAAAATAACTAAAGGTGTATCATGGGATTGTTTGTAAAACACAGAAAAGATAAATACTTGAGGTGACTGATACCACATTTACTCCCATGTGATTGTTATGCATTGCATGCCTGTATCAAAATATCTCATATACCCCATAAATATATACATCTACTATGTACTCACAAAACTTCAACATTAAAAATTTTAAAATAAAGAAAAAAAGTAGACAAAGTGAAAACTAGTTATAATAAAGTCAGAAAATACCTTTCTGAACATTTTGCTTCTAAGAGTAAAAGTAGATACAAGTTGTTTCATTTATCTACTTCAATTCCATGATAGAAGATTTCTCTAGTTATGAATCTAAAAGTAAGATTGATAACCTGTTCTTAGAAACTGCATTACAACAAAACAAAACAATCAAAAACAAAAAGCTTCTATTTAGATACATTAATTTATATGCAATTGTTGACTAGGCAAAATTTTAAATTGAAAAATTAACATAAAAAGGTACAATTACATTCTGAGTTATAGTATGGTGGTTAAGAACTTAGGCTTTGTAGTTAGGCTATAGGAATTTCAATTTTGACTTCACATGTCATTAGCTGCATAACCTTAGGTAAGTTACTTAACCTCATTTCACTCAGCTAAATTGAGGAAAATCGCTTACCTCATAAGGTTGGTAGCATTAAATGAGTCAATTTATGTAAATCACTTGGAATAATGCCTGGTTCATAGTAAGCACTAACGAATCATCATGTCTTATTGTTTTTGTGGTGATGTAAAACTATTCATTAATCTCCGTATACAAAAAAAACCCCACAAATAGTAAGTATACATCTCAATATTTTTTAATAAAGTAAACATCCACAGATACCCAGAACCTGGGTCAATAAAGTAAACATTACAGCACTCAAGTCCACCTTAATGCTTCCAAAGCTAACAATTTTCTTGACTGCTAATGATATGGGAGTGCTGGGAAGGGAAGAGCATGGTCCCTTTAAATGATACAGAAGCGGGAAGGGAACTGCTGGATAGAGAAAGGCGGGTCCCCGGATAGGGCTCCACCCCTTCAGACCTAGGTGAGGACAAGCATTTCCTGCCCAAATGTTGCATTTCCCAAGACCACCGTGGCCTGCCATGCCTCCATCCTGGGTCTGTAAAAACCCAAGACCCTAGCGGGCAGACACACAGGCAGCCAGACGTTGAGAGATGCACATTGGCCAAAGAGCACGTCGGCAGAAGAGGACACAAGAGTCTGGTTGTTCTGTGCACTTGGAGAGGAGTACGCTGGCAGAAGACCACACGAAGACCACGCTGACAGGCACTGGCACGACTGGCGGGAGGATGTGGAGTTTGGCTGGGGCAGTTGGAGAAGTGCGGCCAGACTCCAGGGGAAAACCATCTCCCTTCTGGCTCCCTCATTGGGCAGAGAGCTGCAGAAATCCCTCTGTCCTTTTGATAAAGAAAGGGGTCCAATTGAGCTGATTAACACAAACCGCCTATAGACAGCAAACTAATAGAGCACACTGTAACACACAACCACACTGCCTTGGGGTCGAAGCCCCACAACTTGCCCCGCTGTATGCTCCCCTAGAGGTGTGAGCAGCGGGGGCACTGTAGAAGGGAGCCACACCCCCATCGCACACCCTGCGAGGGGAACAAGGGAATCTTTCCGGTTTTACCAACAGTATAGATTAGTTTTTTCTCTATTGAAAACTTTTGCAAATAAATTATACAATATACTTGATCTGCTCCAACAATTACGACCAATAATGTTAAGCATCTTTACATATATTCATTAGCCATGTAAACATCCTCTTTTGAGAATTAACTATTCCAGAGTTTTACTCATTTATCACTGAGTTGTCTATCTTTTACTAATGGATTTGTGGAAGTTCTTTATATATTATGAATGAGTCCTTTTACAGATATGTTTCTTGAAAATATCATTTCCCACACTAGAACTTGTTTTCATACTCTCTTAATGTCTAATGGTAAACATATATCTTTAATTTTAATGAAGTCTAGTTTCAATATGTAGATGCAAATATTTTTCTTTACATTTAGTGCTTTTTGTGTTCCATTTTTAAAATATTTTCACATTCTAAATTCATAAAGGTATAAATGTTTTCTCCTGGATATTCTTCCTTTTATTCCTCACAGTGTGACCTATAATCACTTTGTGCATAATGTCATATAGAAATCAGGATCCATTATTTGCATATTAATATCCAAATGACTCAATAATATTAATTGGAGAGTATATTTTTTCTTCATTGAACTTCAGGGTCATGCATGTCATAAATAAATATTTTTAAAATATGTAAGGTTTCTATTCCATTTTATTGGTCTAATTGCGCATCCATATTCTTAATTATTGTAACTTTATATTATATCCTGATAAATGATATGTATATTATATATACATATACTAATCACCTGAATGTGAGATGTCCCTGTGTAAGAAGATATAAACATAGATAGCAAAGAACTTGAAAAAGATGATCAATACAATGTATGTGCGTGTATAACAATACCATAAAATTGCTTAGCATTGTTCTCAGAAAGTGCTTTCCTCTAATAGTCCTTTAACAGTTTTATTATTGCTTACAAAAGGCCCTCATTGTAATTACGTTTTGCTTTGTAATTTAAAGATTAAAATTAAAGCAATTCAGCGTAAAAATTATGTATTTGCACTTAAATTTTAACATTCTGTCTCAGGCAGAAGCTTATTTTTTATTTAGAATATCTTGAAACATTAATCACTCCAAGGCCTATATCTACAAGGTAAATAAAGAGTAGATAAATTATGCTGCTTCATTTTAATACAAACTATACAAGAGATATCTTATGTACTACATAAATATTTATTCCGTAATTGAAGGTACTTATTTTTCAAATTCTATTTTGATAAGGGATAATTATGCCAGAGTTAATTCCCAGCACTTTTTCTTTCTGGATGGTACATAAGATAATAGTAAATCTGAAAATGATTGGAAATTTAGATTCCATGAAATACGATAATTAATATTTAGTTTTGCTTCTAAGCTTTTTATTTTATTTCCTTTTCATACCGCCCTTATTTTTCTCATTTTATCTTATCTTTTCACATATTTCTCATATTTTCCATCTATTTTTTACAAAATGCATCAGAAAATTAATTGCAGCAATACTTATAGGAGAAGTATTTGAATCAAACCAAATATCCATCAACAGGGGTATGGAAAAATATGCTACTCAATGTTCATATTAAGTAAAATTCTACAACTATTTATTTTGTTGGAGTGAAAAATATGTATTGATAGAGAAATATTAGCATATTTATAGGCAAAAGGAAGTGACCAATAATATTTCTTTTATAATCTACGTTTGGGAAAAATAGGCACATTTATGTTTAGAAAAACACAAAAAAGATTGTACACCAAATAGTTAAATTTGCTTACTTCAGAGTTGCAAAATTGGAGAGAAAAATATGAATCCATTAATTTTCCCTTTTTAATATGTAATGTGTATTAATTTCAATGACATTTTATCAAGAAGAATGGCTTCTGTTTAAATTATGTAATTCATATTGTCAAAAATAAAGTCAGATTGTAGTCCTCAAAAATATTTCCAAAGTGTACTTCCATGGCCATTGGAAGCCAATGGAATTAAAGCAAATAAAATTGAAGTCACTAATACATTAAAAAATCTGTCTACAATTATTTCATTATACATATGTTCTTTGGAACAGATGCACAATTATTGCATTGAAATTTAATCTGCAAATTTGCCCTAAAATAATGAAAAGGTAACAGAGAAACTGTTATAAAGTAGAGCATAAACCTCAAATAAAGACATATGGATGCTATGAAAACTTTCTCCCACCTTTTCAAAATATCAGGTTAATATTGAGTACTACATGATATCACCCATCAAATTATTTCACCTTAACCTATCCTGTTAAAATATGTTTTAAATTTTATAATTTACAGTTGTTCTATAAATTCTTTTCTAGAGCTCAAAATAGGAAGAAATATGAAATTGAAGTTATGAAGTCAAACAAATTCTGAGTATCAGCAAGAAATATTTTGTGTTTCGCATTTGTAACTGTGTGCTCAAAAACAAACAGAGGAACAAAAAGGTGCATGCTATTTGCTAGGGAAAATGTTAGAATATTTTTTCAGTTATCCAGCCAAGTGCTCTTTATCATTCTTAAATTGTCACTAGTTCTCTGAAACAGTTTTTTCTTCTCTGAATAAGGGCCAAGTTTTAAGTCCAGATTCCTGAAGAAAATTAAAACCTTGTCAAAAATCAGATACGTTTCTTTTTTCCACTTCGTCTGTATAATCCACATTGATATACAAAAATTTCGTAAATTCTTCACCTGTAGATAATTAAATGCTCTTAGTATTAAAGAAAAATTTTTTTTTCAGGGCAACTAACAAATAAATACTTATTTTTATTCCAGGTGTTCTGTAACCTGATGGTTTTCTGAAAACTAGAGAGCCCTACACCTATGTCTTTTACAAAAATTTATCTCAACCAGCTGGGTGGCTCACACCTGTAATCCCAGCCCTTTGGGAGCTCGAGGTGGGCGGATCATCTGAGGTCAGGAGTTGGAGACCAGCCTGGCTAACATGGTGAAACCCATCTCTACTGAAAATACAAAAATTAGTTGGGTGTGGTGGCACACGCCTGTAATCCCAGCTACTCAGGAAGCTGAGGAGGGAGAATCTCTTGAATCCAGGAGGCAGAGGTTGCAGTGAGCCCAGATCACGCCACTGCACTCCAGCCTGAGCAACAGAGAGAGACTGCGTCTCAAAAAAAAAAAAAAAAAAAAAAAAAAATTCTGAAGATTCTTTAAAATAAGTGGCTTCAGACATGAACCACTGTTTCTATGTGAGTCCACTATCAAAAGCTGTGCTTCACTCGAAATATCTCAGTGTTAGAGGTTGTATATCTCATTAATTTTGCCTTATTATTGTGTAATTCACAATTCTAGGGATAACTCCAAACTTTCTGAATCAGTTTCCAGATAAATGAACCATTACTGGATCAGAGGTTTCACTTTTTGTTTGTTTTTTCTTTTTTTTTTTTTTTTAGAAGTTGATGCCTTTATGTGATGAAAGCTGTGCTTTCTTCTTCAAAAGGGATGTCGTATATTAAAAGATATCAAACATAGCTCTACAAAGTATTATCTCAAAACACTTGGATCTACAATACTGAATATTAAAGGACAGCTCACTTTACCTGCCACCCACTTTCTTGCTGTCTGGAATGTTGACAGTAGGCCAAACAGACACAAGCATCATTTCTTGCTAGTTTTCTGCATCCCCTCCTATCTGCGGGCACACCCATTACTAACTTGCCAATTCAGCTTCTTGGCACTTGTGACAGTATCCGTAGCAACCAGCATGTTCATATTCTTTGATTTTTTACAATGACCATGCGTTTTATTTTACGTTACAAAAATGTTATGGTGCCAAAGCTGCAGAGGCATTTTAAAACACGTATTTATTATTACTTCCAACCACAAAATATCCGAATCATGCTATATTTTTAACTTAAATTTTGTATGTGGTATAAGATAAGGGTCCAATTTCATAATCTTGCATGAAGATATCCAATTTTCCCAAGACCATTTATTAAAGAGACTATTCTTTCTTCATTGTCTATTCATTCACGCTTGTCAAAGATCAGCTGACTGTGAATGTGTAGATTTTTTTCTGAGATCTCTATTCTGTTCCATGTGTCTATGTCTGTTGTTGTGCCAGTACTCAACTGTTTTGACAAATGTACATTTTTAATATGTTTCAAAATTAGCAAGTGTGATGCCTCTCGCTGTATTCTTGTTCAAGATTACTTTGGCTATTTGGGGGCCTTTCTGATTCCATGTGAATTTTAAGATTATTTTTTATATATCTAAAAAGAATACCACTGGGACTTTGATAGGGATTAAAGTAAATCTGTGATACCTTTGAGTGGTATGGACATTTTAACAATATTAGTTCTTCAATTCAATAAACAGGGAGCATCTTTGCATTTACCTGTGGTTTCTTTAATTTTTTACATAATTCTTTTTATTATTTTCAGTGTAAAAACCTTTCACTTCTTTGATTAAGTTTATTCCTAAGTATATTTTTCGCTATTTTAAATGGTATTGTTTTGTTAATTTTTTCAGATAGTTCATTACTATTGCATAGAAACCACTGATTTTTGTATTTTGATGACATCTTTGCACGAATTAAAGACTTACACTTAAGAGGTGCAACCGTAAAACTACTAGAGGAAAACATAAGAAGAAAGATTCTTGACATTGATCTTGACAATAATTGAACATAACATCAAATGCAGAGGCAACAAAAGCAAAAAAAAATAGACCAGTGATACTACATCAAAATAAAAAACTTTGGCACAGCAAAGGAAACAATCAAGAAAGTGAAAAGACAACCTATAAAATAGAATAAAATATGTGCGAACCATATATTTGATAAGGGAATAATATCCAAAATATATAAGGAACTCATAAACTCAATACCAAAAAAATACCCTATTAAAAATGGATAAATGACCTGAACAGACATTTCTTGAAAGAAGACATATGAATGGCCAATAAGTATAAAAAAAGGTGTTCAACATCACTAATTCTCAGAAAACTGCAAATCAAAACCACAATGAGATATTACCTCATGCCTGTTAGAATGGCTACTATCAAGAAACAAAATATAGAAAGTGATGGTCAAGGTGTGGAGAAAAGGGAACTTTTCTACGCTGTTGTTGGCAAAGTTGGTGCAGCTGTTATGGAAAACAGTATGGAGGCTCCTTAAAAAGTAAAAAATACAACTACCTACCATATGATCTAGCAATCTCACTTATGTGTATATATCCAAAATGATTGAAACCAGGATCTGGAAGAGACATTAACACTCTCACATTCATTGCAGCTTTATTCACAATAGCTGAGATATGTAAACAATCTAACCGTCCATCAATGGATGAATTGATTTTTTTAAATGTGCTATATATACAACATTGGTCAATGATGTAATGGCATGTATTACCTGAATCCAAAGTTGATGTGAATTCTAAAATTACACCAAGGCCTTGGGGGAAAAAAAGAAAAGAAATGCAAAAAAAAGAAAAAAAGTGCTGTATCAACGACATAAACCTGTTGGCCCGGCACAGTGGCTCAAGCCTGAAATCCCAACACTTGGGAGGCCAAGGCGGTTGGATCACCTGAGGTCAGTAGTTCTAGACCAGCCCGACCAATACGGTGAAACCCTGTCTCTACTAGAACTACAAAAATTAGCCAGGCTTGGTGGTGTGCACCTGTAATCCCAGCTACTCGGGAGGCTGAGACAGGAGAATCGCTTGAACCCAGGAGGCAGAGGTTGCAGTGAGCTGAGATCATGCCACTACACTCCAGCCTGGGTGACAGAGCAAGACTCTGTCTCAAAAAATAAAATAAAATAAAATAAAATAAAATAAAATAAAATAAAATAAAATAAAATAAAATAAAATAAAATAAACCTGTAAGACATTATGCTAAGTAAAATAAACCGAGCACAGAAATAAAAATAATGCATCATCTCTCTTATGTGTGAAATATGAAATAATCAAACTCATAAAAACAGATAGTAGAATGATGGTATCAGAGGCTTGGCGGAGAGGGAAATGGGAAGACTTTGGTCAAAGAGTACACATTGTCAGTTATGCAAGATGAATAATTTCTGGAGAGCCAAGGTATAGCATAAGCACACTCACCATAGTTAACAACATTGCTGGTATATTTAAAAGTTTTTAAGAGGGTAAACCTTAAGAGTTCTTGCCACACACACACACACGCACACACATGAAAAAAATAGAAAAGGAAATGGTAACTATGTGAGGTGATTGATACGTTAATTAATTTGATTGAAGTGATTATTTCACAATATATGCATATATCAAAATATCAAGTTGTTCATGTTAAATATATACAATTTTTGTTAGTCAATTATATCTTAAAGCTGAAAACAATTTAAAAGTTTTAAGTAAGCAAAAAAGTTTTGATACCTTTCAAAATCCTCACGTCCAATTACTATCACATAGGGAATTAGACATCAACATATACATTTCTGGGAATACAAATATTCAGTCCATATCATTCCACCACTTACCTCTTAAAATTCATGTCTTTCTCATAGGCAAAAGAAGTGCATTCTATCCCGACTTCTCCAAGAGTCCTAACTCCTTCCACCATCAACTTTAACATCTGTAGTTCAAAGTTTCATCTAAATATTATCTAGAACAGATATGGGTGAAACTCAAGGTACAATCCTGAAGCAAAATTTCTCTCCAGATGTGAATCTATGAAACCAAAAAAGTTATATGCTTTCAAATGCAGTGATGGGATGGGCACAGAATAGACATTCCCATTTTGTAAAAAAGATTAGGGAAGAAGCAAGGGATAACAGGTTCTACACAAATCTAAAACCTATAACAGCAAACAATATGAGTTCCTAAAACTGAATGATAATCCTCTTTGGCTCTATGTTCTGCCTTTCAGACTCACTGGGGTGGTGGTTCTGCCTACAGGACTCACTGAGGTTGGATTATGCCCCCACAAATATGAGTAGCCCTACCCTCATGCCTGTGCTATTAGTAGTCCCACTCTTTGAAACCAAGGTGGAGGTAATCCTGCTCCCCAGGTTCAACACTCTGGATCTGTGGCTGGAGTGGCAGCCTTAATCCAGAGATCATCTTTGGCATACTTCTCTTGTCCTGAAGAATAGCACACATTTTACAGCCAAATAGCTCTATAATCTGGTCCTATAGTATCTAAAAAGTCTGATGGCCTTCTTTCATCCTATCATGTCTTCCTTCAGTTCAAATTAGCAGTGTTTCTGCTGGGGTGGCTGATTAAGACTGTGCTTCACACCCATACTGATCCTTTTATCAAACAGTTGTTGGGCAATTTGCAATATGAATAGGCTGCAATATGGATAGGTTGCATATGTATAGGCTGAGAAATCTCTAAGTATTTTTCTGATCATTTTTGTTTAACAACTCCATCTTCAATATGTTTCTTTCTTCTTACATTTTATTATAATCAGTCAGGAGTAACCAAGCTGCTCCTTCAATACTTAGCTTAGAAATCTCAGCTAAATATCTATCTTTATTTCTTGCAAGTTCTATATTCCAGAAAACACTAGAACATGAATACAATTCAGCCAAGTTCTTTGCCACTTTATAACAAGGATTACCTTTTCTCCCTTGTCTAATAACCTTTCTTATTCCCATCTAAGACTTCATTACATTGAACTTCACCATTCATATTTCTACCAACATTCTATACATGATTGTTTGTGTTCTTTATGAAAATGGGAGCTTCTTCTCCAGGTCTCTATGTCCTGTCTAACACCCACCAGAATTGCTTTGAATGGTTCATTCAGGGAAATATTGGTTTTATTTAGCATGTATATCAGTACTCTTTCAGCCTTTACTTATTATCCAGTTCCAAAGTAACTTCCACATTTCTCCCATCCAGAGCATTTATTTTAGAATGCAGTTCAGTATAGAAAAATGAAGATGATGCAACCCATTATTTTTGAGTTTATAAATGTATGGGATAGAATGTCTCACCCATTCAACATAACTAATTGTGAAGTTAAAAATCTAATTTGTTATTTAAACACTAATGAACAGACATTACAGAACCAAAGACATCTCCTTAGCTAACAGCCTGTACTAAGAGTACTTTTCTTAGTTTTGGTTTCAGCTGCAATAATACAAAATTTTTAAAACTATCTCCAGTCATTTTGTCACTTAACATCATGACTCCAAAAATAATAAAAAGCAAAAATACCCAGGAATCAGCATACTAATAAATCTCATAGGTATAAAAATATTATTCTTTTCAAAGCTAATAACTAATGCTATTCAAATAAGTATGGTTTTTAAAACAGAAGTTTGCCTTTCTGAAGCCATTTAATGGATATAACATTACAAAAAAAATCCAAGTCAACAGAACATTTTTCAGATTTTAAACTTTATTAATATCAGTACACAATCCTGATTTCTCATTTTTAATTTTTTTCAACTTTTATTTTAGGTTCAGGGGTAAATATGTAGGTTTAATAGGTAAATTGTGTTTCACAGATGTTTGGTGTACAAATTATTTTGTCACCCAAGTAATAAGCACAGTACTTTATACGCAGTTTTTCCATCCTCACCCTCCTCCCAGCTTCCACCTTCATGTAGGTTCCAGTCTAGGTTGTTCCCTTCTTTATATCCTAATGTACTCAAAGTTTAGCTCTCACTTATAAATGAAAACATTTGGAACTTGGTTTTCTGTTGCAGTGTTAGTTTGCTTAGGATACTGGCCTGCTGCCTTTTATGTCCAAAATGGTATTTCCCAGGTTGCAGCTCCATCCATGTTGATGCAAAGGACATGATCTCATTCTTTTTTATGGCTGCATCAAATTCCATGGTATGTATGTATGTATGCATGTGTATATGTGTGTGCATACGTGCATATGTGTGTGTACACATACATATATATATACATATATGTGTATATGTATATATTTGTGTATATGTGTGTGTATATATACATATATGTGTACGTGTGTGTGTATACATATATATATATGTATATAACATTTTCTTCATCTAGTCTGCCATTGATGGGTACTTAGGTTGATTCCATGTCTTTGCTATGGTTACTTGTGCTGTGCTGAACATGTATATGCATCGGTCTTTATGATGGAATGATTTGTATTCCTTTGGGTATATACCCAATTATGGGATTTCTAGGTCAGAAGGTAATTCTGTTTTATTTGAGAAATCACCAAGCTGCTTTCCACAATGACTAACCTAATTTACTTTCCCATGATCATTGCATAAATGTTCCCTGTTGTCCCCAAACATACAGGCATCTGTTACTTTTTGACTTTTAATAATAGCCATTCTGACTGGTGGGAGATGGTATCTCATTGTGGGTTTAATTTGCATTTTTCTAACGATTGATGATGTTGAGCATTTTTTCCTATGCTTTTTGGCTGCATTTATGTCTTCTTTTGAAAAGGGTTTGTTCATGTTCTTTGCCCAGTTTTTCATGGGATTGTTTGTTTGTTTGCTTTTTGTAAAGTTGTTTAAGTTCCTTACAGATGCTGAATATTAGACCTTTGTCAGATGCTTAGTTTGCAAATATTTTCTCCCATTCTGTAGATTGTCTGTTTACTCTATTGATAGTTTCTTTTGCTGTGCAAAAGATCTTTTGTTTAATTAGGTCCTTTTTGTCATTTCTTTTGTTCTTATTTTAACTGATTTTTGGCATCTTCATCATGAAATCTTTGCTACCTTCTATGTCCAAAATGGTATTTCCCAGGTTATCTTCCAGAGTTTTCATAGCAAAGTTTTAATTCATCTTGAGTTAATTTTTGTATATGATGAAAATAAGGAATCCAGTTTAAATCTTCTGCATATGGCTAGCCAGTTATTCCAGCACCATTTAATAAATAAATAATCCTTTCCCATTGCTTCTTTTTGTTAATTTTGTTGAAGATCAGATGGTTGTAGGTAAGAGGCTTTGTTTCTGAGCTCTCTATTCTGTTTCATTGGTCTATATGTCTGTGTCTGGTTTTATACCATTACAATGCTTGTTTTGGTTACTATAGCCTTGTAGTATAGAAGTATAGATTGAACCCAGTTAATATAATGCCTCCAGTTTTGTGATGTGTGTGTGTGTGTGGTGTGTGTGTGTGTAGGGTTGCCTTGGCTACTTGGGGTTTTTTGGTTCCATATGAATTTTCAAATAATATTTTTCTAATTGTGTGAAAAATGTCATTGGTAGTTTGATAATGATAGCATTGAATCTGCAAATTGTTGCGGATAGTATGGCCATTTTAATAATATTGATTGTTCCTATTCACAAACACAACATGTTTTTCCATTTGTTTGTGTCATCTCTGATTTCTGTGAGCAAGGTTTTGTAATTCTCATTGTAGATGTCTTTCACCTTCTTGGTTAGCTGTATTCCTAGGTATTTTATTCTTTTTATTGCTATTGTGGGTGGGATTGCATTCTTGACATGGCTCTCAGGTTGAACAATGCTGGTGCACATCAATGCTACTGATTATTGTACATTCATTTTGTATCCTAAAAGTGTGCTGAAGTTGTTTATTAAATCAAGCAGCTTTGGGGCAGAGACTGTGTGGTTTTCTAGGTACAGAATCACATCATCTGCAAACGGGAACAGTTTGATTTTCACTGTTCCTATTTGGATGCCTTTTATTTCTTTATCTTTCTTGATTGCTCTGGTTAAGGCTTCCAGTATTATTTTGAATAATAGTGGTGAGAGAGGGCATCCTTGTCGTTTTCCGGTTTTCAAGAGGAATGCGTTTAACTTTTGCCCATTCAGTATCATATTGGCTGTGGGGCTATCATAGATGGCTGTCGTAATTTTGAAGTATGTTCCTTCAATGTTTCGTTTATTGAAGGTTTTTAATATGAAGTGATGTTGAATTTTATCGAAAGCCTTTTCTGTATCCACTGAAATAATCATGTGGTTTTTGTGTTTAATTCCATTTATGTGGTGAATCACATTTATTGATTTGTATATGTTGAACCAATCTTGCATCCCAGGGATAAAGCCTACTTGATAGTGGTGAATTCCTTTTTGTTTTGTTTGTTTCTATGTGCTGCTAGATTTGGTCTGCTAGTATTTTGTTGAGTATTTTTGCATCTATGTTCATCAAAGTTATTGGACTGAAGTCTTCTTTTACGTTGTGTCTTTGCCTGGTTTCGGTATCAGGATGCTGCTGGCCTCATAGAATGTGATAGAGGGAAGTCCTACCTTCTTAGTTTTTTGAAACAGTTTTAGTAAGAATGGTACCAGTTCTTCTTTATGCATCTGGTAGAATTTGGCTGTGAATTCTTCTGGTCCTGGGCTTTTTCTGGTTAGCAAGCTTCTCATTACTCATTCAAATTTGGAACTCATTATTGGTCTATTTGGGGATCCAATTTCTTCCTGATTTAATCTATGGAGGTTGTATGTCTCCAGGAATTTATCCATTTCTTCTAAGTTTCTATTATGTGTGCATAGAGGTGTACATAATAGTCTCTGAGGGTTTTTCTATTACTCTGGGGTCAGTGGTAACATCCCTTCTATAGTTTCTGATAGTGTTTGTTTGGATCTCATCTCTTTTTTTTCTTTATTAGTCTAGCTAGTGGTCTATCTATTTTACTAATTCTTAAAAGAACTAGCTCCTGTATTCATTGTTATTTTGAATGTTTTTTGCATCTGAATTTCCTTCAGTTTAGCTCTGATTTTGGTTATTTCTTGCCTTCTCCTTGCATTGAGGTTGGTTTGCCCTTGTTTCTATAGTTCCTCTAGTTGTGATGTTAGCTTGTTAATTTGAGATCTTTCTAACTTTTTTGTGTGGGTGTTTAGTGCTGTGAACTTCTCTCCTAACACAACAAACATTTATTTCCCATAGATCTGCAGGCTATGAAATTCAAGAGAAAGGTACTGGCAGACCCAATGTCTGGATATTTTCCACCTCTTGGCTTATGACACATTCTTTCTTGATGTTTCATCACATGGCTGAGAGACAAATACAGAGAGAGAAAGAGAGAGGTTGTAGGGAGACAGAGAGAGAGAGAGAGAGGGAGAGAGATTGTATATTTGTCTCTTCTTAAAAGGGCACTAATTCAATTCACGAGGCTTCCATCATCATGACCAAATCAGCTCCCAAAGCACCTCCAAATATCATACCACTGGGAATCAGGCTTCAACATATGAATTTGGAGTGTACACATCCAGCTCATAACAACCTCCAGATATAATATTTAAAAATATTTGCTTTCTATATGTATTAAAATGATCATGTTTATTCTTTATTCCCCCAAAATATAAATTGCACTTATTTTTGAAAGCTAAGACAAATTTATATTTTGGCTTATTAAATGTTTTTTGTTTGTTTGTTAACTTTAAATAGAAACTGTCCTCTAATTTTTATTTATTCTACTGTTCTTATGAGGTTTTGTTTTTGAAGATGTAAGTTAGAAAGGGTTTTGTTTCCCACTATCTAAAGAAGATATACAGTTCATGTTACTTCTTTCTTAAATATTTGAAGAAATTTACCAAGAATGCCTTCTCATCGTGGAGTGCTTTGTTTCACTTTGTTTTGTTTACCTGATAAAACTTTTGATTATAGATTAAATATATTTATTTGAAATAAGAATATTAATATTTTCTATTTGTTCTGTGTCACTCTTCATAAGTGGCGTTTTAAGGAATTTGCGCATTTTATCCAAATATTTAAATCTTTTTGTAACAAAGATGTTTATAATATCCTCCTATCCTCCTGTCCATAGGATCTATAATGGTCTCCCATTTTTCATTTCTCTAATGTAATGAGCAATTTGGGTATATTCACCTTCTCCCTCTCTATATTTTTTTCATCTTTCACATTAGTGGTTAATAAATTTGATTAATCTTTATAAAGATCCAATTTTTGCATTTGTCAATTTTATTTATTTTACATTTCTTCATTGATTCTTCAGAATTGTTTTAATTATTCCATCTTTTACCATTTAACTTGTCATTTTTATTTTCTGTTACTGTAGATTTAGTGACATATTTCCTTGACATATTACTGTGTAATTTACTAATTTTACCACTTTGCAAGTAAATACATTACAATATTGAATACCATTTATGCAATGTAAATCTTTTATGTTATTGTTATGAAGTATTTTAATTCTCCATATATTTTAAGCCCAACAGCACACTAATATTATTTTTATTATTGCTTTCTAGAGCAAATATTTATTTAAGTTAACCAGATATTTACCCTTTGATTATTCTGTGTATCTTTATAAATCCCCATGCTTCTATGTGAGATCATATTTTTTACTTGAATAATCATTTTTAACATTTTCTTTTAGTGCGAGTCTACCTGTGAGAAATGCTTTCGTGTTTATTTGTCAAAAATATATTTATTGTACCTTCATTTTGATAATTTTTTGTGCATAGAACTCTAAATTAGGCAGCTATTTTTCCCTGAATTTTAATATGTCATTTTATTGTTTTCTTCTCATTCTTGTTGAAAAATTATTTGCCAGTATTATGTTACTTATTAGGTAGTAGCGTGTCTTATACATTCCCTTTTGTTGCTTTAAGATTTTTTCATATCTTTGGTTTTAATCAGTAAGGTACTTAGATTTGGCTTAATTTATATTTATTCTCTTGGTGTTCAGGAGCTTCTCAAATCTATGGATTGATATTTTACTGAGTTCAAAAACATCTTAGCAATAATTTCTTCAAATGTTGCTTCCGAATCATTCTTTCTCTATTCTTCTGGGACTATAATTATATGTATTTTTGACTTTTTTTTTAACTTTCTGTGATATTTTCTATTTGCTTATGTTATCTTACACTAATGTTGTCTTTCATTGTTTCTAATACTATTTCACTCATCTACAGAAAACATGATTTCAGTGACTTAATTGTACAGCTCTAAAATTTCAATGGTGCTTATTTTTACACATCTCATTTTTCTCATGAAATTGTCTACATTGTATATTTAAAATATTTATATTTATTATAAAGTCTATAACTGATCATTTCAGTATTTGGATTATCAATGTGTTTCTTAATCTATTTTTTCCTTTTGAATATTGTTTATTTCTTCCAGATTTTTAGTATGATATTTGGTAAATATTTATTGACCATAATGCATGCAAATATTTAAAGACTCCAGATAATTTTATTTTATTCCAGAGAGGATTTATATCCATTCTGACTAATATTAAGAATATTTCATATCCTTTTGTTCTAGCAAAAATTGAAAAAATTTAAGGTGAAATTCTCATCCAATAAGAGCTTTCTGGACATTATTATATCCTTCAGGATACTCGATGGAGGCTTGGTTTAGAGTCCCTCCTCCTAGAAACATTTTGAACACTGGAATACGTCTGTTCAGTCTCATAAAACTGCTCGAACTCTATGCTGTGACTATGTACTTTTCCCCTTAGCCCTTTTTTTTGTACATCTTATGAGTTAACAAATGCTCTGATTGTAAACGTTGTGGATAAATTTGGCTCACCACAAATCTTGGCTTAGTTGCTCTCCAATGTCTTCAAACACTTGTTTTAGTATTGTTTCCCTTTTTTTGCTTGTTCTCAGCAGATGTATTGCTCAGAATGAAGCTACATCGTAATAGCTGCAAGGAGAAGTCCGTCTTTACAAAATTACATATTATATAATAACTACGATAATATACTATATATTGTCTTCTTGACATCAAGAATGAAATAATGATCCTTAATAAACTAAAACATTGAGTTTACCTGCATTTACTTTCTATTTTTATGCCTCCCATTTCCTTGCAATTTAGGGCTTATATACTTTTTACTTTTTAATTTTTTGGTACAAGTATATATATATATAGAGAGAGAGAGAGAGTACATGAAATATTTTAATACAGTCACACAATGCATAACAATATCAAGGTAAGTGGGGTATTTATTGCCTCAAACACTTATCATTTCTCTGTGTTACAAACATCCCAATTGTACTATTTTATTTATTTTAATAAGTATTATTTATTTTTGTTAACTATAGTCACCCTATTGTGCTGTAAAAAACTAGATCTTATTCATTCTAACATTATTTTTGTAACCATTAACCATACCAAACTGCCCCCGTCCCTCACCCACTACTCTTAGCAGACTCTGGAAACAATTCTACTTTCAGTCACCATGAGTCCAATTGTTTTAATTTAAGGCTTCCAAAAATAAGTAAGAACCTGTGAAGTTAGTCTTACTGTGCCTGGCATATTTCACTTACCATAATGTCCTCCAGTTCCTTCTATGTTGCTGAAAATGATGGAATCTTATTTTTTATGGCTGAATAGTGCTCCATTGTGTATATGTACCATGTTTTCTTTATCCATTCATTCATGCATGAACACTTAGATTGCTTCCAATTCTTGCTTATTTTGAATAGTGCTGCAATAAACATGGAAGTCAAGATACAGCTTTGATATATTGATTTCCTTTTTTGGGTTGATGTGGGCGGTATATACCTAACAGTTAAATTGCTGAATCACATGATCATTCTATTTTTATTTTTTTGAGGAACCTCCATACTGTTCTTCACAGCAGCTGTAGTAACTTACATACCCTTCAACAGTGTGCTAGAGATCCTTTTTCTCCAGATCCTTGTCAACATTTATTATTGCCTGCTTTTGGATAAAAGCTGTTTTAACTGGGGTGTGATTATATCTTCTTGTAGTTGTGATTTGCATTTCTCTGATGATCAGTTATGTTGTGCACCTTTTCATATACCTGTTTTCCATTTGCATGTCTTCTGTTGATAAATGTCTATTGAAATCATTTGCCAATTTTAAAATCAGATTATTCTATTTTTTCCTAGAGTTTTTCGAGCTCCTTATATATTCTGGTTATTAGTTCTTTGCCAGATAGATGGTTTGCAAATATTTTCTCCCATTCTGTGGACTTTCTCTTCACTGGGCTGATTGTATCCTTTGCTGTACAGAAGCTTTTAAACATGATGTGATCTCATTTGTCCAGGTTTGCTTTGGTTGCCTGTGTTTGTGGGGTTATTGATTAAGAAATATTTGCTCAGACCAATGTTCTGAAGATTTTCCACAATGTCTTCTTTTAGTCACTTCATAGTTTGAGGTCTTCATTTAAGTGTTTAATCCATTTTGGGTTGATTTTTGTATATAGTGATAGATAGGGGTCTAGTTTCATTCTTCTGCATATGGGTAGCCAGTTTTCCCAGAAGCCTTTGTTGAAGAGATGGTCCGTTCCCCAATGTATATTCTTGACACTTCTGTTGAAACTCATTAGGTTGGTGCAAAAGCATCAGGAGCATATTGTTTAACTTCTATGTGTTTGTACAGTTTCCAAAGATTTTCTTGTTATTAATTTCTAGTTTTATTGCATTGTGGTGAGAGAAGATACTTGGTATAATTTCAATTGTTTTGATTTTTTAAACTCTTGTCTAGTGGCCTAGTATATGGACCATTCTTGAGAATAATCAGTGTGCTGGGGAGAAATATGTGTATTCCGCAGCCATTGGATGAAACGTTCTGTAAATATATATTAAGTCCATTTGGCCTAAAGTGCAGATTAAATCTGATGGTTTTCTTTCCGTCTGAATGATCTGTACAATGCTGAAGGTGGGGTGCTGATGTCTACAACTTTTATTTTATTGGGGTCTATCTCTCTTTTATTTCTGATATTATTTGCTTTGTATATCTGGATACTCCCATATTGGGTGAGCATGTATTTACGATTATTATATCATTTTGCTGAATTGACCTCTTTATCACTTTATAATGACATTCTTTTTACTTTTTATGGTTTTTGTCTCAAAAATTATTTTATTTGATATAAATATAGCTTCTCCTGATCTTTTTTACATTTCCATTTGCATAAAGTATTTATTCCATTCCTTTGTTTTCAGTCTATGTGTGTCTTTATAGGTGCAGTTGGATTGCTGTAAACAACAGATTGTTGGGTCTTGTTTTTTTATTGATTCAGCCTTTCTATGTCTTTTGATTGGAGAGTTTAGTCCATTTACATTTAGAGTTATTATTGATAAGTTAGGACTTAAGATGAGCCTTCCAAATAACATCTTATAACCAATTATTTTAAATGAATGATAACACTAACTGCAAAGGCAAACAAATAATCTAACAAACAAGCAAAGAGAAAACTAATAAAAAATCTACACTTTAACTTCATCCACTCTGCTTTTAATAGTTTTGATACTTCAAATTTTTTCTTATTATGATATGTCTTTATAACTTGTTATAGTTATTATTTTGATCAGTTCATATTTTAGTCTTTCAGGTTAAAATATAAGTGGTTTACACACAACAAATATTGCTATAATAGTTTGTGTTTTTCTGTGTACTTACTGTTACCAGTGAGTTTTGTATCTTCAGATAACTTTTTATTGCTCGTTAATATTCTTTTCTTTGAGACTGTAGAACTCCCTTTAGCATTTCTTGTAAAACAGATCTGGTGTTGATGAAATCACTCAGCATTGTTTGTTTGGAAAAGTGTTTATTTCTCCTTCATGTCTGAAGGACATTTTCACTAGATATCTTATTCTAGGGTAAAAGTTTGTGTGTGTGTGTGTGTGTGTGTGTGTGTGTGTGTGTGTGTGTGTGTGTGTGTGTTTCCCTCTTCTTCAGTGCTTTAAATATGTCATACCATTTCCCACTGGCCTGCAAGAATTCCACTGAGAAGTCTGCTGCCAGACATGTTTAAGCTCCATTCTATTTTTGTTTCTTTTATCTTGTTGCTTATGGAATACTTTCTTTATCTTTGTCCTTTGGTATTTTGATTATCAAACGCCTTGTGGTAGTCTTATTTGGTTAAATCTGTTTGATATTCTATAACCTTCTTGTACTTGAATATTGACATGTTTCTCTAAGTTTGGGATATTCTCTGTTATTATCACTTTGAATAAACTTTATTCCTCAGTCTCTGTCTCTACCTCCTCTTTAAGACCAATAACTCTTAGATTTGTTCTTTTGATGTTATTTTTTAAAGATATTTTCAATATGCTTTATTCTTTTTTATTTTTTCTCTTCTGACTTTGTGTTTTCAAATTGCCATTCTTTAAGGTCACTAATTCTTTCTTCTGCTTGATCAATTCTACTATTGAGAGACTCTGATGCATTCTTCAGTATGTCAATTAAATGTTTCAGCTTCAAATATTCAGCTTCATTTTTAAAAACTATTTTATTCTATTTGTTAAATTTATCTAACAAGATTCTTAATTCCTTCTCAGTGATCTTTTGAATTTTGTTGAGTTTCCTCAAAAAAGCTACTTTAAATTTTGTGTCTGTAAGTTCACCCATCTCTCTCTCTGTCTGGGTTTGGTCACTGGTGACTTCTTTAGTTTATTTGGTGAGGTCATGCTTTCTTGGATGATCTTGAAGCTAAGGAATGTTCATCCATGTCCAGGCATTAAAGAGTTTGGGATTTACTCTACTCTTCACTATCTGGGTTTGTTTGTACCAGTCCCCTTTGGAAGGATTTTCCAGTATTCAAAGAGAATTGAGTGTTGTGATTTAAGTCTCTGGTCCCTGCAGCTGAATCTGCATTAGAGGGCACTGTAAGTCCAATAATGTTGTGACTCTTGCAGATTTTTAGAGATACCTCCTCGGTAGTCTTTATTAAGATCTGAGAAAATTTTTGGATTACCCAGCAGAGACTCTTGTTCTATTTCCTTACTTTCCCACAAACAAACAGAGTCTGTCTGTGCTGAGTTGCCTGGAGCTAGTGGATGAGTGACACAGGCACCCCATGGCTACCACCCTGGAACTTTGCTGCGTAAGACCTGAGGGAATACAGCACAGGGTGTTGTTAATACACATCGTGACCACTGCCTGGCTACTATCAACGTAAATTCAAGGCCCAAGCCCTCTTCATTCAGCAGATGGCAAGTCTTGTTAGGCTTTTGTCCTTTCTTTCAGGGCATCAAGTTTCCTTCTAGCCCACGGCAGGTCCAGATATGCCATCCAGGAGCCAGAGCCTGGAGCCAGGAACCTCAAGAATCTACTTCTCCTCTAATCTACTGTGGCTAGGCTGGCACTCAAGAAACAAGATAAATTTGTTCTGATGCATTCATCTCCTTTTTTCAAGCGGAAAGGGTCCCTCTTCATGGCCATCACTGCCCCATGGTCATAGCATGTTTTGCCTGGCTACTGCCGCTGTTCACTCAATGCTCACAGGCTCTTTAGTCAGCTTGTGGTGAATGCTGCCAGGCCTGGGTATCTCCCTTCAGGGAAACAGGCTCCCCTCTGATCACAGGCTGGTCCAGAAATGCCATCCAGGGGCCAAGGCCTGGAATAGGGAACCCCAAGAGCCTGCTTGGTGCTCTACCCCACTGTGGTCAAGTTGGTTCCCAAGCTGCAAGACTAAATCCCCTTTATATTTCTCTCCTTTTCTTAAACAGAATGCATCTCTCCCTGTGGCCTCCATAGCTAGGAATGCACTGGGTCACACCTGAAGCTTGCATATCCCTGGGTCTCATGCAAGGCTCATGGTAAGTACTACCTTGGCTACCACTGATGTTCATTCTCGGCCCAAGCGCTGTTTAGTCAGCAGGTGATAAATCATGCCAGTACTAGGTCCTTCACTTCAAAGCAGATGGTTTCTTTCTGGCCCAGTATGTGTCTAGAAATGCCATCTAGGAGCTAGGGCCTGGAATGGGAACCTCCAGATTCTGCCTGGTTTCTTATTCTACTTTGGCTGAGTTTGTATCCAATTTGCAAAACAAAGTCCTATTTATTCCCTCATCTCCATTCCTTTTTTCTCTACACTGGCTGTCTGGAAAATTCCTGCAGGTGACTATAATGTTTCTGCCATTGATTTTGCCCATCACACACTAAAATTGTCATTCTCTTTCCATGGATTAAGTACTCTGTATATGGTCATACATACAAGCTTAGGGAAGGATATTAATACAACTTTGGTGGGTGATGTGGGAATCTGGGCTACTTGCTCATGCATCTTATTTATGCTGATTTTTTTTTTTTTTTTTTTTTTGCTTGATTCTGGATACACCTTCTCCATCTTAACATGACTTCTCCTGAGCTCATCTGCCTTTATGTCTTGGTATGTTCAACAGAACCCAACTCATAATGAAAAACTATAAATGTATGGACACTTGGTGCTCCATGCTTAAAACTTCTGTCTACCAGGGCCAAGTACCATGTCAAGTGCTATCTTTCAAATGACATGTAATTATCTGCTGTGGTTGAAATAGCCTGTCTCCAGCGTCCCAGGGGTCTGCTTTGTGATTCTCATTCTAGTGCTTGCCATTAACTACACTCTATGTCATTTTTATTGGGTATAAGGCATCATATGTCTAAAGTTGCAAGGACATTTGCACCACAGCCTGGACCTGCTGTGAAGACTCTTTCTGCATTAGATGCCAGAGAAAGATGGAAGCAATTAGTGTCACCTAGTTTATGGGCTGGGTAGTATTTCATGGAATAGCAAGTGTAGACTGGAGAACAGAGACCTACTGGATTTTGTGCTTTCTTCTTTTTTTGCAGGAGCTATAAGGTGCAGGTATTTGTACTTTACTATTTTGGGGGTTGGATATCCACACATGCCCCTGATAATTTGTTTTCTAAAAGCTTCAATTAAGTGACAGGTTCTAGCATTTTTACAGAATTTATTTCTCATCTCCTGAAGAACATGTTGCTTACCAATGCCTTTAGTGGATTAACCACCTCTTGCTCATCCTGCCCAATTATGTCATTATAAGGTGGCAATATAATTTGTGGGATATCTGAGTGGCTCTGATCTTTGTGAATATATTATGACAGAGGAAGGAAAACATATCAAAACTGTAAATAATACTGTTGTCCATCTATATGAATACAAACTGCTTTTGATAATCTTTGCTGACTGGGATTAAAAATAATGTAGTTGCCATATCAGTGGCAGCCTACCATGTACCCTAATACTTATTAATATCCTGTAGCAATGATAACATAATCACCCAAGCAGCTGTAATTGGGGATATTCATTCATTAAATTTATAAAAATCTTCAGTCATTTTCCTGGATCCACCCATTTATTCAGAGGCCCAAACAGCAAATTAAATGGATATATAATAGGGATCAATATCACTACTTTTTTTTATGTAGGGGGCTTAACGATGGCAGTAATCTTTGCCATTTTCTTAGGAGGCAGTTGTCTTTTCTATTTACTAACTTTGACTGTGTGGAGGTGGGCAGATTCAGTGGTTTCCATTTAGCTATCGCTCCTATGATAGTTCTTACACCATAGGCCAAGGACTCGGTGTGGGTGTTATCCCAACTACAAGTATACATATTCCAAATATACACTCAAAGACTGCAAAAATGACCACTAGCATTTCCTGTAGAACCAGTGAGCCCATTATAAGACAGGCTTTAGTCAGGACCCTATTTATTACTTCTTTAGTCAATGGATTATGGATCTGAAAGTTGGCTTAGGTCCCAAAACTGAACAAGAACTTATACACTTTTATTGGATCTTCCTTAGTCTCTTGCTCCACCATTGTACCAGTTCTTTGTTGTTGATGCTATTGGGCAACACAATTGTTTGCTTTATTTTGCCCTTAGAGATGCCTTACATTGGTGCACATCTTTAAAAGTTACTACTGAACATGTCCCTTTCACTATTTCATCAATATTTTGGTCATTAAAGTAATTGTTTTCTTGGTTTCCAGCAGTTAATTTATCTAGTAACTATGTTAGTATCCAGTCATTCTAATAGATATCAGTAAGCTTAGTTCTGCTCTCCTGTTGGTAGTCCTATACTGAAAACTTCTTAGTGATGCTGATGTTACTCTCGCTAGCATATTGCTTATAGCTTTGGTGAATGTTGTACCCTCCGTACCATTCTGTGAAAGATAACCCTGTTGTGAGTCTTCCAACCCAGCAAAATATATCCATTCCAATAGGTCTACTTCCATAAACACCATTATTCCTTCCTCTGTTGTTTGCTAGGGCAGCTCAGGCATTTCTACTTTACCTAATTTTGATGATGTCCATTGCTTTTTATAGGCTACTTAGAGTCATATAAGCTGAGAGTTTGCCCCATTTACTAGTGTCCTTCCCAGGATATTAAATCATATAGTCTGAGGAGGTACCTTAAATTCAATGAATTCTTGCTTATCCAGTTTTTAACTTTAAGCACCTTTAATCAATCACCTTCAAACTTTAATCCCAGTGGTATTTCCCTTGTTCTAAGTAGTAAAATGTTAATTCTTACAGCTTCATCAATGTACAATCTTTTTTCCTTCATTATCTAGACCAGTGTTTTTCAACTAGGTTCATTTTTTAATTTAATTATAATTATCAGCCTAGCAGCCAGGAGAGGAGGTGGGGCTGATTTATGAAGAGGTATACATCTTACCTTGCAAGGTTTCAACATCTGTAGAGTCTTCCAGCCTGTGGAAAGTATAAGCTTGCTTCTATGGAATACTATTTCACCTCTGCAGACTCTTGTTTCAGGGGATTCTGCCATGGTCCCATCTGATGTTCCCATCCTGTTTCAAGGTCCCAAATTTTCTTAAAAACAGAGCATACGCTAGCATCGAGACTTTATTTGGCTAAGGTTTACATGATTCTGGAGCTCTACAACTCTATCAAATCTTCAGGTTGTTGCTTGATTGTATCTACCCTTTCACTGCCAAAGATAAGGACTTCCTTGTCAACTACCAAAGAACACCTGGGGCTCTCTCACACTTAGTTTTTGTTTTCAATGTTATTTTTATTGACTTTACTTTGTGTTAAGAGCTGTCAGCTTTTTATTATTCCTCTGAAGACCATAAATACAATTTAACAGCAGTCAATAAATCTCTCTTTCTTTGTATACATTATTTCATCCATATTTTTAAAACGTAATACTCTTTATATGTGCGATCACTGTCCTTTACCAGTAGGTTTTCCAGGACACCTTTAATTAGTGATTATAACACCACCATAGTGATAGGCCGCCTCTAAGATGGCCTCTCAATGATCTCCTCTTCCTGTTGTTTATGACCTTGTGTAATCCACTTTCCTTGAATAACTTGTTTCTAAACAATAAAATACACAAGGTATTGCAACTTTTCTGGTGCTGTCGCTGAGTCTTAAAAAGATCATTCTTTCACTCCATAAATCCAGATACTTGAGTATAAAAAGGAATATGTAAGGTCAGTGAATTTCATGAGCATGGGTCCATTGCTTCACTTCATTTGTGGTCACGTGAGTTCATTGATCAGAAGCAATGTTGTGTGGAATATCATGATGGTGAATAAGGTATTCGATAAGCTCATGGATGGTAGGTTTGGGAAAAGAATTGTGTGCAGGGAAGGGAATTCTGCATTCCGACTCTCTACTCCAGTAAGAACAAAATATTTCATCTTCCATGGTGAGAGCAGCCCAATGTAATCAACCTGCCACCTGGTAGTTTGCTGATTACTCTGATGTATGGTGCCATATAAGGCACACAAAGTTGATCTCTTCTGCTGACATATGGACACTCAGTAGTGACTGTAATCAGGTTATCTTTGGTGAGTGGAAGTCTGTTGCTGAGCCCATGCATAGCCTCCAATTTTTTCACCATGGTCACTTTAGTTATAAGCCCACTGGCAGTGGCAGAAATAGTTGTGGTAGGAGGCTGACAGTTATTTGAATAATGAGTCATCATATTCACTTGATTATTAAAATTCTCGTAAATGTCATTGTTTGGTAAGCATTCACATGAGACACAAATATCTTCACATTTTTCCCCCATTCAGACAGGTTCATCCACATACCTTGTCCCAGGGATTCCTTGTAAACAACTTTCTAGTCATGTTCCTCCTAAACCTGGACAATCCTGACAAACCACTTACCAAATTCTGTGAATCAATATATAATCACATATCTGGCCATTTCTCCTACTAACCAAAGTAAACAACCAACTATGTAGGTGCACTGTATGGAGTTATGCCTACTGCAAAGATTTTCATTCATGACAGTACTTCAGAGATGTTCTAGGAAAAGGCTATAATGCTGCAATTGTCTACCTTTTGGTAGTACCCACAAGTCATAGAGAACTATTTGTAAACCAGGCCCAAGTTTTCTCTTCCTTGGTAAACTTATTGTAGGGAACTTCCTAAGAGGCCATAGAATTGGGCTGGGAAGAAAATGATAGTATATTAGTAGTAGGGAGCATGAATATTTGGACCTTTACTTTGTGTTACTTGCTTGTGCCCTTAGGGCCTGCTCAAGCCCGATCTCATAAATATTACTTCCATTTGATAATGAAGGGCTGTTGTTCATGTGCATGTATATTAGTCAGTTCTTGCATTGCTATAAAGAAATACCTGAGACTCAGTAATTTATAAAGAAAAGAGATTTAATTGGCTCACAGTTGTATAGTAAGTACAGGGAACACAGTGGCTTCTGCTTTTGGAGAGGCCTCAGGAAGCTTCCCATCATGGCAGATGGCAAAAGGAATGAGACATCTCACATGGTGGAAGCAGGAGCAGGAGATGGTGGGGGTGGGGGGGCAGAGGTGTTACACACTTTTAAACCAGATCTTGCAAGAACTCACTATCATGAGAATAGTGTCAAGGGGATGATGCTAAACCATTCCTGAGAAATCACCCCCCTGATACAATCACTTCCCACCAGGCCCTACCTCCAACATTAGGGATTACTATTTGTGTGGGGACACATAACCAAATCATATCATTCCTCTCCTTGCCTCTCCCAAATCTCATGTCTTTCTCATATTGTAAAATATAATCATGCCTTCCCAATAATCCCCAAAGTCTGAAATAATTCCAGCATTAACTCAAAATTCCAAAGTCTTATCTGAGACAAGGATAGTCTCTTCCACCTATAAGCCTGCAAAATAAAAAACAAGTCAGTTATACCCAAGATACAATGTGGATACAGGCATTTGGTAAACATTTCTGTTCTGAAAGGGAGAAATCAGCCAAATGAAAGGAGCTGTAGGCCCATGCAGGTTTGAAACCAAGCAGGACAGTCATTAAATCTTAAAGCTCCAAAATAATATTTTTTGACACCATGTCCCAAATCCAAGGAAAACTGGTAGAAGTAGTGGGCTCCCAAAACCTTGAGCAGCTCTGTCCCTGTGGCTTTGCAGAGCTCAGCCCATATGGCTGCTCTCACAGGTTGTTGTTGAGTACTTGCAACATTTACAGGCACAGAGGGAAAGCTGTCAGTGGATATACCATTTTGGGATCTGGAAGACAGTGGCCCTCTTCTCACAGCTCCACTAGGCAGTGCCCCAGTGGGGTCTCTGTGTGGGGGCTCCAACCCCAAATTTTGCCTCCACACTGCCCTAGTAGAGGTTCTCTATGGCAGCTATGCCCCTTCAGCAGGCTTCTGCCTGGACACCCAGGCTTCTCAATATATTCTCTCAAATCTAGGTGGAGGCTTGCAAACCTCAATTCTTGCACTCTGGGCACCTGTAGGGTTAACACCATGTGAAAGCCACCAAGGATTATGGCTTGTACCATCTGAAGCAGTTGTCTGAGCTGTGCCTGGGCCCCTCTGAGCTGTGGCTGGAGCTGGAGCAGCTGGATGCAGGGAACATTGTCCAAAGGCTGTGCAGAGTAGCAAGACCCTGAGCCCGGCCCAGGAAACATTTCAGTCCTCCTTGGCTTCCAGGCCTGTGATGGGAGGGGCTGCCAGGATGGTCTCTGAAATGCCTTTGAGGCCTATTCCCCATCGTCTTAGCTATTAGCACTTGAATTCTTCTTACTTATGTAAATTACTGCAGCCTGCTTGAATTCCTCCCATGAAAATAGGCTTTTCTTTTCTACCACATGACTGGGCTGCAAATTTTTCAAACTTTTACACTCTGCTTCTCCTTTAAATAGAAATTCCAACTATAGGTCATTTCTTTGCTCACACATATCAGATAGTTGGTTAGAAGCAGCCAGATCATATCATGAAGAGTTTAATGCTTAGAGATTTCTTCTGCCACATACCCTAAATTATCACTCTCAATTTTAATGTTCCACAGATCCCTAGAGCAGGGGCACAATGAAACCAAGTTTTTTTCTAAGGCATAACAAAAGTGACCTCTGCTTCAATTCCCAATAAGTTCCTCATTTCCATTTAAGACCTAGTCAACCTGGACTTCACTTTCCAAGTCACTATTAGTATTTTGGTCAAAACCATTAAACCAGTCTCTAAGAAGTTCCAAACTTTCCCTCATCTTCTTGTCTTCTTCTGAGCCCTCCAAACTCTTTGCCCAATTCCAAAAGTTTCTTTCACATTTTCAGGTATCTTTACAGCAATGCCCCACTTCTCAGCACCAATTTTCTGAAGTAGTCCATTCTTTCATTGCTATAAATAAATGCCTGAGACTGAGTAATTTAGAAAGAAAAGAGGTTTAATTGGATCGTGATTCTGTAGGCTGCACAGGAAGCATAGTGGCTTCTTCTTCTGGGGAGACCTCAGGAAGCTTCCAATTATGGTGGAATGCAAAGAGATAATGAGGCATCTTTCATGGCAGGATCAGGAGCAAGAGAGTAAGAATTGGGGGTGGGGGGCACTACACACTTTTAAACAACCAGATCTCAAGAGAATTTACTATCAGGAGGACAGCATCAAGGGGATGTTGTTAAACCATCCCTGAGAAACCACCCCCATGATTCAATCACCTCCCATCAGGCCCCACTTCCAACATTGGGGATTACAACAGAACATGAGATTTGGGTGGGGACACATATCTGAACCATATCAGCATGCATACTATTCTGTCTTGAAAAATAAATTCTGTCATTTGTGACATGAGTGAAGCTGGAGGACGTTATGTTAAGTGGAATAAGCCAGGTACAGAAAGACAAATATCACATAATCTCCCTGACGTGTGCTATCTGAAATAATTGGTCTCATGGAAATAGAGAGTAGAAGAGTGTTTACCAGGAGCTGGAGGGGATGTTGGGAAGGTGTTTGTCAAAGGATACAAAATTTCAGTTAGATAGTAGGAATAAATAAAGAGATCAATTGCACAGCATTGTGACTATTGTTAATAACAATATATTGGATTCTTAAAAATTGCTAATAAAATAGATTTTAAGTCTTTTCACCACAAAAATGATAAGTATGTGACATAATGTATATGTTAATTAGCTCAAGTTGGCATTTGACAACACACACATGTTTCCAAACATCATGTTGTATACACATAAGTTCAATGATTAGGAAGGATATGAAGCAAGATAAACTTTTATAAACAGCTGATATAGCTATGAACTTTTTTTTTTTTTTGGCGATGGAGTCTCGCTCTGTCACCCAGGCTGGAGTGCAGTGGCAGGATCTCGGCTCACTGCAACCTCTGCCTCCCCAGTTCAAGCAATTCTCCTTTCCTTAGCCTCCAGAGTAGCTGGGATTACAGGCACCTGCCACCACATCCAGCTAATTTTTGTACTTTTAGTAGAGATAGGGTTTTGCTATGTCGGCCAGGCTGGGATTATAAACTTTTAAACTTCGGAGAGCAACTTTGCAATATCTGGTAAATTAAAATTTGCATACATCCTTTGACCTCGCAATTTATTATCTATGTGGATTCCCTAGAAAAAGTTTCACATATTTGAACAAAGAGACACACACAAAGGTATTAATTGCAACATTCATTTGTAATAATACAATATTTTTAAAGACCCAAATGTTGATTAGCAAGAGAATGTATAAATACATTTTGGTGCAGTCATATGATTGAATATTATACAGAAAATAAAGTTAATATATAAAACCTACATATATTGACTTGGATAATTCAGAGAATAATATTGAGAAAAATGAAGCAAGTTATACAATAATATACACACTATAATGCCATTCATACAAAACTTGTGGATATATCGATTTGCAGTAAGACTATAAAAACATTGATAGGAAAGGTATAAACAATCTCTATAACAGAGTGAAGAGAAGAAAGGGCAATGAAATTAGGGAGAAGGGAATTCAAATGCATCTAATAAAAACATATCATTTTAAAAACAAAAAGTAAAATGCTCAAAGTATGTTTCATTTATTTTCTCAATTTTTTTCCAAATAATTTGTGAAGATTTTTTTATTTTTTTTTCTCCAGGAAGTATGAATTATCATTCCACCCCTGGTATACAAAGTTTAAGAAATGTGTTCACTACCATAGAGTTAATGAGTGACAGTCATCTCACCTAGGTTTGTTTATTTTCTTCTTTACTTTTGTTCCTTCTTATTTTAAATAGGTTCTCAGCCTGTGGTTTTCAATGAGTTTCTCATTGTACTTGAGGTACTTAAAATATGTATGGTTAAATATTAATTAATTCATGTGAATTTTATTTGTGCTTTATAACTTAGTATTTAGGTACAAGTGTTACAAAAAGCTTTCAGCTAAGTAAACCAGGGATCACAGTTTGAATTAGAGTCATCATCAAATTAAAGTATCTCATTTTTAGGTAAGTGCAAGAGCTTGCCCTCATTAATGTATAAGAATGCATCTTTATGGAATTGAGAAATTCTACACAAAAAATACCTGCTGATAGGTAAATAATGAATACCACAGTAATTGTACTTGCCATTATGAATACTAAAATAATGTATTCATGTACTATCATTACTTTGCAATTATTTTTCCTTAACTTGACTAACATTATTTTGAGTCTTCAGTTTATTTTGAGGCTTTAATTTTTTGAGTGTGTGAACAAATTTGGTTTTGTGAAAAGGTTTTATTAATAAAAAGTTTGAACATAATTAATCTAATCATCAGTTGACTTAAAGCCTGAAACTTTAATGCATAAAGGACTAGATTTCATCAAAATAATCTATACATAGATATTTATGATAATAAATATTTTTACCAATAAAAATATCTAAAGTTGAGATATTCTTAACTGAATTGTGTCCCCTTCCTTGAGAAAAAATTAATTAGTTGAACCCCTAAGACTTAGTGTGACTGTATTTCAAGATAGAGTTTTTAAGCGGATAATTAAGGTTAAATGAAGTACAAAGTGTGGGGCCCTGATCCAATAGGACTCATGGTTTTATAAGAAGAGGAAAAGGCACCGGGAGTATGTGCTTAGAAAGAAGGCCATGTGAGAACACAACAAGAAATTAGCCATCTTCAAACCAAGGAGAGAGGCCTCAAGAGAAATCAATCTATTGACACCTTAATCTTGGAATTCCTATCTCCAAACTATAAAAAAAAAGAAATATTTAAGCCATTCAGTCTATGTTATTTTGTCATGACAGCCCTAGCAAAGTAAAGTAGTCTAACCTTATATGCAGTTTTGCTTTCTGCAGTTTCAGTTATTTGCAGTCAATTGAAAACATTAAATGTAAAATTTCAGATATAAACAATTTATAAGTATTAACTTGCATGCCATTCTGAGGTTCATGCTAAAATTTCTCACCTTCCTACTCCATCCTGCCTTGGACATCAATAAATCCTTTGTCCAGCATAGCCATGCTGTATATGCTGCTTGCTTTTTAGTCACTTAGTAACCACCTTGGTCATCAGATTTAAAAAAAACAAAACCTTAATATATATAGTTTTCAGTACTATCCATGATTTCATACGTACTCTGGGGTGCCTTGAATAAGAAAGACTACTATAATATAGATTTTGATACCAAGAACTGGGATACTACTGTAACAAATAATAATATGAATGTGGCTTTGGAATTGAGTAATTAATTGAGGCTGAAAAAGTTTTGAGGTGCATGTTATAAAGGCCTCTACTACCTTAATAAGACTGTTTCTAGGAACATAAATATTAAAGGTGATTCTGGTGAGGTCTCAGAACAAAATGGAGAACATGTTATTGGAAACCAAATAAAAGACAATTATTCTTGTAAGGTGGGCAAAGAACTTGGCTGAACACTAGAACTTGTTCTAGTGTTTTGTAGAAGGTAGAAGTAGAAAGCGATGAACTTCGATATTTAGTTGAGGGGATTTTCAAGCAAAGTGTTAAAGACACAGCCTGTTTTTTCTTTATTTCTTAAAATAAAATGTGAGAAGAGAGAGATAAGTTGAAGGAATTGCTGAACAATGAGAAGTCAGGGATTAAAGATTTGAAAAATTCACAACCTATCCATATTGCAAAAAGTGAGCAAATTTGTACTGAACAGAACACCAAGGACAAAGGATGTGGTTGGAAAATTATTTGCTGAAAAAACTATGTCTGTGATGCATAGATTTAATGAGCATATCAGCAGAAGCCAAGCCAGGAATAGCAATGAGAATATACTAGCAGAGACACTGTTAGATCAGACTGTGGAAAGAAATAAGATAAAATTAAGAAAGGCTGTTGAACCTTGGGGATTCTAAAAATAGGACAAATGAACTAGTTGGCTTTGAACACTTACTATCCTTCAAGGAAAAGGAAGAATGACCATGAGCTTTATTTTTGTGTCTTAAATTGTGGTAGAATTTTCCTTGCTATGTGTTGGACTTCCTTGGGACACCTTTCTTATTTCTGATTCCTCCCTTTTGTAATGTGAATATCTATCTTATGACCATTCTACTATTGTATTTTGGAAGCAGATAAGTTTTCCAGTTTTAAAAGTTCATATATAAAGAATAATCTTGACTCTGGATAAATCCTACATCTAGACTCACCCATAGTTGGTTTGGATGATATTTACATAAAGCTTTGAACTTAGAGTTGATGATACATTGAATTAACACTTTTAGGGATGTTGGGATAGAGTGAATATATTTTGCGTATGAGAGGGACATTAATTCAAGGAGAAAGATAGAATGGAGAGTTTTATGGGCTTAATTTTGTCTTGCCTCCCAAGTTAATATGTTGAACACGTAACCCCCAATGTGACTGTGACGATAAGACCTTTAAGGAAGTAATTGAGGCTACACAAAGTTGTAAGGGCAGGGGCTCTAATCCAGTAGAACTTGTGTTCTTATAAGAAGAAGAGATACCAGGAGTGTGCATGCACAGATAGAAACCATGTGAGGGCACAGGAAGAGAGTGGCCATCTTCAAGACCATAAAGAGGCCTCAGGAGAAACCAAACCTACCAAGACCCTGGTCTTTGACTTCCAGCCTCTAGAAATGTTAGAAAATACAATGCTATTGTTTAAGCCACCTAGTATGTGGTATTTTGTTATGGCAGCTACAGCAGACAAATACAAGAGATGAATCTGTGATACATGATGCAACTATTCCTCATTTCTACATTATCCTTTCAGGGCTTATTTCAGGGGTCATGGCTTTTACTTTTATTTTGAAATATACCATGTCTTTGCAAATAGATGTCACTCTGAGTAATTATGCAAATAGTATAATAATATTTCTTCTGTAATTTTTACTTCTCCAAACATTGAGTTAGGCTTATGTGTCCTGGTGTGAAGGCATTGCATTTCAGATTCCAGGGAAAACGTACTAATAAGATAATTCAATTTTTACAAATAATCTTCAGGGAGTCATGGAGAATAATCCCTTTTTTTCCCAAAATATCAAGAAGGTAGAACTTGGACATGGTTCCAGAATAATCATGGGCAGTGTGGTTTAGAAGAAATTTATTGGCATGGATTATTAGAAGCCAGTGTTTATTACCTAAGAAAAAGTAAAACTACACCGATTTAATTTACTTTTTTATGTAGCAGGATGGACAAAAAATCAAAACAAAGTCAAAATAATCATGATGTTCTTGAAAGACAGAAGAAAATAGTTGTTTAATAGTTAAGTGGTCTCCTAAATAAATTACATGCACTCCAGTGAGAACTTAAGACAATTAATTGGGATAACAGAAGCTGTCTTTTAATTTATTTTTTAATCTTTTTTACAGTTTAAGTTTTTGTAAAATTTTATGCTATATACATTCATTTAGTAGTATATGTATACAATATTAAACAAAAAGGAATTGAATTTTTTGCTCGGTTTTAGTTTGCTGATAGGTAGTGCAAGCAGTTATTTCAAAGATTACTGATCTAGGTAACTGCTTTTACCAGAGAAAAGCCTAAAGTATACTGATCAATGGTTTAAACATGAAAGGGGAATTTCTGGTTTTAGTCTGTACAGTTCTGTGTTAAATTTTGTGTGTGAAATATTATATAAATGACTTTGTGAGGGATGTTTATGTAGAGAGATAATGCTGAAATGAGAGCAAAAGCTAATTTGCTGAATATTTGAGTGAGGATCCGAAGTAATGTCAACATCTTGAAACAGTAGGCTTAATCTAATAAGCTAAATGTCGTTATTCATATAAAGACCTCCACATTAAAAATAATGAGATTAATGTCTGTAATCCCAACACTTTTGGAGGCCGAGGCAGGTGAATCGTTTGAGCCCAGGCGTTTGAGGCCAGCCTGGGCAACATGGTGACACTCTATCTCTATACAAAATACAAAAACTAGCTGGGAATCATGGTGCATTCCTGTAGTCTCAGCTACTCAGGGGGCTGAGGTGGGAGGATCACTTGAGTTCAGGGATGTCAAGGATCCAGTGATCTATGATTGCACCATTGTACTCCAGCCTGGGTGGCAGAGTGAGAGCCTTAAAGAAAAAAAGAAGAAAGAAAGGCAAAGAAAGACAAAGAAAGACAGAAAGGAAGGAAGGAAGGAAGGAAGGAAGGAAGGAAGGAAGGAAGGAAGGGAGGGAGGGAGGGAGGGAGGGAGGGAGGGAGGGAAAGAAAGAAAGAAAGAAAGAAAGAAAGAAAGAGGAAGAAAAAGAAGAAAGAAAAGAAAAAGAAAGAAGAAAAGGAAGAGGAAGAAGAAGAAAAAGAAGAAATAAAGAAAGAAGAAAGAAAGAAAGGAAGAAAGAAAGAAAGAAAGAAAAGAAAGGAGTAAAGCTAAAACTCACATATGGTAGTATATAATGTGGAATAGTATCATAGATGAAATATTATGGCTAATGGGAGCTAAATAGAAAAAGTTGTATTAATCAACTTTTGACTTCCAAAACAGCCTCTTGAGTTAATTTCAGAGGTAACAAAAATTTTCAATAAAATGTTTTTATTGGAAAAAATTAACTGGACTTTTTTGAGGGAGAAAAGTTTTGTAAAATAAGTGGCAAATTTCTGAGATAGGATACCATCAAGTTTATATATTAAAACATGTGTTGACAGGAGAATCGATGAATGCCTAAAATAGCCCTGCATTGGGAAAGAGTCAAAAGTTGTCCTGAATGTGTAATAGACCCTCAATGGATCAGTGGAGAAATGAGTGTTTGTGTTGAGACACTCTTATGACATAAATGCCTTCTGTGGCATGCAACAGAGAACTGTATGGGAGCCCAACACTTTCTTACATTTTCCATTGCTCATTATTTTCAAGTAACTTCCACACAATGCCATGTATTATGTGAAATGTCCTCTATATTGTATGATGACGACATCCCATTATTCGTGCTACTTGCACATAACTTGTGGTGTAATAATCTGGAAAACATGATCTTACCTCAAATTATCACTGTTCAATAGCTCAGGGCAATAATATTCACTTGTCCAAAAGATGGGAAGTTTCCAGATTCCCAGAAAACCAAATGTTGGATTATGGCAAGGAAAACTCTGGTGTTTGTATCCGGTATTTAGTGGGACTAAACAGAAGCATTTGAAAATCAACCATTCCATTTGAACCAGAAAAGTGGAAAAGCCTACCATGAGCAGTTTATTACTATCCAATATACACATATTACACAATATATATTAACATTTGAGATTATGCCTGTAAAGGACAGAAATAGGAATATAGTAGGATATGAATCCATTACATGAAAATATGATTGAAGAGAGTAAGACTATTAAACAGGCAAATGAAAACTATTTTCAAATATTTCACTTGCTATGTGAAAGAAGCTTTAGAATTATTCTGTGTAACTTCAGAGGGAAAAAAAAACAAAGAAAATTTTCCTCAAAACAAAAAGGAACATATGCTACTTTATCTCAATAGATAGATAGATAGATAGATAGATAGATAGATAGATAGATAGACATTCTGTGTATATTGTTTTTCCTGTCAAAGCACATTTCTAGGTGAATATTCTACATCATACTGTGTCTCTCACTACTTCAGTCATGTTATTAACAGGTTTTTCTTTTAATTTACTTTAATTCAAAATTTATATGCATTTTAAAATTTTTGTAATTGTTTTAATCCGATTTTTCTAAATTTAATTTTAAATTCCAGGATACATGTGCAGGACCTGCAGGTTTGTTACATAGTTAAATGTGTGTCATGGTGGTTCGCTGTACCTATCAACCCATCAACTAGGTATTAAGCCCCACATGCATTAGCTATTTATCCTGATGGTCTCTCTCCCCCAACCCTCCCACAGACCCCAGTGTGTGCCATATCCCTCCATGTGTCCCTGTGTTCTCATTGTTCAACTCCCACTTATAAGTAGGAAATGGGGTGTTTGGTTTTGTTTTCCTGCATTAGTTTGCTGAGGATAATGGCTTCAAGCTCCTTCCATGTCCCTGCAAAGGACATGATCTACGGTTACAATCACTTTAACTTTTTAACAAAGAACACTTAGAGATCTCATATTGCTAGAGCAAGGAAAGTCTGTCCTTTGTATTTTATATCTCACAGCAGGATTATTTTTTTCAGAATTATTTTGTTGGAATTATGAGACAAATGCCAACATAACGATGATATTTGCTAAGAATTATTTTTATTCTTAGCAGGAAAAATGAAATAAAACCAGATTTTGTAGTATAGTTTGAAGTCAGTCAGCTTTGTTCTTTTTGCTTAGGATTGTCTTGGCTATATGGGCTCTTTTTTGGTTCCATATGAAATTTGACGTAGTTTTTTCTAGTTCTGTGAAGAAAGACAATGGTAGCTTGATGGGGATAGTATTGAATGTATAAATTACTTTGGGCTGTATGAGCAAGGTTACAGTAGCCAAAACAGCATGATACTGGTACCAAATCAGATATATAGACCAATGGAACAGAACAGAAGCCTCAGAAATAATGCCACACATCTACAGCCATCCAATCTTTGACAAATCTGACAGAAACAAGCAATGGGAAAAGGATTCCCTATTTAATAAATGGTGCTGGGAAAACTGGCTAGTCATATGCAGAAAACTGAAACTGGACCCCTTCCTTACACCTTATACAAAAATTAACTCAAGATGGATTAAAGACTTAAACGTAAGGCCTAAAAGCATAAAAACCCTGTAAGAAAACCTAGGCAATACCATTCGGGACATAGGCATGGACAAAGACTTCATGACTAAAACACCAAAAGCAATGGCAACAAAAGCCAAAATTGACAAATGGGATCTAATTAAACTAACGATCTTCTGCACCACAAAAGAAACTACCACCAGAGTGAACAGGCAACCTACAGAATGCAAGAAAATTTTTGCGATCTATCTATCTGACAAAGGGCTAATATCCAGAATCTACAAGGAACTTAAACAAATTTACAAGTAAAAAAACAACCCCATCAAAAGTGGGTGAAGGATATGAACAAATACTTCTCAAAAGAAGACATTTATGCAGCCAACAAACATATGAAAAAAAAGCTCATCATCACTGGTCATTAGAGAAATGCAAATCAAAACCACAGTGAGATACCATCTCAGACCAGTTAGAATGGCGATCATTAAAAAGTCAGGAAATAACAGATGCTGGAGAGGATGTGGAGAAATAGGAACGCTTTTACACTGTTGGTGGGAGTGTAAATTAGTTCAACCATTGAGAAGACAGTGTGGCAATTCCTCAAGGATCTGGATCCAGAAATACCATTTGACCCAGCAATCCCATTACTGGGTATATACCCAAAAGATTATAAATCATTCTACTATAAAGACCCATGCACACGTATGCTTATTGCAGCACTGTTCACAATAGCAAAGACTTGGAACCAATCCGAATGCCCATCAATGATAGACTGGATAAAGAAAATGTAGCACATATACACCATGGAATACTATGCAGCCATAAAAAAGGATGATTTCATGTCCTTTGCAGGGACATGGATGAAGCTGGAAACCATCATTCTCAGCAAACTAACGCAGGAACAGAAAACCAAACATGACATGTTCTCACTCATCAGTGGGAGTTGAACAATGAGAACACATGAACATGGGGAGAAGAATACCATACACCAGGGCCTGTTGGGGGGTGGGATGCTAGGGGAGGGATAGCATTAGGAGAAATACCTAATGTAGATGACGTGTTGATGGGTGCAGCAAATCACCATGGCAAGTATATACCTATGTAACAAACCTGCACGTTCTGCACATGTATCCCAGAACTAAAAGTATAATAATAATAAAAAAACAGATTTTAAACTTAGAGAAATATATCCGCTCCTTGAAGAACATTGACCATTTTTATGTGTGAAGGATGCTTGCTATAAAAGTACTGCGTAGCTTTGTAAGTTTTCTGTTTTGTTTTCAGCCAGAAAAGGAAGTAGGCTCCAAAATGGGTCTGCAATTATGCTGACTATGTTCCTTTAGTAAGAAAGGTTGGAGATTACGAGCTTTTCATAGTAACACATCTTTATAGAAATTTAAGCCATAATATGTGTGTTTAAAGCCGGAGTTAATTTTAATGTAGATTTACATCAAAGCATATGACCTTTGCCTTCTTGTTAGGACCATCCTGCATTATTTTCTTCTGTAATGTTCCGTTACTCTATTACAGATCAAATGTGCTGTAACATCTTTTACGCATTAGGTTATATATAATTTAGCATGAAACAATTTTGATAAATATAATATTTTTAAACATAGATAATGAAAGAAATTCAACTAAGTAGCTTATTTGGCAAATGAATAATTTTAATTTTATATTGATTCTAGAATTATTTGAAACATTTGTTTTCTCAATTTCTAGGTAAAAAATATGTTTTCTAATTTTTTAATAATTTCTAGTTTTGTAGTATTAAGGTTAGATAATGTTTAATTTGTGGAATTAAATGAGGATTTTGTGTAGCCTAGTAAGTACTCATTAAACTTTAATACACATACAAATCACCTGGGGATATTGTTAAACAAATTCAGATACAGCATGCCTGGGGAAAGGTCTAAAATTCAACATTTCTGACGCAGCCCTTGGTAACACTGACACTGCTGATTCTTGTATATCAAGGACCTACTAGATGGTGATTTCCATGTGTATCCCAGAGGTATATTATCAATTGCCTTGATATAGAATACATATCCATAAAATACATATACATACATAAATTCATATCTCCTTTATTAATTATATAACTTAGATCTTCAATACACTTTTTAAATTATGTACGTTTAATTCATTATGTACTCAAAGGTTTACATAGAAGTCTTCCATTGGATTTCATTTTATTATGTTTTATCTGCTTTAGTTTATTTTCTCCGACACTTGCTACTGTAATATCTGATGTGTAAAGAGTCATTTTTATATTCCTCTTTTGAACTGTAGCCTTTAGCATTATAAAATGTTCTTTATTGTCTTGTGTAGAGATTTGTGAGCCTCTATTTCAAATTCTCTGATGGCAAGATTACATTTACTTTATTTTTTTTTAGCATTTGCCTAGTATTGCTTTTCCAATGATTTTCTTTTAATTTTATTTGACTCTTTGTAAATAGGTAATACATACCTATTATTCCAGAGAATCTGTATAAATATATGCACACATTATAATATTATGTATTTATTCATTTTGTTCATTTAAACAATCATTTACAATGATATATTTAGATATAATATACAATTATATGCATTATATATGTATATGCATCGCACATGCATATATTCACTCTACTCTTCCTCCTATCTTCTATAGAAAACTATTTTTTAAAATTTATCTTTTATGTAGCTTTCAAATACTTCTTTATGCAAATGCAAGGGGCTGTGAAAAACCATTATAACCCCCTTTTTAATCAAAAGTTGATACTTTATATATTGTCCTATGTGTTTTTAAACCCACTTAAAATGCATGCTGAGGATTACTACCAGTAAATGGGGATGCAAATCTTAGGATCTTACTTGGCCTTCCCAGACACCACCTCAGTAGGAGTGTTGTGGCAAGTCATTACAGCCGTGCAAGGGTGAAAGTCTAGTTTCCCTATTTGGCAGTTGCTGGTGTGAATGGAGTAGGGCATAGTTTCATTCTGTAGTGTTTGCATGGAGTTGTGGAATTATTATTTGAAAGTTTCCTGTCTTTCGAGGCTACATTGTTTTTTGTTTTTTTGACAAGATGAAACAAGTTTTCTTGGGTCTCTTTTTGTTGGCACTCATTGGTGTGTCTGTATTACTGGCTTTTCCAGCACCCATCCTGGGATATCCCAGGTGAAAAGAAACTCAGTGACCTCACTACCATGTCATCCTTTGGGCCCTGAGTTCACTATCCAATTTGTTTTTTTTCTCTACTATCCAGTCATCTTCTTATATTTGTATTACATACAATTTTAAGTGCTTTTAGTTGTATTTGATTGGAGGAATAAGAAAAAAAATATGTCTTCTCCATTTTCCTCAGAGAAGAAGGAACCAACTTTTCATTTTTTATATTGTGTATGTTTGCCTTCTCTGATTCTTCTTCATAGTTTTGCCAATAATTTACATTTGCTTTTAAATACCAGCTTTTAAATTTATTATTTCTACTTTTTCTTTTTACTTCATTAATTTATTGTTAGTATTTTATGCATTACTAATATCCCATAGATTTTGCTAGCATCTCCATTATCATTTTTTAGAAAATATTTGATCTCTATTTGCATTCCTTCTTTTACCCAAGGGTTATTTAACACAGAACTTTTATGATAAGTTTCCAGATTAATGGGCCTTTTGGTATTCCATTTATTTAAGTAACCTTTTTTTTTTTAGAGTTGTATTAGTTTCGGAGCAAAACTGAGCAGAAAGTGTATTGTTCCCATATACTGCCTGACCACTCACACATAGAGCTTCTCCCACTACCAGAATTTCACACTAGAGTGGTACATTCGTTACTACCAATGAACCTAAATCGACACATCATTATCACCCAAAGTTCAACATAGTGTACATTAAGGATCGCTCTTGATGTTGTACAATCCATGGGTTTTGACAAATATATACTTACATGTATCCACTATTATACTTTCATGCAGAATAGTTTCACTGCCCTAAAAATTATTTGTGCTCCAGCTATTCATTCCTCCCTACCCCACATCCCACGTCTACCTCTGGAGTCCAGTGATGTTTTTCACTGCCTTCATAGTTTTGCCTTTTTCAGAATGTCATGTACCTGGAATAATAAACTCTGTAACCTTTACAAGTTGGTTTCTTTCACTAAGTAATATAGACTAAAGGTCTTTCCATGTCTTCTCATGGTTTAATAGCTCATTTCCTTTTAGCATTGAATAATACTTTATTGTCTGGATGTACCACAGTTTGTTTATACATTCACCAACAGAAAAACATCTTAGTTGCTTCCAAGTTTTGGAATTATGAAGAAAGCTGCTATAAATGTCTATGTGTAGAATTTTACGTGGGCCTAAGTTTTCAACTCATTTCTTATATACCAAGGAGCACAGTTACTGGAAGTTATAGTAAGAGCATATATAATTGTGTTACAAATTGCCAAACTATCTTTCAAAGTGGTTGTGCCGTTTTTGTATTTTCACCAGTGATGAATGAGAAATGCTGTTGCTTCATACTCTCACCAGCATTTGGTGAATTTAGCATTTAGAATTTCACCATTCAAATAGACCTTTAGTGGTATCTAGTTTTTTACATTTGCAATTCGCAAATGGCATATAAGATGGAGAACATTTTCATGTGTGTTTGCCAATGGTATGTCTTCTATGGTGAGGTTTATGTTCAGCTCTTTAGTCCATTTTTAATTGAATTTTTATAACTTATTGTTAAGTTTTAGGAGTTCCTTATATATTTTGAATAACAGATATATGTCAGTCAACTGAGCTGCCATAACAAAAATATCATAGGCTTTATGGCCAAGATACATGTGCCAGTATTGTCAGATTCTATTGAGGTCTCTCTTCTTATCTTGCAGACAGCTGCCCTCTCACTGTGTCATCACATGGCAGACATGTAAGAGAGCAAGCTGTCTACCGTCTCTTCTTATAGACACTAATACCATCATCTGGGCCTGTTGTGCTTTCTATTGTTATGGTTTATTTCTAATTTGGTCTTGAGGTTGCTCTCTCGGGAGTGACCAAAAGCCAAAATTGTTACTCCTAGGAAAGCCCTGACTAGACAGGGAAAGTACGATTCTGGTGTGTCCATCAGATGAGGCACAATGAATAGATGAAATTAAAATTTATAAAACAGAAGGCATTCATTACTCACAGTTCTAGAGAAGTAAGAGATGCCAGTGGGGGGACAATGGGAATTTCTGAGGTGACAGGGAGCTTAACTAACATGTGAGAAGCTAGAGAGGGTGAGAGAAAAAATATTATATATATATATATATATAGAGAGAGAGAGAGAGAGAGAGAGAGAAGACATGTGGGACTGTGTTTATTAAGGTCCATGGGCACTATTCCTTAGACTTTTTTGCAGGGGTTCTGGATTTGCTAGTTTAAATAAAACACTTGCAAAAGGGGGAGATTATTCACATGACTCTGGTGGAGACCAGTAGGTTTTACTGTGCTCAGCAGCTACGGATTGTGTTGCGTTTTGGGTCTGTGAGATAAGGAACAAGGGATTGGAATGGGGCCTCAGGGGTCTGCCCAGTACCCTATTTTACGGTGGTTGAGCTGGTATCCAAGTTGTAAGACAAAGTCCTATTTATTCTTTATTCTTCTGTCCTCAAGAAAAGGGAGTCTCTCCTGGAGATGCAAGCTGCACTGCCTGGAGTTAGATGAAAGGTAGAACAAGCACTCTTTTGGATGCCTCCACTGGTGTCCCACTGGGTCACGTGCCCCCTAATGTTTATTGGTTCCAAGCCCAGCGCAGTACCAGGACTTGCCCAAGAATTGCACCCGTTATGACCTAGACTGCCTTTCAAGTTTATTTAGAACACCCAAGCATTTTAGTTCATGGTGGCAAGGCTTGCCAGAACTCAGGTTCGACTACTGGAATGGGCAATTTCCCTCTTCTAGGGCTGGAATAAATGCTCCCTGTGAGGACGCTGGCTGAATTCAGCCCAGTATTGGTTTCTGCTGTGACAGGCAGCACTGAGTTACAATGCAAGTCTCATATTCACTGTACTCTCCCTCTCTCAACTGCACAGATTCTTTTCCTGCACCATGCAGCTATAGCCAAGAGATGGGAGAGGGGTGTTGTAAGCAATTCGAGATGTATTTTCTGCCCTCTTCAGTGCCTAAATATAAAGACAGGTACGGTGATTGCTCACGTGATTTTCAGTTCTTATAAAGGTGCTTTTTTATTCTTTCATTTCTTTTTTTAATATTTTTGGTGGTTTTTTTTTTTTTTTTTTTTTGCATGGATAGTTGTTCAATTTGTTGTTGCTGATGGTCGGGGGAACGGGGAGTGTATTACCACTGGAGGCTTCTTTTCAGCCATCTTGCTCTGCCTCCAGGATAAAATGTCTTGTAAGGCTGGTCAACTAGCAACAAGTTTCTTCAATTTTTGTTTGTCCAAGAAAGTCTTCATTTCTTCTTAAAATCTGAAGAATATTTTCAAAGGGTACGTAATTCTAATTTGGTGTGTTTTATTTGTCAACGCTTTAAATATTATATTTCACTATCTTTTTGCTTGAATGGTTTCTAAGGAGACATCTGATATAATTTTTATTTTTGTCCTTCTCTAGGTGAGAGTTTTTCCCCACTTCTGCCTTATTGTAGAATTTTTCTCTAATTTTGATTTCCTTTGATTTGAATACTATAAGCATATGTGTAGATTTTTAGATATTTGTGTTGCATGGTGTCCTCTGAGTTTTCCAGATCTATAATTTGATGTCAAGACATTGATTTGGGAAAATTCCTAGACTTTCTTGCTTCAAATATTTCTTATGTTCCTTTCTCTCTTTCTTCTCCTTCTAGTATTTCCATCACATGTATATTACAAATATTGTAGTTGTCTAATAATTCTTGGATATTCTGTTCAATTTTTCAGTCTTTTTTCTGTTTGTTTTTATTTTAAAAGTTTTTTTATTGACATATCAAGTTCACTGATTCCTTCCTCATGCATGTCTATTCTACTAATGAGTCAGCCCATCAAAGACATTTTTTTTCTGCTAGAGTTTTGCATTTCCAATTTTTCTTTTTAGTTCATTCATATAACTCCTATCTCTCTCCTCATGTTCCCCATCTATTATTGCATGTTGTCTACTTTTTCCATTAAATCTTTAGCATATTTATCATAGTTCTTTTAAATCTCCAGCCTTATAATTCCAATATCTTTACAACATTGGTGTCTGATTCTGATGCTTACATGTTTGCTTGCAGTGTCTCTCTCAACTCTGTTCTTTTGCTTTTTAGTATGCTTCACTAAATTTTTTTTCCCTCACTCAATTTTTTGTTTAATGTTGAACATGATGTACTGGGTAAAAGGAACTCAATATTTGTTTTCATGGAGATTTATGCTCCTTTGTTTCTACTAGGTAAGTTGTGATTCTCTGTGCAGGTCTGTCTATCTCTCTAGTTCTGGGCACAGCAGTTTGGCCAATAACTACAGTTCTCTGATTACCTAAGAAGAATGATAATTTTCACTTTCTGTAGCTTTTACCTGTCAGGATGGAATGATGCTTATAGTGTGTCTAGATCAATGAATTCCGCTTTCTATGTTTTAGAATTTTCTGGGTTTAATGAAATGTGATCAAAAGATAGTATCTGCATTATTTCTACTTCTGGAATTTATTATTTTAGGATTTTCTGTAAAGGTAGTTTTTTAAATTAATGTTCTGTATGTACTTAATATTGTGTATCTTGTATTATTAGAGCACAAAATTTACATATATTCACAAGACCTACCTTTTCATTATTTGGTTTAGTATCTTGGTATGCTTATTATTTGCTCATTTTATCAGTTATTGACTGAGAGAAGTGAATTAACCTCTTCTGTTATTGTTGCTTTTCTGTTTACTTTTGCTACTATAATTTCTATGTTTTAGAAAACTGTGATGTTACAGCATGGGGATTCATGAATGTTATAGTTTCAGCTTGAATTACATTCTTTAGCATTTTAACTGCTCATATTGTCTAATTTTATGAATTTTACTCTAATTCTGATATTTGATATTAAGATTGTGAACTTCAATTTTTTGGCATTTTCTGACATAACTTTGCCCATTCATTTACATTCTATTCTCTTCTCAATTACATTGTTTTCATATCTGTCATTTAAAGCACAGAATTTGTTTTTGCTTTGAGGTATAATCTGAAAAAAATACATGAATTAAACCTCTTTATATTCAATGACATTATTAGTATGACATTTTATCTTTGTTTTGAAATCTTTTATATGAAATATACTTATTAGATTTATCATTATATTTTTAAATAAAATATTTTCTGGACTTCCTTTTTACTATATACTCTTCATTAATTATCTACTCTAAATAAAAATGGAATAACCTTGAGTCCTGTTTCTCCACAACCAGAATTACTTCAGTGTTAGTTTTCTTAGTGTTTATGTTTGAATTCTTAGGTAGGTTTAAATTTCAATTATCTGACATGTTAGCTTCAAATGTTTTAGTCATAGGGCTGTTAGTGAGCTTACTCTACTTTCCACCTTTTTTTAATCATTCCCATATTTGTTAGTAGAATAATTTCTATACTATCAAACTATATAAACTTTACAATGTTTTCTGTTTCCCTTAGCAAATTGGTTTTTTCTCATTTGAGATTAGACTTGCAATTAAACAAAAGTAATGCCCATTGTAAGTCCTGTTGCTCAAACTCCCCCTCACATCACTTGGTTGATTTGGAATTAGTTTTCTAAAGTAACACCTTTTCATCAATATTGCCTAAATTCTTACTCATTCAAATCTGTTTTTCTGTAGCTTTTACTTTTTAAGTAAAGTGTGTTATTCAGGGATCCTCAGAGAAACAAAACCAAATATAGTGTGTGTGTGTGTGTGTGTGTGTGTGTGTGTGTGTGTGTGTGTGTGTGTTGGATATGTGTATTTGAATACAGAGGATAAAGAGAAAAAGAGAGAAAGATATATTTATTTTAAATAATTGCTCATGTAATTGTGTGGACTAGAAAGCTCAAAATGTGCAGGGTAGGATGGTAGGCTGTAGACTAATGGAACAGTTCATACTTCAGTTTGAGTTTAAAGGCAGACTACTTGCAAAATTCCCTCTTTGAGGGAAGTCAGTCTTTTTCTATTAAGGCCTTCATGTGATTGTATGAGGACCACTCACTTTATGAAGAGTAATCTCCTTATTCAGAATCCACTAATTAGTAATTTCATCCCCCAAATACCTTTACTGTAACATCTAGGATAATGTTTGACCAAATATCTGGGTACTGTAGCCTGTAAATTAACCATTATAGATGGTTCAGCTGAAAATATAATCTTTGACTTATGCATTCTCTTTTTGAGTGTGTTGTACGTGTTGCTCTAGTATCTTGTGGCATAGAAAGATGAAGTATATTTGATGTTATTCTAATTTTTCTCTTATAAATGACTTTATTTTTGTCTTTGCTCAAAAATCGTTTTCCTTAAAATCTAGTGTTTTAATAGCATATTTCTCAAAATTTAATCTAACAGGTTAATTTTCTGGGGAAACAAGTCACTGAGGCCTATTATGAAACTACAATGATTAAGACAGTGAAGCATTGGCATCAATAAATCAATGGGATTAAATAGAGTCAAGAATAGGATTCATGGCAAACATAACAGTATAATGTAATCATAAATGGATAATTGATTTATTCAGTAAATTGTACCTAATTGGATATTGTTATATATATATACACATATACATAAAAATACATATATATATTTATTTATTTATAAAGAGAGAGAGAGACAGAGAGAGAGAGGAAATCTTACTCTGTCTCCCATGTTGGAGTGCAGTGGCACGACCTCGGCTCACTGCAAGCTCCGCCTCTGGGGTTCAAGTGATTCTCCTGACTCAGCCTCTTGGGTAGCTGGGATTACAGGCGTGTGCCATCACGCCTGACTAATTTTTGTATTTTTAGTAGAGAAAGAGTTTCACCATGCATGTTGGCCAGGCTGGTCTGGAACTTTTGACCTCAAGTGATCCGCCCAACTTGGCCTCCCAAAGTGCTGGGATTATAGACCTGAGCCACCTCTCCTGGTCTTGTTATAGAAAATATTGATCCTTGTATCATACACAAAGATCTAACTGGACATCGATGGGATATCTGTATTTGAAAGGTAAAACAACAGAGGTATAAGATGAAAATAAAATAATATTCTCATCACCTTGATATAAGCAATAATTTCTTAAATGGAAAACCAAAACAACAACAACAAAACAACAGTAAGAATAAAGGAACTGTATTGATAAATGTTACTAAATTGTTAAGATGAAAACTTCATATTCACCAAAAGGCACCATTATGAGAGAAGTAAAGGGTTAACTCCCCAAAAGTGATAACATATTTTATGTATATATAGATACATACATACTTATATACATATATATTTTAAATATTTATTTTAAGAAATTTATTTTAAATAATTGCTCATATAGGCTCATGTAGGCAGGTAGGCTAGGGACCTATGTATGTGTATACACACACACACACACACACACACACACACACATTATTATGTATAATATATATGCTACAAAAAAATCATGTCCCCCAAAATATAAAAATATCTTCAAATATTAATAAAAAGAAAGTAAGGTGAATTGAATAATATGGACAAATATTTGAAAAGGCATTCTGTGAAATATATTTTAAATTGTTAAAGGAAATTATGCAAGGGTTCTTGACATTATTTTTCATTAGTGAAATGCATAATAAAATCACAGTCTGATGCCATTATATAGTCGCCTGAATGACTTAAAATTTAAAAACATCTTATAATAGCAGATGCGAATGAGATTGTAGAAAAACTGAAACTTATGCTTCCTTGAATGCATAAATTTGGACAAAAACTTTGAAAAGCTCTTTGATATAATCAATTAAAACTGAATTTACTTCTACTTATGACTCAGAAATTACATTCCTAAGTATAAACCCAAGAGAAATGTATGTGTGTGTATACCAAAAGACAAGTACAAGGCATTTCATAGCAATATTATTTATAATAAACTTCAAGTGGAAACTAACTAAATGATTAGAAACAGTAGAATGGATAAATTATTCTATATTCACATAATGGAATATTATATAATAACTGTGAATGAACAAACCACATCTATATACAAGAATTTCCTACTATCCCATATTGAATGAAAGAAGCCAGGCATAGTGTAGAAAATATATAACTTATTCTATATGAAATTCAACTTCAAGCAAAACTAATTTATTGTGTAGGTCACGATGGTGATTACTTTTGTTTTGCCTGAACAGTGGTTACTTTTACATAATTAGAAGAGACCTTGAGATTTCTAGGGTGTTTTTTATGTTCTCCTTCTTGATCAGGGTGCTGAATACATGGACATATTTAATTTTAGGAAAAAATGTCAATCTGTACATATCTGACTTGTGCAGTTTCTGTATTTATGTTATACTCCAATGAACAGTTAAAAGTTTATACAATAAAATATAAAATGCTTTATATATATATATAGATTAAAGTCTTTTATTTTAAAGCAGCTTTCTTGAATTATATTACTACGTATTTGTTCAGTACTAATGTTTTTTTTTTCTTTTTTCTATTTGGGTGTTTCAATAAATTATGGAATACATACTCTTTTCCTGTTTTCTATATTTAAAATTTTCCTTCGCTGTGTCCCTGGGCAAGCAGGAATGACTCATAACTACATTAGAGAAGGGCTATAGCTGGGTTAAAGGGCATTTCAGGATTCCCAGTTGGGGATGACATCAGCCAGCCTTTTTCCAGGGATGTGGACAAGTGTGGTTCCTCCTGGGGTCGTTTGGTGGATGGAGCTGGTTACAAGACTACAGCCAAGTGACCCTGGAGTTGAATTCATAGAGGACAGGGTTGCTTTCAGTCTGGAGCTAGAACCATATTGAGTGAACTACAACCAGAGTGTAGGCCTCCCTTTTCAAAGCACCTTTCCTTAGTCTTTGGCTTCACTGGGGTTTTGCAGTCTCCAACCTGGAGCCCAAAGCTTCCACAAGGGGACTTTTTTTCTGTGGATGGTTGTCAGATCACTGTTTGTGTGGGTGAATGCCAGAGGGGTACCTCTTATTTTATCTTACTGACATCACTACATATATCCTTTTTTGAGTGTTTTAAAGTAAGTATTAAGGGTTTTTTCAAAAGACTTCTTTCATTCTTAATGTTTTAAATCCATATCTTTTCTATTTTTTTTTCTTGAACAGTTTTACTAGAGGATTATCAGTCTTTCTTTTCAAAGAAAGGCTTTTAGGTTGATTCCATATATTGCCTATTGTGAATAGTGCTATAATAAACCTGAGAGTGCAGATGTCTTTTTGACCTACTGATTTCTAAAAAAGTTGATTTTATAGAAGGAGAGATTAGAATGGTGGTTAATAGAGGCTGGAGATAGTAAGGGGCAGGGTGAAACAAGGAAAGTTGGTCAGTGGATAAAAAGTTACAAGAAGAATAAGTTTTGGTGTTCTATTACACACTAGGGTGACTATAGCAAATAATAATGCATTATATATTTCAAGATAGATGGAAGATTTTGAATGTTGTCACGACAAAGAAATGCTAAATGTTTAAAGTGACAGATATGGTAATTGCCACAATTTGATCATTATAGTATGTATACATGAATTTAGACATTGTGGCCTAAATATATGTACAATGATTATTTGTCAAGTATACATTTAAAATTAAATATATAAGAACACCATTTTCTCTCTAATGTTTATTTCTGGTTACTTTAATTTTTCCTTTTATTTTTCCATTTTTTTTACTTGTAATTTTCCTACTCAAATAATTTTGCAATCCACATCCAGTTTAACTACTAGAATAGATTTTGCACTTGTTTTTCTTTTAAGATATAAAATTGCCTTCCTGCCTTGGTCTAAAAGTATTTGAAATGACAAAAATACCGGACTCTAGATATTTTCTGGGACTAAAAGGAAAAATAAACTCATAAGTTGCTATACTGCCATTATCTATATTAATAATCTAAATATAATTTCAAAGTGTTTGGTAATATTTTTTATTAAACTCCAATAGATTTTAATATGTTATGATTGTCTTTCAAAATATTACAAGAATAAAAAGGCAAATAATCTATTGTTTATGTAGCAAAAGAACAAAAGAAAATATCAAAGAAATAAAATAAATTAAAAACATCAAACAAGATGACAGGAGTAGGATCAAACCTATTAATTACAATAAATTGTATAAATGCATTGGATTCCCAAAAATAAGTGTCAAAAATAACTCATATTTGATTACAAAAGTTACAAAATAATAGTCCTATAATAAAAAGAAGACCTACAATAAAAACTTCTAAAACAAAATAAAATGTAAATTTGACAGTTTTTAAACCTATAAGAGAAAAAAATCTCACAAACTGCCTAAAACTTTGAAGTTGTGTGAAAGCACATAACTCGTTTCCCCAGATAACACTACTCCAAGTAAAACAATATCTTATTAATGACTCAATGGCTAATGGCTTCTGCTTCTACATGCTATGCAGAAAGACATTCAGCTCACTGCAAAATCTCAAATCCCTTAACCTTTTGTGTTTTCTGGAGTACCTAGAGTGAATTTCACATATGCTCACAAGAAATTCCCCTACTTTCGATGTTTCCAGTTATTCTACCTTCCACTGGGGATCTACTGGACACTGTTGTGTTTGTAAAAACAGTTATTCATCACGGGGCTTATACTGGTATAGCAATTATAATAATCTAGATATGTTACAATAACAACTGACTTCAACATTTCAGTTCTTTAAACCATACAGGCATATTTCTATTTCATACTATGTACCCACAGTGGATCACTTAGGGCTCCAGGATGGCAGAAACTTCATTACAAGAGCCATTTTCACATCCATCATAGCAGGAGGAAGGAATTGTAGAAATTATGCATTGGCTCATAAAGTTTTAACTAAGAAATAATATAAGCCATTTTTATCCACAATTTCTTGGCCAAAACAAGTATAATTGTTTTATCTAACTTAAATGGAGAGAATGTTGAATTATTTGAGGAAGAATTATATTGGAATATGTGTATATAGTCCTTACAACTACCATGACCAGATATTACTCTCTCCTGCAATAGTTGAAGCACTAGAATCACTGAAGCACTGAGGTGCATAGTGTTTTGTTGAAATAAATATTAAATGCCTAATTTCTCTTTTATCTTATGTTTACCTTCACTTAGAGATATTCCAAACAGTAGTTCTTTATCTCAAAGCCTTATGGAACCCTTGTTTTCCATTACAGTCAGAAACATATTCAGTGGGGACTGGGCTGTATAGGCAGTAGATATTCAGTACATACATACTGACTGACTGAATGCTTAAAATAAATCTGAGAGATGATTCTCATGCAGCACTGATATGGCTCACTTTCAGATGACTAGGGCTGTCTTATGGTGTCAAGCTCATTTTACTTATATCACCTGGATGAGTTTCTAGAAATCTCTTAATAACTCAGGCAAATGATCATCTGAGTCCTAATTATCAATTAATTAGGTATATATAAATCAATGTGAATGCCCTTAGGATTAAGCTGGGACTGCATGCATATCAGATAATATAAAATTTAATCTTAATCAATAAAACAAAGTAGCATAATTTTATATTGACAAAAAGTACTATCTATGCCTAACTATTTTGCATAATAAAAGCATCAAAATAGATGAAAGAAAACCTATTGGAAGTTCATGCAGAAGACCTGGAAAAAACTCTAAAATTATATTTGAGATCCCTGGCAAAGTCACGTAATGATATTTTCTTCCCACAGGTACAAATGAGGCTAATATAAATGATCATGATTATTAATTGTCTTAATTTGGATTCCCACAAAAGCAGACACCTAGGACAAGCTTGCATGAAGATAATTTGAAAGTGGTATCTCAGGAAGCAAAAATTAGAAAAGTGAGAGAAGGGACAGAAAAAATTCAGTAGAGAGTGTGCTAATGAGAAGTTAACACTTTGGAAACTGTGACTCAATCCCACTGGAGACCCTCTGAAGAACCACACAAAGTGTGTCTCAAAATAATCCTATGAAGGAATGAGAATGCTGAGCTATTTATCTACCATACTGCATTAGGCGAAGATTACTCTAGGGGGTTGAATTTCCAGCAGCACTGAACTGTCTTGCAAGTGGTCTTACCAGGCTACTGAAATGCCAGAGAAAGTCTCCAGTTAGAGAAACCGGAAGACAAAGGCACTTGAGGTGGAAAGCTGTCAGCTCACTAGATACTGTTTCCTTCACTTATAGATTAATTCAGAAATGAGCCAAGGGCATATGTGATAGCACATCAATGATAAGTATTATATTAACCTGAGTCTGGCAGAAATTACACTGCTGCTTCCTGAGAAATAAGGTGCGTATTTTCTTTTTTATTATTTATCATACTTTAAGTTCTGGGATACATGCTCAGAATGTGCAGGTTTGTTACATAGGTATACATGTGACATGGTGGTTTGCTGCACTCATCAACTAATCATCTAGGTTTTAAGCCCCATATGCATTAGGTATTTGTCCTAATGCTCTCCCTCCCCTTGCCCCCCATCCCCAGATAGGCCCCAGTGCGTGATGTTGTCCCCCTCCGTGTGTCCACGTGTTCTCATCGTTCAACTCCCACTTATGAGTGAGAATATGCAGTGTTTGATTTTCTGTTCCTATGTTAGTTTTCTGAGAATGATGGTTTCCAGCTTCATATTTTCATTGAAGGAAAATTAACAACATTGGAATATCCCTTGCTTAAATTACTTGGATAAACATAAACTGTATTTACTTGCTATTTTTGATTTGTACATATCCATAGTTAGATTAGGTAAGAAACAAACTAAACAACAAAAAAACAATAATAGAACACACTCTCACAATAGTATTTTGATATGTATAAAGTAACTCAGATGTAAGTATGCCTCTTTGTACATCAGTCTTTTGTTTACAAAATGCCTGTTTTAAGACTTAGAATCATTTGTACTGTTTAAAGTTACCACTATCAGACTGAAAGCTTGAAGCATTAAGAAAAATTTGCATACTGATTTGGCATATCATTTTAACATGCAAAAGGCATGTGAAACACCTTTACTAATTTGTTTTTACATTCTGAAATTACTGTCTTATTGAGACAAAATAATCAGATAGATAAGCACACTGCATATCAAGTTTAATATACTAATTTTAAACAATTTAAGCCAGTGATTCTCAAACTATTCCATTAATTCCCACATATATAACACACCTGGTCCCCAGTAACTAAATATCAGTGACGCCTCCTACTCATTATGACCACACAGCACTTTATTAACAAAATAAGAATTTCAACAAAGTGCCATTATAAAAAGAAACTATAAATAATTTCTGGAGCTGAAAACTAAAATAACTAAATAAATAATAGAAAAATTTAGTAGAGGATTTCAGTAGCAGATTTGGGCAATCAGAAAAAGAATCAGCTAAACTGAAGACAGGATAATAAATATATTTACATTTGAGAAGCAGAAAGCAAAAAAGAATAAAAAAGTGAACATAGCTTAAGGGATTTATGGAACACCATCACGTTAACCAATATACATATTATAGAAATCTCAGAAGGAGAAGAGTTAAAGAACCACCAATATTGTTAAATACTGACCCAAACTTCCCAAATGTGATGGAAAACATTGATCTACAAATCCAAGGAGTGCTAGAAACTCCAAGTAAGGTAAACCCAGAGATCTACACTGAGACATCTTTTAAATAATTAAACAGATAAAAGACAAAGACAAAATCTTGAAACCAAAAAGAAAGCAGTGACTCATGGTAGGTAAGTGGTTCTTAATAAAGTGATCAGCATAATTTGAAGAATAAACCTAGAAGGCCAGAATACGGTGGTTGATAGATTTAAAGTGCTGAAAGGAAAACAAAAGTACCTGTCAACTAAGAATTCTGTATGTTGCAAAGCTGTCCTTCAAAAATCAGGGGGAAATTAAGACACTCCCTGATAAATGAAAGCTGAAGAAGCTTATTTGCAGTAAAGGACATGTCCAACAAAAAAATGCTAAAGGGAGCCCTGCAGGTTCAATAAAGGGACACTAGAAAGTGGCATATGAACATACAAAGATTATAGATAAGAGCAAAGAAATGGGAAATTATAAAAAAGAGTATTATTGTAATTTTGGTTTGTAAATTTTTATTTTCTGTAGATTTTAAGAGAAGTATACATACAAATAATTATAATTTTATGTTAATGGGTACACAATGCACAAAGACGTATTATTTTGCCATCAGTAAAATATAGTGGAGAGGGTATAAATCTATACAGGATGAGAGCTTTTGTATGCAATTAAAGTTAAGTTAGTATCAATTCAAATTACGTTGACATAACTTTAGAATTTTAACTGAAATACCTATGGAAACAACAATGAAAATATCTATACACTATAGCCTAAAGCAAATGAGAAGGGAATCAACATGTGTTACTTTCAGAAATTAACCACATGCAAAATGCAATAAAAGAGGAAATTGAGGGCAAAAAAGAGCTACAACTAATAGAGAAAAAATGATAAAATGGCAATAAGTCATTTCTTATTAATTACTTTAAATGTAAATTAATTAAACTCTACTATCAAAATATATAGATTGGCATAATGAATAAAAAACATGATCCAACCCTATGCTATTTACACAAGTCTCGATATATATGTAAAGATGCAAATTGGTTAAAAATATAATACTTGGAAATAAACTCAGCCAAGGAGAAAAACGACTACACTGAAAACTATAAAACTTTATAGAAAAACTTAAAGATGACACAAATAAATGAAAAGGCACTCTATGTGTACCAGATGTATAAAGAAGAGTTGATACCAATTATACTGAAACTATTTGAAAAAGAAAGGAAAATGGACTCTTTCATAACTCATTCTACAAAACCAGTATCATCCTGATACCAAAATCTAGCAAAGACACAGAAAACAACAACAACAAAAAAAACTACAGGCCAATATTCCTGACCAACATAGACACAAAAATCCTCAACAAAATGCTAGCAAACTGAATCCAGCAGCACATCAAAAAGTTAATTCACCATGATTAATTGGGTTTTATTTTGGGGATGCAAAAATGGATCAATTTATGCAAATCAATAAATGTGATTCTCCACATAAATCGAATTAAAAACAAAAAACATATAATCATCTCAATAGATGTAGAAAAAGCATTTAATAAAATTCACGTATTGGAAGACTTAATATTGTCAAGATGTCAGCACTACTCAAAATGGTGTACAGATTCAATGAAAACTCTATTAATGTCCAATGACATTATTTTTGAGAAATAGAAAACCCATTTTAAAATTTATATGGAATATCAAGGGAACCTAAATGGGCAAAAAAAATTAAATGACAAACAAAGTTGGAGAGTTCACACTTCCTAATTTCAAAACTCACTACTACTACTATGTTGCAATAATCAATGTAATACCGGCATTACAGTATTGCATTGTACAGTCCAATACGTGAATAAAATATAATAGAGAGCTAAGAAAAAAAACTCATATGTATGTTGCTATGGTTTGAATGTTTGGCCCCTCCAAGACTCATGTTGAAATTTATTTTGCCATTATAAGAATATAAAGCGGTAGGAATTTTAAGAGATAATTTGGCCATAAGAATGCTTCCTTCATCAATGGATTAATGTAATTACTGTATGAGTGGGTCCCTTATAAAATGATTAATTTGGCCCCCTTTTGTCTCTCTCACCCTCTCTTTAACCTTCCACCATGGGATGACATAGCAAGATGGCCATCTCAAGATGCCAGGCTCTCAATATTGAACTTCGCAGCATTCAGAACTCTGAGCCAACAAATTTGTGTTCATTATAAATTATTCAGTCTATGATATTCTATCATAGCAGCAAAACCAGACTAAGGCACATGGTCATATAATTTTCACGGGTATGTCATTCAAGGGGAAAAGGGATAGTTTCTCCAACAAATTGCTATTTAAAAACTGGATTTATATATGCAATAGAATAAAATTTGACCCTTACCTCAGATCATGTACAAAAGTTAAGTCAATATAAATCAAATGCTTAAACATTGAACTAAAACTAAAAAACCTTTAGAAGAGAGGTTAAGAGAACATCATAACATTGGATTTAGCAAGGATTTCTTAGGAAACTAGGTTACAATGATAGACAAAATGGACTTTATCAAAATTAAAAATTGTGTATCAAACAGAACTATAAATAGAGTGAAAAGACAACCCAAAATATGGGAGAAAATATTTGCTAATCATATATCTGATATAGGATTATATCTATAATATATAAAGAGCTCCTATAACTCAACAAGCAAAACCAAACAACTCAGATAGAACAGACTTGAATAGACATTTCTACAAATAAGGTATAGGAATCACCGATAAGCACATGAAAAGGTTTTGAGCATCGGCAATCAGTAGGGAAATAAAAATCAATACCATGAGATATTACTGCACCCCCATTATGATGTTTATTATAAAACAAACAAACAAACAGAAAATACCAAGTGTTGGCATAAATATGGAGATATTGAAGACATTGTGTATGCTGCTGGGAATGTAAAGTGGTGCAGCCACTGTGGAAAACAGCAGGATGGGTCTGCAAAAAATAAAACATAGGTTTACCATATAATTCAGCAATTCCACTTCTGGGCATATAACTAAATGAATTGAAAGTGGGGACTTGAACAGATATTTGTACAGCAATTTTCATTACATTATTATTTACAATAGCCAAAGATGGAAACAACCCAAGGGCCTATCAACAGATGAATAAAATGTGGTATATACACACAATGGGATATTATACAAAAAGGAAGAAAACTCTGACATGTGTTACACTGAAAACATTATGATAAATGAAAGAGGCCAGCCATTATTTCTCAAAGTCCTAAATACAGAAATGCCATTTGACCCAGCAATGTCATTACTTAGTATATACCCAAAGAAATGTAAATCATTCTATTATAAAGACACACACATGCATATGTTCATTGCAGCACTATTCACAATAGCAAAGGCATGGAATTAGCCTAAATGCCCATCAATGATAGACTTGATAAAGAAAATGTGGTACATATACAACATGGAACACTATGCAGCCATAAAAATGAATAAGATCATGCCCTTTGCAGGGACATAGATGCAGCTGGAAGCCCTTATCCATAGCAAACTAATGCAGGAACCAAAAAAAAATACTACATGTTATCACTTATAAGTGGGAGCTAAATGATGAGAACACATAGACATATAGAGGGGAACAAAACACACTGGATTCTATTGGAGGGTAGAGCGTGGGAGAAGAAAGAGGATCAGGAAAAATAACTAATAGGCAATAGGATTAACAGCTGGGTGATGAAATAATCCACACAACAAACCCCCATGACACAAATTTACCTATGTAACAAAGCACATGTACCCCTAAACTTTAAATAAAAGTTAAAAAAGAAAGAAGCCAGGCAAGAAAGGGTAAATATTGTATAATTCTACTTACATGAGGTAAACAGAATTGTCAACTTCATAGAGACAGAAAGCAAAATAGTGATTATTAGGGGATAGCAACAGGAAGAAATAGAGAATTATTGTTTAATTGGTACAGAGCTTCAGTTTAGGATCGTGAAAAACTTTTAGAAGTGAATGTGCTGATGTTTATACAATAATATAGATGTATTTAGTTCCACTGAATTATGTACTTAAAACTGGTTAAAATGGCAAATTTTTAATGCATATTTTAACATACTAAATAACAGGATTACAAAGAAAGCATTTATGTTGAAAAAAATAAGTGAAGTGGAAAATGTTAATGTAGTAAGTTTTATATATATATATACGTAATTAGGTCATAATATTAAATATGTAAAAATATATATAAGTAGAAAAATTACCATAAGAATACAAGCTGCCATATCAAAAATGGTACCTGACCGTTCTGTCTTCTAATTTTCACTTTCTTTTTGAAATTCATATTATCACTAAGCTATTGCATTTACTCACTCTTGACTAGTAGCTTTGTGATAACAGTTTCTAATGTCTTCACTATTGTATCCATGGCACCAGCAGGATGATTGACATAGTAAATAATTTTTGAATGGATGAAATATTACTTCATTTATTTACAAAACAAACTTTTTTTACTTAGTCACAACATTACGTACTCATATTTTAAATACACACAACGTAAAAAGCCATGTCAAGGAGTGACTATAATATAATCACTGAGAGTTACAGCTGTTAAAATTTCAGGATGTGGAAATTATGATTATCCTACACATAATATTTTATAAATTATTCATTTTGCCTAACAGTTTTTGTTCACAGATTTCCATGTAAAAATACAGATTTAAAAACTATATTATTGTCTGAACAGTATTCCATATTATAGATGTAACAATATTTTTCTGACAACTCCCATATTTTATTTTTGTTTATGCTATTTTTCTGTTACAAATATGGAGAAACTAGCAACAGCAGAAAACTTTTTCTACAACTAAGGAGCATGTGGGAGAAATAATATCAGTCTATGTAAGCTGGCATCAAGCAAGTGGGGCCATTCATTAGCACCTGTAGTCACAGAAGAACACAGCTAATACTAACAATATGACTCTGAATCAGGAAGGCAAGAGAAAAGAAATACCCAGACCTCTATTTCCTCTCACATTTTGGTATCCTACAAGTGCCTAATATCTGAAATCTAACCAGCAAGGAAGCCTAGGTGATAATCTAGAATCAGCATCCCAGGGCAAAAAGTAAAACAGAGAATGCTGGATAATGGATTTGATCAAGCCAATAGAAAATGACCCACGTAGGTTTTTTTTTTTTTTCCTTTTATGCTTAATATCCATTGTTCCTTTTCATTCAGTTGAAGAAACTCATCTCACAGGGGAAAAACACATTACAGGCTTGTCTCAATTCAGTCATCTTTCCGCCTGTAACCTACTTTGTAATGTTAGTCACCACCAATAGCAAATGGTAATAGGAAATGAGGGTAATGATTAATGTAACATATACTTGGCTACTATAGTCATCACCTATGTAGCTGATTGAGGCTTAAGTTGAAAATGATAACTTCTTTCTTCTGCTACTTATTCCTGGTTCTCTTTACTTTCTGATGATACATCCTCTGAATGGATTTTTTTACCTTGGAGGGTGTTAAAACTTCATTTCCAAAGAATCTGAATCTAGTAATCCTGCTAATTGAGTTGCTGCAGGTTTTGTTTTTATTAGAATAGGGGTTATCTTTATTATAGGAAAATCAAGTGCTAAAAGGAACCCCAATGAAGCTATTGGGCTCCAGTTATTGATCTAGAGCATGTCTATAGCAGCAAAAAAAATTTATCTTTCGTAATCTAGAAGAGTTGACACAAACATTACAGTAACTCCTTTTTTATTGTTTCACATAAGTGGCATGAGGAGCCCAAATGAGCTAAAGTTTATTTTAACTACCAAGTTAATGGAATCATTTGCTGTGTTTCCAGATCAAAATATTTCTCCCTTGGATACTAGAACATGCAAGCACACCAAACCCATGGTTAAAAGGCACAAACAAAGATTCTCTAAGTCAATTATTACATATAATAGTGGAAAGATCTACTCCTACCCTTACTATTTCATTAGTGGACCCATATATTATAGCATCGTATATCATTTCTTGATTTAAAGTATATGCTACCACTGGCTATACTGTACCCCAAATATTCAAACGTGTGGCTTTCTAGATGTTGACATAACCATTTCTTGAGTTTGATTTTGCATTGTACTGTTATGTCAGGCCACCTCCTTCTGGGGGATGAGGTATGTATGTAGTCACATCAATAAGTTTAATAGGCATGAGCTCAAATGATTCAGCCCTCAAGGTTCAGCCTCAAAATAAACATAATGGACAAGAGGGATCATGTAATGGATTTGAGTGGAGGTTATTAAATAGAGAACAGTCAGGACACTTCATTTATCATGAAGTCTCAAAAAGCTGAAAAGACAGAGATGGTTCAGGAATAACAAAAAGAAACCATGCTTGCTGGAAGTAACATGCTGGTGATATAAATGAGAGGAGAAATTACATTGAAAGAAGCCCTGCTTTACCCATCTCAGTAGACTTAGGAGCAGGGGAAGCTAAATAAATTTTATGGCATAAGTGTAATCTACCTTGTCCTGAAATATGTTCTTTGCCTCTGACCCACAAAATCTACCTGCAAATATATAGTCCAGGAAGGATTTATCATATTTAAAGAAGAATAGTGATAAAAAGTGAACCAATACAAGGCTTATTAAAATATATTATATTGAAAAGCAGAGGAAAGGAGCAGAAAAAATTAATGGCAAGTAAATATTTGCCACCAAGAAAAGGTCTTAATGGAGCAAATGAAAATAATTTTAAAAATTATCATTACTTAAAAAATATAATAAAGCAATTACCTAATGCAAAGTTTTGAGACCATAGAAAATTGACATTTTGATACCAATAGGATGTGGATGTATACTAAAAAGGTAATTAAGTTAAATATATATATTATATTAGAGAGAAAATGATAGATATGTGACACGAGCAACAGAAAACACAACATATGTATTTTTCAATTCCCCAGTGAAGAAAACCAAAATAATGGACCAAAACAATGATTAGAAGATAACACTTGATTTAAAAATACGGAAATAAGAAGATAGAATCTAAAAATCTATGGGACAGAAAAAAGTCAGAACAATCTACATGAAGAAGTAGTCAATATAATTATCTCCATTTTAAATATAAAGGAATTAAATTTCACAAGGTTACATACATAGTAAATAGAATAACCTGAATTCAAACAGAGCACATATTTGATTTCATAGACCAGCCTCACATAGAAACTTCTCCTTCAGCCTTTTAAATCCACAGGATTGGCTCTGGGGCTCTGCTGGGTAGCAATTTTACTCTAAGCAGAAATTGAGACATGACCCTGATCAGATAAAAAATGTACCAGGTATATGTCAAAAAACTATAACTTCTATGCATACACTGATTGTTCTATAAATACAAAATGGTTAAATTAACAGTGCAAAGAGTTTTCAAAGTGAATGGATAAGCTGTTTGTGAATTTTGGAGTAAATTCATGAAAATCATAAAGATATTAAATAAGTAAAATATTCAGGAAAGAAACCACAATTTTTGTCACTTATTTTTTAAAAGTGCTATTACATACACTATAGCAACTATGAAAATGTAACTTTTATATATTATAAGCATGCATTTTAGCAAATACTAGAGTACTTTAGCCATTTTATTGTGAAAAACAATTCCCTCAAAATTAAAAAGAAAATATTATTCATTATTTCACCACCTTAGTATAATACTTAAGATAATATTGGAAGCATAATATTTAATTACAATGTTTACTTGTAGACCAAGAAGACCTGAAGTATCACTCCAAGAAACAAAAGAAGTAAGTCACTTGGACACAAGATAGATTGATGACAAAGTAATTTCTATGATCACTAATGAATACTAGGAATATTAGTCTTTAATTTCTCTTTACAAAATTCTCTAAAACTGAATCCATTAGCTTCAATCCTGTGGTAATTGATTCTTTTTGGTTAGCATAGATGCATTACCTGGCTTTTAGTAATCCACTTTATCATTGTATCTAAAGAGCTGCACGTATCATGCCAGGAATAGATTAAAGATAAATGGGAGAAGCGCAGGAGGATGCTGATGACTAACTTCTGGACAATGCCATAGAAAAAATAACAAAAAAAGTGTTTCTTTATGTTTAATGTGTTCCTAATAAATTATCTAGCTTGTTAATGGAAAATAATTAAGTTATGAATTGGTAGTCTACATAAAGCAGATTTACCTCCCTAATGTGGGTGGGCCTCTTCCAAACAGTTGAAGGCCTGAATACAACATAAAAGCTGAATAAAGGAAAACTCCTCCTGCCTGACTGCCTTTAAGCTGGAACATTGTTTTTTATGCCTTTGGATGCAAACTGAAACACTGGCTCTTCCTGGGTCTTGAGCTTGCCAAGCTTCCTGTTAAAGGTACTTCATTGGCTCTCTGGAGTCGACAGTCTGCCAACTGCAGTACAGATCTTGGGATGTGATTGTCCCCATAGTTATGTAAGCCAAATTTTTGTAATAAATATTACTCTGTCTTCTGTCTTCCCTCTCTCTCTCTCTCTCTCTCTCTCTCACACACACACACACACACACATAACACAAACACACACTCTTTCTCTCTCCCCCCTTTCATCCTCTATCAATTACCCTATGGCTTCTCTTTCTCCAGAGAACTCTAATACACACATCATAATCATGGAGACCACATAAAAGAATAAGCAGATCATATATCATATGTGAATATTATAACTATTTGTGCTAAATCTGGAATTTCTAAGAGCAAGAAGGAAGGAAAATAAAATGCTTATTTTGAAACTAAAATCCTTAAATAATGGTAATATCACTGGTAATTAAAAAATTTTGCTTGTACATTTTGGAACTACTTTAAGGCTATCAGGGACAGAAATATGTGCAACATTCTACTGTATTTTTTACAAAGAAAAATTTGACCATAGATGCATCTGATCCAGGCAGAACATTTCAAATATCAAACAAATATCTTGTGAGTCTTAATAATCACTCCAAAAAAGTTCATCACTTAATTAAAAAGTTGCCAAAAACTAATACTCATGTTTTCATTTTAATGTGAAAAATTTATAATATATTGAAATATCTAATTTTCAAGTTCTTTTCATCCTATAGGACTGCCATATGCAGTAGGTGAAATACTTCATAATGAGGCCCTAGGGATTTTTTTGATAACAACACCCAAGAAGGTACTACAGAGAGATGTTTCATAATAAAGTCTGCATAGAGGTTGAAGAAGAATTAGCTAATTCACTGTCTCTACTATGTATTTGTGAGTGCTTATTTAAAAATTATTTGGAGGGACTTCAAGAGGGCTGACTGGAGGCATCTGATATTCAGTACCTCTACAAAAATGAACCAAAATAGGAATTTGATAATCACATGACAAATAGATCATCTAAAAAGGAAAACTTGAATTCAACATAGAAGTGACAAAAAAAAAAACACTTAAGGCAACAACAGAAATGAAAATGAGGCAACCTGCTTGACCAGGATTATACAAGATTCCAGAGAAGCTGGGTGAGCGAGATACCCTCAGTGATCCACATGCTCAACACAAACTACAGCAATTCTATCCATGAGACAGCCCCCTAACTGTCACAGACCCTGAGACCAATATTGGGAGCTGCCTGGACACTGGTTGAAGGCATTACTCTAGAGAGTGACTCACAGGGTCCCACATACCCCTGAGTCTTAAGCAGCTACTGCAAAGCCACACAGAACTCCATCCTTCCTTGGGGCACAACAGTCCTTCAATCTCCACATTCCTGCAGCCCCATTGACATCCCCTACCTGCAGGCACCACTGCTACTGGCTGCTACCACCAGGGCCAAAGTGCAAGCCATTAGCAGTTTGAATGTCCTCAGCAGCCGGGCCACTATGCATTTATATCACCCTGAAGACAGACAATCCCACCTGCAACCGCCACCTGGTGCTAAAGTGGTGTGCTTCCCAGCTACCTGTCTATGGCTGGTGGAAATAAATGCAACCCTACCCTCCTCAGCATCTGGGCCACAGCACTGGCACTGTCATCCCCACAGGAGCATTCCACCATGGATGCAGGAGTAACTCCACTCCTGCCTACTACAGATAGCACCTGCATGCACAACTGGAAGGCCTGCAAACAGACCCTCCCAGTGCAGCATTACCTACCCCACTGCCCAAGGCCTGGGAATTTCCCTGACTTATATTCCACCATTGACACCTACATTCCTACCAGGGGCCTGAGGATGGGCATACCTATCTACCACTACCACCACAGCTGCTACCAAATCACATGTGGCACCTGCAATAGGAGGAACTGGAGTGCCCAGCCAATTGCAGTTACTGCCAACACCAGCATGAACCACATGCGAGCCAGAAGGTTGTCCCACCTTCTGTCATTGCTTACATCACACCTACTGTCATTGCTTATGTCACACCTGCTGTCCATGGGCCTGAGGAGTAACCCACCTGCCTGGGTCACTTTTGCCACTGCTAGAACTTGCAAAATTCAACTGGGGATTCAAGAGTCAGCCTGTGTCAATCTGCTAACACCAGTGCAAGAGTATAATGCCCTGGAACCCGAAGACAGGTATGCTTGACCTGATGTTGCCACTGCTAAGTCCCAAAGACTGGAAGTGGCATTGCCATTCCCAGAAAAAAAATTACTACAACCTCCAATAACAACCTCCAATAATTTCCATATAAGGAAATTATACCGAGATTTAATAGAAGAGTTCTTATCTCAGAGAATTAAGAATCACAAATTGGTGATTGTCTTAATAAAAGGAAGAAAGACATTTTAGACATACTATAGTCAAAATCTCTTATTTACAAATGAGAAAACAATTATACTCTTCTTTTTTGTAGAGGAATTTTTATGCTGTCTTGATTTTCCTCATCAGATAATATTTGACATAAATAAGTTTAAAAGAGCTATTTGTAAATAACACCTGTACAATAATAGAGTTAAAATCTATATATATTTGGTTATTTCTTTTTTATATAAATTTATTAAGTTTTATAACTGTATTTATTTGAAAATTGCTACTAGTTAATGTTATTTGTATCAGTATTGGCTTTGTGGTATACACTTTGTTAAAAAAGCACCTTTGTGTCAGAAAGATGTCAAACTAGAAAGCTCTAGGCCCTTATTTCCCCACAGAAACATCAAGTAGGCAGAAGTAGATTGAGTAAAATTGATTTGTGAGAATTCCAAAAAGCATTCACATTCAAGGGTAGACATCAACTAAGCAAATATCCAATCAAGAAAAAGACACACTCAAAATGGTAAAAAAAAAAAAAGAAAAGAAAAAAAGAAGAAAGAAGGAAAGAAAGAGAGAGAGAGAGAAAGAAAGAAAGAAAGAAAAGAAAGAAAAAACAAAGAAAGAAAGAAAGAAAGAGAAAGAAAGAAAGAAAGAAAGAAAGAAAGAAAGAAAGAAAGAAAGAGAAAGAAAGAAAGAAAGAAAGAAAGAAAGAAAGAAAGAAAGAAAAAGAAATGTGGTGTAGCTTGTTTGGGAGGAAGCTACTCAATGTCCAGCTCCTATATCAGGACAGAAGATAATTAGTATAACTTATTTCATCTGAGACCCTCCCAGGGGATGGGTTTCTGTCTCACTTGACTCAGACCTCAGCAGAAGCTATAGCAAAATTTTTATATCAGATTGGAGGCTGATGAAAGCAGCAGAGGGACTACAGATCCATGCGTACATGAAAGCAACAGATTATGAGCAGGAGAATACAACATAATATTTTAAGACCTTGAGAAAAAATAAGAGTGAGACTCCTAGGGAAATAAGGATGAGTGAAAGCAGCTGTGTACATGGTGAAATAAGAACATGCTCAAACCTAGGAAAAATGCATATGTAGATAAGGCCTGAGAACACCTTATGCTTTTAAATCACTCAGTTTAACGAAGGTATTTCCTTGCATACAGCAAGTCTTCAACGGCAGGGAGAGGTGGCTGTTTTCCGTTAATGCCGATTTTTCAACCAAAAATAATGGAGACACATAGAGAAACAAGGAATTGTGGTCCTTTCAAAGGACCAAAATAAATCTTTAGAAACTGAAAAGAAACATAGGCTATGGATTTATTAGATAAGTATTTTTCAATATTCCTAAATATTCTCAAATAAACTAAAATTTAAAAAATTTAAAAACGGAAATTTTCAATTTAAAAAATGGAAAGATAACTAAAATAAGTATGGAAAACAATATATAAACAAAATAGGAATATTCACAAACAGGTAGAAAGAGCAATACAAAATAGATATTCTGGATCTGAAAAATTTAAAAACAATGAATTTAAAAATTTACTAGGGGGTTCAAGAGCAGTCTCACACAGAAGAAAGAGTCATTGAATTTGAAGCAGGGTAATTTGAAATTATCAAGTTTGAGGAGTGGAGCAAAAACAGAAAGAAATAAAGAACAGTCAGCAGAACCTAAGATCTTGTTGGGACACCATCAAGTGGACCAATGTGTACATTTTCAAAGTCCTAGAACGAGACAAGAAGAAAGCAGATAATTTTCTCAAAATAGCAAAATACTTCCCAAATTTGAAGACAGACATGGATATACAAATATGAGACATTCAGCAAACACCAAGCTGATGCAAGAGACCCACATGAAAACACATAATCTAACTGTTGAAAGTCAAAGATAAAGTATCACAAACACAGCAAGAGGAAAGCAACACATCACATATAAGGTGTCAATAACATTATCAATGAATTTTTCAGCAGAAAGATTTGAGGCCAAAAGGCACTGGGGTGATATATTTAAAGTGCTGAAAGGAAAAATATAAAGCAGTCAACTAAAATTGCAACATTTAGCTAAATGTCTTTCAAAAATGAGGAAAAATATTAATATTATCAGATGAGGAAAAACTGAAGAAGTTTATTACCAGGTGACCTGTACTACAATAATAAAGGACTCTGTAAAGTAACTTGGTGCCAAACAAAACTATAAAGGTCTTTGATAAAGGCAAATATCTGAAGAAATATTTAAATTAATTTTATTGTAAATTTGGTTAATAACTCTTCTTATTTCTTTACAAGATTTAAAAGACAAAATTACAAAAAATACAAATCTACATTAATGAGCACAAAATAAAGATGACATTTGTGACATCAATAACATAAAGTTGACGTAATGGGGTGAGAAATAAAGAAGCAGATCTTTCATATGCAATTGAAGTTATCCATTTAACATGTACTCCTATAAGTTTAAGATGTCATGTGTAATCCCATTAATAACTAAAAAGGATATATCTATAGAATATATGCAAAAGACAAAGAAATCAAAATGTCCCACTAAAAAAATACAAGACAGAAGAAGGCAGCAAGTGTATAAATTAGGAAAATAATGTTATAAGACATATCAAAAAAATACAAACTGGCAATAATAAATTCTCTCCATCAGTAACTACTTTAAATGTAAAGGGCTTAAACTTCCCAACAAAATAAAAAGTATTAGAAGAAAGGATTAAAAAATAGGATCCAACTATGTTGTGTACAAGAAATTCACTTTAGACATAAAGACATACATAGCTTGAATGCAAAATTTGGAATAAGATATTTCATGGAAATAGTAACTAGCACTAAGATAGCAGTGTGATGACTCTAGAAATATTACACACAATAGATTTAAGTAAAAAAAGTTCACAAGACAGAAAAAGACATTATATAATTATAAAAGTAATAATTCATTAAGAAAATATAACAATTATAAATACGCGTGCACCAAACATCAGAGCTCCTAAATATATGAATTAAAACACTGACAGATTGAAAGGAGAAATAGACAGCACTACTATAATAGTAGTAGGTTTCAATACTCTCTGCTGTGATGGTTAATATTGCATGTCAATGGGTACACTGTTTTTGGATGAGATTAACATTTAAATTAGTGAACCCTGTGTAAGTAGATTGCTCTCCATAATGTGAGTGGGCCTTACTCAATCAATAGCAGGCCTGAATAGAACCAAAAGATGGGCTTCCTGAGCAAAAGAAAATTTATTCAGCAGACTGCCTTTGAACTTCATCTACATCATCAGCTTTCCTGGGTCTCTGAAAACAACAAAGCCATCCAAATTACAAAGAAAGAAGTAAAATTTTCAGTTTGCAGATGACAAGATCTTACATATAGATAATCTTAAGACTTTGCAAAAGTGTTAATTAATAGAATTAATTTAGTAAAGTTATAGAATATAAAATCAACATGAAAATAACAGTTTGGTTTTCACACACTAGCATCAATAACCAGAAAAGAAAATTGAAACAATTTTATTGCACTGATATCAAAAATACTTAAAGATAAAATTTTTGAAGTTATAAGATATATAATAAAAAGTAAAAAAAAATACTATAATGAATTAAAGAGGACTCCAATAAATGAAAATATATTCCATTTTCATGGACTGGAAGACGTAACATTGTAAAGTTGTCAATTCATCCAAAATGATGTATAAATTTAATGCAATCTCTCTCATAATCTCAATAATGTTTTTTTCAGATAAAAAAAAATCCATCTGAAAATTTATAGGGAATCTCAAAGGGTCCTCAATAGTCAAAATAATTTTGACAAAAAAGAACTTTGAAAGTCTCATACTTATTGCTTTTAAAACATACTAAGAAGCCAGAATTATCAAAACATTGTGGTACTGGCATGAAGATAGACATACAGAACAATTTAATAGAAAACAAGCACATAAAATACTCTCACATCTATAGCCAAATGATTTTCCCATAGGAGTTCCAAGATCATTCAATAGGGAAAGGACAGTCTATTCAATGAATGGTATTGGATAAATAAATATTCATATGCAAAATGATCAAATAGATTTCTAATCTTATTGCATATACAAATATAGTTACCTCAAAATGGATGAAAGACCTAAACATAAGAGCTAAAACTAAAATTCTTAGAAAAAAAATAAGAGAAAAGCCTCATGGATTTGGCAGTGATTTGCTTTTCAAAAAAAAAGGGCAAAAAGCTGTATAAATTGGACTTCATGAAATTTTAAAACTTCTGTGCATCAAAAAGCACAACAGAGTAAAAGGCAATTCATAATAAGAGATAATTTGTTACTAGATATCCCTCTCACAGGAAACTTGTTTATACTGCCAGTCACCCTTGTGGTTCTTCTCTGACCTACATCCAATTTATTACTACCAAGATACCAAGATAGCCACTGTAGGAAATACCTAACAAATAGATTAGGTTTGGGTGTGTTGGCCAGGTGAGACTCAGAAGAGGCAACACAATAAAACACATGAAAAACAGAAGCATTGTATTACTTTCATATTCCAGAGAAAAGGGGGCAACCTGCCTTGCAGAGCCGAAGGGATAAGGGGGGCCCTTTGGGACACATGCACTCCACCAGCAGGGGGAGAGAGAGAAGAGACAGAGAGAGAGAGAGAGAGAGAGTGCAAGAAGAGAGAGAGAGAGAAGAGAGAGAGAGAGACAGAGGGGGAGAGAGAGAGAGAGAGAGAGAGACAGAGAGAGAGAGAGAGAGTCCTGTGTGTCAAAGCCTTTCTTGGGGTCTGGGATTTTACCCAAGCCAATTTCCCATGGAGATTTCTAACTGGTGGGTTTACAGAAAGTAGACAAGTTCCATGGAGTCACTGGAGTCATACTGTGACTGAAAGGTGGTCATAGTGGCTTACTTGCACAGCTCATTTGGGTGTAGGGGTCACTGGAGTAAGTCAAGTAGGTGATATATACATATATATCCCATAAATAAATATCTACACATGGTGTACATATTTATCTTTCTATATATAGAAATATTTCTATATTTATCTTTCTATATAACAATATAGAAATATTATTTCTATATTTATCTTTCTATATATAGAAATATTATTTCTTTCTATATATAGAAATATTATTTCTTTCTATATATAGAAATATTATTATCTTTCTATGTATATATTCCATAAAGATGGTCACCAAGAGGTGACAGTACAAGGAAGACATATAAATCAAACACATTTTAAAACTGGGAGGAGGCAGATAAATGGAAAGTGTGTTAACGGTGACTAAGCCCTATTTCTGGTATAAAAAAGTTCAACTTATATTACAAAATGGAAGCCAAGAAACCAAAAAAATAGAGAAATTTACTACAAATTAAGTGAAATAATCCAGTCACAAAAGAAAAATTACTGTATGATTCAAATTATGTGAGGTATGCAGAATAGTCAAATTCATAGAGGTAGGTAGTTTTGGTATAGTGGTGAGCATAACTGCCTTCCAAGTTCATAGAAACAGACAACAGAATGGTGGGGAGAATGAGGTGTTACTAATGAGTATAAAATTTCAGTTTTGTGAGATAAAATGAGTTTTGTGGATGAATGGTTGTGATGATAGCATAACAATGTAAATATACTTAATGGTACTGAAACGTGCACTTCAAATGGTTATGATTGTACATTTTATATTATTTTTATTTGTATTTAATTACAATTTTATAAGTGTGGAAAAAAGGCTTCAAAATCACATTTTGAAATCCACTGAATAAACATTTAATGAAATGCTTGATTTATTTCAAGTCAAGCAATTTATTTAAAATAAGAAAATTATATGTAATTTATGAGAACTAGTGTAGTACTGATTTATTAAATTTTCTGGTTAAATGTGGGTTAAATCTAAATAACAATTTTTTACTCTTCTCTTGTTGTAGTATTTTCAAAATGTAAAAAAGTGAATAAAGTTGTGTATTCTTTTCTGTGTACTATGGGGGGGTATTATCCAAAGATCAGTGATCAATATTTAAAATATTGCTAGGGTTGCCTGTCAAAGGATGTCAAAATAAGCATGAGTAGACCCAAGACATTCCAAGGAAATTTTCCTTCCTTCCTTTCTTCCTTCCTTCCTTTCTTCCTTCCTTCTTTCCCTCTTTCTCTCTCTTTTTCTTTCTCTTTCTTTCTTTTTTTCTTTCTTTCTTTCTTTCTTCCTTCCTTCCTTCGTTCTTTCTTTCTCTCTTTCCTTTCTTTCCTTCTTTTGTTCATTCGTTCATTCTTTTTCTTTCTTTCTTTTTTGCTAAATCTCTGATATGAATTTTTTTAGAGTTGACCCTCTTATAGAAGTACATTTTAAAAAGAAGTAATTTTGATTATCTGAGCTTTAGCCTCATATGTCTTCTCTTAGATTTCTAATTGGTGGGTTTACAGAAAGTAGGCACAAGTTCCATGGAGTCATTGGAGTCATACTGTGACTGAAAGGTGGTCACAGTGGCTTACTTGCACAGCTCATTTGGGTGTAAGGGTCACTGGAGTAAGTCAAGTAGGTGATATATACACATATATCACATAAATATATATATATGGGATATACAGATTCCAATGTATTTTATAATTTTACATTTAGCTTAAGATAAGGATAATGAGGTTAATAATAGAACTTTTTTAAATAGTAAATTTTAGAGGATGTGTAATAATTTACGAAATAAAATTTACGAAATAAAACTCAAAGAAAAATTTTAGTACAAGTTGTTAAGAACTTCTAACCAAATTTCATACTTAGGCCACTTTGTTTATATAATCTACATTATTTATTTTGTTATCTTTAGAGTTAACCCGTAAAATATAAATAAAATGTTTAGGTTTCAGTTTTCACTATAGGCCTTTAACTTTAAAATAAATCTTAAGTTGTTTTATATTCCATACAATTTAACAATCAAAGTACATTTTAACGTGTTTTCATTCTGGTGTAAAGCACCGAGAGGCACAACAGATTTTTGAACGTTGACTTTGTATCCTGCAATTTGGCTAAAATTATTTATTATCTATAATAATTTGTTTTGTTATATTTTGTGACTGTTTATGCTTTTTATATTTAAAATAATGTTATATATGAACAGAGATAATTTTACTTCTTTTTTGATGTGGATGCCTTTTATTTCTTTTTATTGCCTAAATGCCTGGGCCATGACTTCCAGTACTATGCAAAATAGAAGTGTCAAAAGTATACATCTTTCTCTTTTTCCTGATCTTAGAGAAAAAGCCTTCAGTATTTTAACATTGAGAGTGATATTATTTGTGGGCTTTTTATATGTGGCAGTCATTATGTTAGGTTATTTCTCTCTATTCCTAGAATGTTAAGTGTTTTCACTATGAAATATTGTTGAATTTTGTTAAATACTTTTTCTACATCTATCGAGATAAACATGTGATTTGTTTTCTTCCTGTTGTTAATGTGATATATCATACTGATTGATTGCTTATGTTGAACCATTCCTGAATTGGTTACATGGCATAATTCTTTTAATATTCTGTTAAAATAAGTTTGCTAATATTTGTTGAAAATTTTTGAATATCTATTCATCAGCAATACTAGATTATTGTTTTCTTTTCTTACAGTGTCTTTTTCTAGTTCTGGTGTCAAGGTAATGCTGGCCTCCTAAAATAAGTTTCATAATATGTTTTAGTCCATCTTTGCTGTGATAACAATATACTACAGATTGAACAATTTATAAATAATTTAAATTTATTCCTCACATTCTTGAAGGGCAAAAGGTCCAATATCAAGTCTCTGACAAATTTGGTGTCTGGTAAGAGACGCTCTCTCTTCTTCCAAAATGAAGCCTTGTTGCTGTGTCTTGTGGATGGTTTGAATGCTGTGTCCTCACATGGCAGAAGGCAGAAGGGCAAAAGAGGGTATATTCTATGTCCTCACGTGACAGAAGAGTTAAAGAGCTAAAAAAGACTAAGTTTTCTCCACCCTTCTTATAAGTCACTGATTCATGTATAATGGAACCCTTATGACTTAATCATTTCCCCAAAGTTTCCACCTCTTGATACCACTGCAATGGGGATTAAGTTCCAGCACATGAATTTAGCAGCACACATTCTGATCACAGAAAAGTGTTCTTTCCTCTTCAATTTTTGAAAAACTTTGAGATTGATTTCCATTAATTCTTGAAATATTTGGTAGAATTCACTAGTGAAAGGTTGGGTATTTGCTTTGTTGGAAGGATTTTGATTGCAGATCCATTCTTCTAACTAGTGATAGGCCTGGCCAGATTTTTTATTTCTTAATGATTCAGTATTGGTAAGTTGTATACAACAAGGAATTTATCCATTTTTTTATCCAATTTGTTTAAGTATAAATGTACATAACATTTTTTTTTACCAATTCTTTTAATTTCTGAGGCATCAGTTGCAAGGTTTCTTCTTTTATTTCTTATAAATTTGCATATTTTCCCTTTTTATTTTCAGTTAATCTAGCTAAAAGTTTGTCAATTTTATTGATCTTTTTAAAACATCAACTGTTTTTTTTTTAATTTTAGATTCAGTGGGTACATGTGCAGGTTTGTAACATGGGTATACTGAGTGATGCTGAGACTTGAAATACAAATGTTCCCGTTACCTAGCTACTGAGCATAGTATGCAATAGTTAGTTCTTCAATTCCTGTTCCACTCTCTCCTTCCACTCTGCAGTATGACACATACCAAGTGTCTATTGTTACCATTTTTATGACCATGAGTACTTAATGTTTAGCTCTCACTTATAAGTGAGAATATGTGTTACTTGATTTTCTGTTCCTGCATTAATTCACATAGGATAATGGCTTCCAGCTCCATCCGTGTTGTTGCAAGAGACATTTTTCCATTCTTTTCAATAGCTGCGTAGTATTCCATGGTGCATATACACCATATTTTCTTTATCTAGTCTACTGTTAATGGACCTCTAGGTTAATTTCATGTATTTGCTGTTGTGAATAACAATGAACATATGTGTGCATGTATCTCTGTAGTAGAACAATTTATTTTTTTTGGACATATACCCAGTAATGGGATTAGTAGGTTGAATAGCAGTTCTGATTCAAGTTATTTGAGAAATCTCCAGAATGCTTTCCACAGTAGTTGAACTAATTTACATTCCCATTAGCAGTATGTAATTGTTCCCTTTTCTCAGGAGCCTTACCATCATCCGTTGTTTTTTGACTTTTTGATAATAGCCATTCTGCCTGGTGTGTCATAATATCTCATTGTGGTTCTGCTTTGCATTTCTCTGATGATCATTGATGTGGAGCAGTTTTTCATGTTTATTGGCCACTTGTATAAATTATTTTGGGTAGTGTCTGTTCATGTCTTTTGCCAACTATTTAATTGGGTTACTTGCTTTTTGCTTGTTGAATTGTATAAGTTTCTTATAGATTCTGGATATTAGACCTTTGTCTAATATATAGTTTGTGAATATATTCTCCCAATCTGTAGGTTGTCTGTTTATGCTGTTGCTAGTTTATTTTGCTGTGCAGGAGCTCTTTAGTTGAATTAGGTCTCACTTGTTGAGTTTTGTTTCTGATGCAATTGCTTTTTACAATTTAGTCATAATTCTCTTTCAAAGCCAATGTTTCCTAAGTTTTCTTCTAGTATTCTTATATTCTGATGTCTTATAGGTAAATTTTTAATCAATTTTAGTTAATTTTTGTGTATGGTGAAGGGTAGTGGTCAAGTTTCATTCTTCCGCATATGGCTAACCAACTATCTCAGCACCATTATTGCATAAATAGAGAGTCCTTTACCCATTGGAGTACACAGATTCCTTTATCTATTGCTTTTTCAGTCAACTTTGTCAAAAATCAGATGGCTTAGTTGTATGATTTTATTTTGGGGATCTCTATTCTGTTTTATTGGTCTATGCATCTTTTTTTTTTGTATCAGTACCATGCTGTTTTAGTTACTATACCATGATAGTATAGTTTGAAGTCAGGTAATGTGATATTTCCACCTTTGTTCTTTTTGCTTACAATTATTTTAATTAGTCAGGGTCTTTTGTGTTCCATACAAATTTTACAATAGTTTTTTTTTCTAATTGTATAAAAAATTACATTGTTATTTTGATGGAAATAGCATTGCATTTCTAGATTGCTTTGGGCAGTATGGCCATTTTAACAATATTGATTCCTCTAATTGATGAGCATGAAATATTTTTTCACTTGTTTGTGTTGTTTACTATTTCTTTTAGGAGCGTTTCACAGTTATCCTTGTAGAGATCTTTCACCTCTTTTGTTAGATGTATTCCTAAGTATGTAATGTTTTTGTGGCTATTATAAATAGGAATGTGTTCCTGATCTGGATCTCAGCTTGAATGTTATTGATGTATAGAAATGCTACCAATTTTGTACATTGATTTTGTATCCTGAAACTTTACTGAAGCTACTTATCAGTTCCAGGGACCCTTTGGTAGAGTCTTCAGTGTTTTCTAGGTATATAATAATATCATCTAGGAAAAGAGATAATTTCACTACTTCTTTTTCTATTTGGATGTCTTTTATATCTTTCTCTCACCTAATTGTTCTAGCTAGGACTTTCTGAATTTATTTTTAGTGTATTCAAATTGAGTCACTAGCATATCTACATTTAGCACCTTAGTGCAAATTAAAATGCCAAAACTACACTAAAATCAGTTTTTACAATATGTGGAAAAATGTCTGAATGAAGCCCTATTTGGAAAAATATACCTATATTGCTTCCTCCTGAACTATTTTAAGATTTTTTTAAATGTCAGAACAAGCCATAACTTGGTAGCTTCAGATGCTTCCATTAGCACTTACACAAAGAGAGTTTAAAATAATAACAAACTTAATCAAATGTTAATATTAACATTTAATGCATAACAAAGAACACAAAACCATGTAAAAATATCACATACATAAATTATTATAAATGCCATGACAGTAAGAAGTATGCCCTTGATGCTTCATAACAGTTCCCTTTTCCCCAATAATAGTAATGTTTTCAAAATTTTCATCATATTTTACCATAAGAATAAAAGTCTATATTTACACCACATAAATCTTGGCCATCAATACTGCATTGTCTAGCCCCAATATTTTTTGCCTTTCCCATTTGTATTTATCTATAAGAAGTTGGAAGGTATATTGCTACATATGATTTCCTGACCATTGTGGCCAATCGGTTAGGGGATCTCATAGGCCAGTTATTTGTGTAAACTCTATCAAGCATTCTTGTTTTAATCAAAATTCAATTATTTTGAGAGTAGCAACTGTTTTTCATCCTAAAAAAATTGACACCATATTGCAAAATTGCCATGCAGAAATTGAGTACCTCTTTGTGTAAGCAGAGGGCAAGCTCCAACCAATGAAAGGGGGAGATCATTCTAGGTTGGTAGGTAGTCAAATAATTATTTAGGAAGAGCTTTCATATGAGGTAGTTTTGGGTGGCAGCAAGACAAGGTAGATCTCTGCGCTTGCAATGTGTATCTGTCTAGTCTTTTATACCCTGAAAAGAAAAGGGAAAGGGAAAAAAGTCACTAATGGTGTGTTAAGCTTTCTTAATCTGTGCATTTTCTAATTAGTGAGGTTGTTTGTGTCCCTACAATCAGATCAACATTTCTAAAAGAATGAGAATGTTCTAGAAAATAGCACTTATCTTGGTATCTTTCTGTTTCCTCTAGTCACTGCAAATTTCAACTCACTTCATGGTCATGTACCTAGAATACATTTACACAATACAGTGAAGGAGGTCAGGCAATGTTATCCTGTAATATGCTACCTTGGTATGCTGACTGCCTCAAATTGAGGGCACTTTGGGAACCGTTAACGCAGGGAAAATCTTTCTCTGAACTTCCCTTATCTACCCAAATATGGAGTCCCCAAAAAAGCCCATAAATGGGATGAAGTCCCTCCGTGGGAATCTCATCAACCAGAGAAGAATAAACTTTCATCGCAGGAGAGAAGATTGTTGACATCACACCCAGACAGAATTTGTCATAGGCTTTTACCTATTCTTTTTAAAGACCCATTCATCTTTCTCCAAAATTATTTACTTTTCCCAAAACAACCTGCATTGCTCCTCCCTCTCCCCCGAGAAGAGAGTATGTAAGCTTCTAGATCTCACTTGGGTTTGGATATTGACTTTTCTTTCATGTGGGGCTGGCACGTACTTAATAAATTTGTTTACCTTTTCTCCTGTTAATCTGCCTCCTGTCAGTTTATTTTGTAGACTCTATTATTGAATCCTCAGAGAGTAGATGGAAAGTCTTCCTTTCCTTACAACACCAATAAGACCCAATTATATTAATTCCAAAATGTTTGCTGCCATCTAGAATAGTCATTTATCAAATTTAAACAGGAAAAGACAACTTTATTCTGATCCCACCAAAAAATATCTTAAGAATTGTTCTAACAGTCTTTTTATATTCTATGATAAACAGATGAATTGCTGTTCCAACCATATAAGGAAAGCAATATTAATTTTCATCTATGGAGAAAGACAAAAAGAAAGCAGCTGGTGGGGTTTTTCTTTTTTGCTGCAGTTCTAACTTCCTCTTGTAGGGTAGAAAAAAATTCTTCCTCTGCCCTCTTAGATTCAATAACTGGAGCCCATGAGTAAAACTGATATTGTTACTGGAAAGGGTCCTGGTCCAGACCCAAAGAGAGGATTCTTGGATCTCGCACAAGAAAGAATTCAAGGCTAATCCATAAAGTGCAATCAAGTTTCTTAAGAAAGTAAGGAAATAAAAGAATGGCTACTCTATAGGCAGAGCAGCCCTGAGGGCTGATGATTCACTGTTTTTATGGTTGTTTATTGATTATATGCTAAAAAAATGGTAGATTATTCGTAAATTTTCTAGGAAAAGGGGTAGGCAGTTCCCAGAACTGCGGGTTCCACCCGTTTTTCCACAAAATAGTGTAACTTCCTGATGCTACCATGGCATTTGTAAACTGTCATGGAGCTGGTGGGACTGTCTTTTAGCATGCTAATGCATTATAATTAGTGTATAATGAGCAGTGAGTATGACCAGTGGTCACTTTTGTCGCCAACTCAGTTTTGATGGGATTTGGCTGGTTCTTTACTGCATGCTGTTTTATCAGCAAGGTCTTTATGACCTGTATCTTTTGCCGACCTCCTATCTCATCCTGTGACTAAGAATGCCTTAATATCCTGGGAATGCAGCCCAGTAGGTCTCAGCCTTATTTTACTAAGCCCCTATCAAGATGGAGTCGCTCTTGTTTGAACACCTCTGACAGTATAAGGCAAATTAAAAGGATAAAAAAAAAATTTAATTATGTTCATACACATGGAGTTCACAAAGAAATGTGACTCAATAAAGTGGTTAGAATTTGAAGTTCATATAACATTTTAAGAAAGGGTGATAAATTGTGGAGAAGTAACTAGACAAAAGAAGAAAGTTTGGATATCTGGGGATGGCAAATTGTGGGAATGTAAATAGAAAAAACTAATAGAAAATAAGAGGGTTTTTTAGTAAGTTTTATTATTCAGACTCAAGATATTGCCTTTTTTTGGCAAGAGTAATCCACAGTGATAAAGAGTCTTCCTCATTTTCCTGCAGGAGAAGGAAAGACATTTACAAATGATACTTTTCTTTACCAATAGAAATTTATTCCTTATTTTTACACAGGTTGGGAAGGTAAGACACATTTTTCTGTCTGCTGTGTCTCAATTGCTTTCAGTTTAAAATGATCCTTATGCAAAAATGGCATAATTTGTGGTGGCATATTCTGATGCTTTTTACTGTCAATGTCTATTGTACTTTACCAAAATACCAAATGAAACATTAAAACAAGCAAATCACTGATTTTCAACTTCTTTAGTAGGGGGCTTACTTGAAATAAAGTAGAATAATATTCAGTTTTAGTACAGTTTTAGAAACTGAGTAAAAATATCTCTATCATAATACACTTGCCATTTTTTTTCTTTTGAGGCTATGTTAGTACTTGCTACATTTAAGTTTAAAAATAACTGTTTCCTATACCCGTGATTTAAAGTTTTTGGTTTGCCTACTCACTAATCACTTGAAAAGATGCATTGGGTATTAATTTATATGTAACTGAAAGGTTTAGAACAATGATTCCCAAGTATCTTTTTTCCCAGATAGTGAAATTAAATGTAAGATCAGCTAAAGGACTTCTCTGAGCTACAGTTAGTTATATAATTCGAGTCTATTAACTGCCATAATAGCTCTTGATAATTAACTCAGAAATTTTCTGAGTAGCAGGTGGCTAATGGTTATTTTCCTTAGCCTACATGGAGTCCTCAGTCTGCCTCAGTGAGACAAACTAAACTGCTTAGTAAGCAAGGTGCTAGTCTTCTTCATCCCATGAAGTAGGAAATAAACAGAAAGAGCAAGAGTCACATACATGAAAAAATCTAATGAGAATTTTTATACTAACATGCATATGTAGAGCCAATGTCCTCTTACATTATCCTTTACCACTGAAAATATTTCTTTGCTTAGCTATGACTTCAATGACTTATCTTGTAATCATGTGAGAAAAGACTTAACCCAGCAGTTGGTTTTAATTTGGGACTTACTAAATGATGAACAGCTAGTATATTGAGGCCTCTTAAAAGGTTATAAGCCAATACTTGAATCCCTGGAAGTTGGGTTGGTGGCCAGAGCTGACTGCAGGGAAAAGGGATTTTTGTTTCTTCTGAAAATCAGCTGACTCAGAAAGTATGGAAAAGTACTATAAATAGGTGGTGGTGTTACAAGATTTCAATAGTGTCATTTTTATAGGTCAGTATTGAAGGACAGTAGTGTCAACCTTAAATAATGAGATTCAGAATATGTGATTAAGTATAGAGTCTGTACAGGTGCAAAGCTTGAGAGTAGCCACCTGGAAAACACTGACTCCAAACGAATGCGGTTGGTTTTCCAAACTGGAGAAGTTAAGTATTCACTTATATAGGCAGAGTCAGAGGAGTTTTAGCAGGATTATAACACATTCCATACAAGACCAGTGAATATGCTACAGTAATTTGATTGGTTACGGACTGCTATATTCCCAGAAAAATCATTTTGTTACTTTATGAGGAGGCCTAGTGATCTGAGAGTGTCTTAAATATTTAGAGGAAAATAAGGCAGTAGTTGCAGCTGCATGCTGCATGATTCAAACTGCATAACCACATTCCTCTAAAGGCTCAGAATAAAGTTCCAACAACTTTTATTTAATTTCACACCAGTAATTTATGACATAGGAATAACACGTAATAACTTTCTGTTAGAAATTAGTATTGCATACCCCTCAAAATGTGAAACTTTGAGAGACTTCACAATTTACTTAACTATATATTTCATCTAATTTAAGCAATATTCACTTACTGTGGTATGGATGTCATCTATTTAATAATTTTAGCTTTGCAGCTTATATAATTCTATAATTACATCATATATTTGTTATTTAATTGAATTTTTACTACGCATTAGGCATTTATACTATGTAAAATTATTCTCTGTGAGTCTAGGTTTGAAAGAAGAAAGTTTTAAATAGAAAGTATAGTCTTACCTGTATCAAGCAAACTAAAGTTTGATAAACCAAGCTGAAGAACAAATGCATATTTTAGTTTCCAAAAATCAACTGGAAAGCTGTGAAAAGTCAAGAAGCTCACGTCAAATTTCAAAAAGCTAAGATATTTTTAAAATATTGCCAAGTCAATCCTAAGCCAAAAGAACAAAGCTGGAGGCATCACACTACCTGACTTCAAACTATACTACAAGGCTACGGTAACCAAAACAGCATGGTACTGGTACCAAAACAGAGATATAGATCAGTGGAACAGAACAGAGCCCTCAGAAATAACGCCGCATATCTACAACTATCTGATCTTTGACAAACCTGAGAAAAACAAGCAATGGGGAAAGGATTCCCTATTTAATAAATGGTGCTGGGAAAACTGGCTAGCCATATGTAGAAAGCTGAAACTGGATCCCTTCCTTACACCTTATACAAAAATTAATTCAAGATGGATTAAAGACTTAAACATTAGACCTAAAATCATAAAAACCCTAGAAGAAAACCTAGGCATTACCATTCAGGACATAGGCATGGGCAAGGACTTCATGTCTTAAACACCAAAAGCAATGGCAACAAAAGCCAAAATTGACAAATGGGATCTAATTAAACTAAAGAGCTTCTGCACAGCAAAAGAAACTACCATCAGAGTGAACAGGCAACTACAGAATGGGAGAAAATTTTCACAACCTACTCATCTGACAAAGGGCTAATATCCAGAATCTACAATGAACTCAAACAAATTTACAAGAAAAAAAAAACAACCCCATCAAAAAGTGGGCAAAGGACATGAACAGACACTTCTCAAAAGAAGACATTTATGCAGCCAAAAGACACATGAAAAAATGCTCATCATCACTGGCCATCAGAGAAATGCAAATCAAAACCACAATGAGATACCATCTCACACCAGTTAGAATGGCGATCATTAAAAAGTCAGGGAACAACAGGTGCTGGAGAGGATGTGGAGAAATAAGAACACTTTTACACTGTTGGAGGGACTGTAAACTAGTTCAACCATTGTGGAAGTCAGTGTGGCAATTCCTCAGGGATCTAGAATTAGAAATACCATTTGACCCAGCCATCCCATTACTGGGTATATACCCAAAGGACTATAAATCATGCTGCTATAAAGACACATGCACACGTATGTTTATTGTGGCACTATTCACAATAGCAAAGACTTGGAACCAACCCAGATGTCCAACAATGATAGACTGGATTAAGAAAATGTGGCACATATACACCATGGAATACTATGCAGCCATAAAAAATGATGAGTTCATGTCCTTTGTAGAGACATGGATGAAATTGGAAATCATCATTCTCAGTAAACTATCGCAAGGACAAAAAACCAAACACCACATGTTCTCACTCATAGGTGGGAATTGAACAATGAGAACACATGGACACAGGAAGGGGAACATCACACTCTGCGGACTGTTGTGGGGTGGGGGAGGGGGAGGGATAGCATTAGGAGATATACCTAATGCTAAATGACGAGTTAATTGGTGCAGCACACCAGCATGGCACATATATACATATGTAACTAACGTGCACATTGTGCACATGTACCCTAAAACTTAAAGTATAATAATAAAAGAAAAATAAATAAATAAAATATGAAAGTGATATACCAGCTCTAAACAATGTTTCTCTTGAAGATACCTGTATACTCAGTAACAAAACATTATATATCATATATCTATTCCTTTACATAGCCTGAAAAACATTTAGAAGAAACTAATGGTTCATAGACTAAGATCATTTTTTCAGGCAATATTTTGATTTAATTTAAAGTGTTATTTTTATTATTAAAATTTTAAACAGCTTTCTTTAGGCATAATAGAAAACTGCACATATTTGAAGCACAAATTTTAATAAATTTTGCCATATGTATGTATCCTGAAACTATCACTATAATCAAGGAAATGAATGTATTCATTGCACAAAAGTTTTCTCTTGTCCCTTTGAATTCCATTCTGTGGACCCTCCCCACATCTCCGTGCTCACAAAACTACTCATCTGTTGTCTCTCACTGTAGGTGAGTTCACATTTTCTAGAATTTTATATAAATGAAATTGCGTGAGGTGTCATTTTTTCAATGTGGCTTCTTCATTGTGCATGATTATTTTTAAATATATCCTTGGTCTTGTTTGTGTTAACAATCTTTTTTGTCCCTGAGAAGTATCTCATTATATAGATATGCCACTGTAGCTTTATCTATTCACTTGTTAAAGGAAATTTGGGACTTTTCTTGTTTTGGCTACTGAAAATAAAACTGCTTTGAACAATCAGGTACCAATATTTGTATGAACATATGCTTTTATTTCTCTTGGGTAAATCCCTATAAGTGGAATGTCTGAATTATATGGTAGGTGTGATGGTTAATACTGTCAACTTGATTGGATTGAACAATACAAAGTATTGATCTTGGGTGTGCCTGTGAGGGTGTTGCCAAAAGAAATTAACATTTGAGTCAGTGGGTTGGGGAAGGCAGACCCACCCTTAATCTGGGTGGGCACAATCTATTCATCTGCCCGTGCTGCCATAATATAAGCAGGCAGAAAATTATGAAAAAAGAGACTGGCCTAGCCTCCCAGCCTACGTCTTTCTCTTGTGCTGGATGCTTCTTGCTCTCAAACATTGGATTCCAAGTTCTTCAGTTTTGGAACTCAAACTTGCTCTCCTTGCTCCTCAGCCTGCAGATGGCCTGTTGTGGGAACTTGTGATCATGTGAGTTAATATTTAATAAACTCCCCGTGTGTGTGTGTGTGTGTGTGTGTGTGTGTGTGTGTGTGTGTGTGTCTGTGTGTATGTATATATTTCATTAGTTCTTTCTAGAGAATCCTAGACTAATACAGACTTGGGTACCAGGAGTGGTTCTGGAGGAACAGAATATTAAGGATGGAGATCTGTCATTGGTTTTGGGGTTTCTGGACTTAGCTGGTTAATATGATTAGACCGAAAAAATGCTAAGGACTCTACTTCTAATAATATCAAGGACACTGATAGTCCTCTGCATGAATTGTTTAGAGAGTTATGCAAAATAAATGCATTTGACACTCCTGATTCACCGCTCATGAGAGGCAAGGAGTTTAGTCACTCTATACATAATAGTTTTGACCATATGTGGAGAATGAAGGAACATGTTGAAGCTGGTTGGTTGCTCCTAAGTTCAGTGGACAAAGTGATGAAAGAAAATTATGAACTCAGGGATTCTACCTCCCGGCTTCAGAAGCAGACACTGAACCTCCAATCTACTAAGATTGCCTTGAGTGAGAGTCTTATCTCCTGCAGAGAAAGAGCTGAAATTGTGAAAAACCGGACACAAGCTCTTATCATGTGAGTGGCTGACCTGCAATGAAAGGTGCAAGCACAGCCTCACCAGGTGTCTACTGTTAAAGTGAGGGCATTGATTGGAAAAAACCTGGACCCTGCAACTTGGAATGGGGACATGTGGAAAGACCTTGATGAAGCTGGGGACACTGAGTTTGTAAACTCTGATGAACCTTTTTGTGCCAGAAGAAACAATTTCCCCATCTCCATTAGTGGCGACATCCCCTCCACGACCCACACTGCCATCAGCCTTTCCACCATTGTCTGAGGAGATAAAGCCTGCGCCGTCTGAGGCAACAGTGAGGGCCTCCCCTGAGGTAATTGCCAGGCAAGATAATGTTGATTCTCTTCAAGAGCCACCCCTAAAACCTCTGTTTGCTTCTAGGCATATAACTAGACTAAAGTCCCGGTGGGACCCTAGAGGTAAGGTTGAAAGTGTGACTTATGAAGAGGTGTGCTACACTAAAAAAATGAAAAACAGCTTAAGTTTTCTAATTTATATAAATAGAAATCTGGAGAACAGGCATGGGAATGGATATTAAGTGTGTGGGACAATGGTGGAAGGAAAATAGAGTTGGATCAGGCTGAATTTATTGACTTTGGCCCACAAAGTAGGGACTCTGCTTTTAATGTTGCAGCTCAGGGAGTTTAAAAAAGGTCCTAATAGTTTATTTGCTTGGCTACCTGAAATATGGATTAAAAGATGGCCCACTGTGAGAGAGGTGGAAATGCCTAATCTCCCCTGGTTTAATGTAGGGAAGGGATCCAAAAGCTTAGGGAGATTGGGATGTTGGAGTGGATTAGTCACTTTAGACCTACTCATCCCTGCTGGGCAGGTCCAGAAGATATGCCCTTGAGCAATGCCATGTGAAATAGATTTGGGAGGGTAGCACCTGCATTTTTGAAGAGCCCTGTAATTGCTCCTCTCTGTATGTCAGATCTAATGGTGGAAACCACAGTCACTCAACTACAAAGTTTAAACACAATAGAAATATTTGGATCCTGAGGTGGCAGGGGCCAAGTGGTGGCACTCAATCATCAAAGGCAAGGTGGGCATAGCTACTGTAATGGACAGCAGAGGCAAAGCAGCAATCAGAATAGTCTGACTTGTGTAGAGCTCTGGCATTGGCTAATTGATCATGGTGTTCCTAGAAGTGAACATGATAGAAAGCCTTGGAGAATTGATAGAATGTCTTGGAGAATGACAGTGGATTAAGATAAGCTTAACCAAGTGGTGACTCCAGTTGCAGCTGCTGTACCAGTTGCAGTTTCATTGCTTGAACACATTAATACATTTCCTGGTATCTGGTATGCAGCCATTGACTTGGCAAATGCCTTTTTCTTCATTCTTGTCTGTAAGACCCACCGGAAGCAATTTGCCTTCAGCTGACAAGGCCAAAAATATAACTTTACTGTCCTACCTCAGAGGTATATCAACTCTGGCTTTGTGTCATAATCTTATTTGGAGAGACTTTGATTGTTTTTCACTTCCACAAAATATCACACTGGTTCATTACATTGATGACATTATGCTGATTGGATCCAGTGAGCAAGAAGTAGCAAACTCACTGGACTTATTGAAGAGACATTTGCATGCCAGAGGATGGGAAATAAATATGACTAAAATTCAGGTAACTTCTACCTCAGTAAAATTTCTAGGAGTACAGGGATGTGGGGCCTGTCAGGATATTCCTTCCAAAGTGAAGGAAAAGTTTCTGCATTTGGCATCTCCTACAACCAAGAAAGAGGCACAATGCCTAGTGGGCCTACTTGGATTTTGCTGGCAACACTTCTTCATTTGGATGTGTTACCCCAGCCCATTTATTTAGTGACCCGAAAGGCTGCCAGTTTTTAGTGGAGTCCAGAACAGAAGAAGGCCCTGCAACAGGTCCAGTCTGCTGTGCAAGTTGCTCTGCCACTTGGGCCATATAAGCCAGAAGATCCAATGATGCTTGAGGTGTCAGTGGCAGATAGAGATGCTGTTTGGAGCCTTTGGAAGGCCCCCATAGGTGAATCACAGAGGAGGCCTCTAGGCTTTAGGAGCAAGGCCCTGCCATCTTCTGCAGATAACTGCTTTCCTTTTGAGAGACAGCTCTTTGACTATTACTGGGCTTTGGTGGAAACTGAATGTTTGACTATAAGTCATCAATTCACCATGAGACCTCCACTGCCTATCATGAACTGGGTGCTTTATGACCCATCTAGCCATATACTGGGTCGTGTACAGAAGCATTTCATCATCAAATGGAAGTGGTATATATGTGATCAGGCTTGAGTAGGTCCTGAACTCAAGTAAGTTACATGAGGAAGTGGCTCAAATGCCCATGGTCTCCACTCCTACTACCCTGCCTTCTCTCTCCCAGCCTACACCAATGGCCTTAAGGAGAGTTCCCTATGATCAGTTGACATAGGAAGAGAAGACTAGGGCCTGGTTCACAGATGGTTCTGCACGATATTCAGGCGCCACCCGAAAGTGGACAGCTGCAGCACTATAGCCTCTTTCTAGGACATCCCTGAAAGACAGCAGTGAAGAGAAATCTTCCCAGTGGGAAGAACTGCGAGTACTGCACTTTACATTGAAGGAAAAATTGCAGGATGTGAGATTATATACTGATTCATAGGCGGTAGCCAATGGTTTGGCTGGGTGGTCAGGGACTTGGAAGAAACATGACTGGAAAATTGGTGACAAATAAATTTGAAGAAGAGGTACATGGATGGACATCTCTGAGTGGCCAGAAACTGTGAAGATATTTGTTTCCCATGTGAGTGCTCAGCAATGGGTGACCTCAGCAGAGGACAATTTTAAAAATCAAGTGGATAAGATGACCCATTCTGTGGACACCACTAAACCTCTTTCTCCAGCCACCCCTGTCATCGCCCAATGGGCCCATGAACAAAGTGGCCATGGTGGCGGGGATGGAGATTACACATGGGCTCCGCAACATGGACTTCCACTCACCAAGGCTGACCTGGCTATGGCCACCGCTGAGTGCCCAATTCGTCAGCAGCAGAAAACAGCACTGATCCCTTGATATGGAACAATTCCTCGTGGTGATCAGCCTGCCACCAGGTGAAAAGTTGATTATATTGGACATCTTCCATCATGAAAAGTGCAGAGGCTTGTCCTCACTGGAATAGACACTTACTCTGGATATAGGTTTGCCTATTCTGCATGCAATGCTTCTTCCAAGACTACCATCTGTGGACTCATGGAATGCCTTATCTACCATCATGGTATTCAACACTGCATTGCCTCTGACCAAGGCACTCACTTTATGGCTAAAGAAGTGCAGCAGTGGGCTCATGATCATGGAATTCACTGGTTTTACCTTGTTCCCCATTATCCTGAAGCAGCTGGATTGATAGAACAGTGAAATGGCTTATTGAAGTCACAATTAGAGCACCAACTAGGTGACAATAGTTTGCAGGGCTGGGGCAAAGTTCTCTAGAAGGTCATGTATGCTCTGAATCAGCTTCCAATATATGGTACTATCTCTTCCATAACCAGCATTCACGGGTCCAGGAATCAAGGGGTGGAAGTGGAAATGGCACCACTCACTATCACCCCTTGTAGATCCACTAGCAAAATTTTTGCTTCCTGTTCCTGCGACATTACATTATGCTGGCCTAGAGGTCTTAGTTCCAGAGGGAGGAACGCTGCCACCAGGAGACACAACAATGATTCTATTAAATTGGAAGTTAAGATTGCCACCGGGACACTTTGAGCTCCTCCTACCTTTAAGTCAACAGAATAAGATGGGAGTGACAGTGTTGCCTGGGGTGATTGACTTGGACTCTCAAGATGAAATCAGTTTACTACTTTACAAAGAATGTAAAGAAGAGTATGCATGGAATACAGAAAATCTATTAGGGCATGTCTTAATATCACCATGCCCAGTGATTAAGGTCAATGGGAAGCTACAATAGCCCCATCCAGGCTGGACTACAAATGACCCAGATCCTTAAGGAATGAATATTTGTGTCACTCTACCAGGAAAAAGAAAACATGACCTGCTGAGGTGCTTGTTGAAGGCAAAAGGAATACAGAGTGGGTGGTAGAAGAAAGTAGTCATCAATACCAGCTACAACCACATGACCAGCTGCAGAAACGAGGACTGTAATTGTCATGAGTATTTCCTACTTCTTTTTGTAAAACCATGTTTGTGCATGTATGCACCTGTACTAAGAAAACATCTTCATTTTATTTCCTTTCTCCTTCATCATGTGACATAAGATTAACTGACATCACATCAGCATTTAAGAATTGTTAACTTTATGTAATAGTATTTGGGTTGGGGATTGGTATGTTCCTGGTTGTACGAAGGATATTTGTATCATGTTAGGCATAATGTTGCCCTTATTATTGCCATCATTTGAAGATTATATGTGATCTCAGGAGATGTATATGGGTTCAAGTTGATAAGGGGTGGACTTGGAATGGTTGATACTGAATGTCAACTTGATTGGATTGAAGGATACAAAGTACTGATCCTGAGTGTGTCTGTGAGAGTGTTGCCAAAGGAGACTAACATTTGAGTCAGTGGGTTGGGAAAGGCAGACCCACCCTTAATCTGGGTTGGCACAAACTAATCAGCTGCCAGCATGGCTAGAATATAAGCAGGCAGAAAAACGTGAAAAGAGAACTGGCCTAGCTTCCCAGCCTACATCTTTCTCCCATGCTGGATGCTCCCTGCCCTCAAACATCGGACTCCAAGTTCTTCAGTTTTGGAACTCGGACTGGCTCTCCATGGTCCTCAGCCTGCAGACAGCCTATTGTGGGACCTTGTGATCATGTGAATTAATACTTAATAAACTATATATATGTATATTCCATTAGTTCTGTCCCTCTAGAGAATCTTGACTAATACCATAGGTGTGTGTTTAATTTTTTAAGAAACTTTCAAACTCTGAAAATAGTTATTTCTTAATCTAAAAAATGCCCCACCCGTAAAATGAAAAAGCAAGCGCTATTTTACAAAATCATGTTACCATATATTGGTAAGATTATTCGCTGGAGAAACAAAGAAAAATAGAGCTTGCCTATCAAACTTTGACTGAAATATACAGTAATGTGTATAATTTAAAGTACTAGTTTTAGTTAAGCTCTCAAAATTGTTGCACATCAACTCATATAGTTCTCTGTTCACCATGAAAAGGATCTGATTTGGTAACTGAATGTTTGTGCCTTGTAGTCATTCCATGATCAGCTAAGTCTTGTCTAAGGAACTACTCTGTTTATTTGATTGTTTAAAATTAATCTAAAAAGTTTATTGAAAAAGGCTTGTTCTTATATTGCATTTTGCTAAGCAATACTACTAGTAAAAGGTATTGAACCAAAATAACAATTAAGCAAACAAGGATTTCAGTGTTTAACACTCACTGTTATGTGGCAACAATGAGGCTGTACTGCTTGAGGAAAATATCACAGGAACTGTATCACATATCCAAAGTGTGGCAACTGAAAACAAAATCGTTATTACATGCTAAAGAGAACACTAAATAGCACTATGTAAGTGTTCATCCCATTAAAACATTCTAATTATTTAAATTACCTTTGATCATGTCAATTATATTTGATCTTATCTAACTAGACTGTGGTAAAAATTGATATCCAGAAAACAACTTTTTTTTTTTTCATACAGAGATACCGTAAAGTGACTTTCAGGTAATAAATTTCAAAGTTTCTTGAGGGTTGTCATAATTTTCATGGTTTCTACCCTTCTGTTGTCTAATGGTTTGACACATTTTTTTTGGCAGCTTAGACATATATCCTCTGTATATTTTTTGTATGAAATTATACATGAGTAATCCATCAATGCACAGAAAAATGTGACATAAGTTTTTGTCAGTTGATAAAACCTAAATATTTACAAAGAAAACTTTAATTGGAGGCCATGACTGAAGAAGAATATATAGTTCATTTAATTTCCTATATCCAATGACTTTTGAATTGATCTGAATTGCAGAACTAATTTAAAATATCTTTTGCATAGACTCTAGGAACTATCCACTGTTGTACTATGTTATACTATTCCTCTCTAATGATAATTATTGGTTTCTACACTTATGCTCATTAGTAGTGAGAATTTTCTTGATAAAACATTAGACTCAAAGCTAAAACAAAACTCTCATAAAACTTACCTGAAAAAATATTTGAAGTAGACTGACATATGATAACAGAAATACTAAAAAATGTGCATCCTGTCTTTCTCTTTACTTTGCTATATCTTGTGAAAAATATAACGGAAATAGTATAAGAATAGACTTTTCACTTGGAATGAGTATACAATTGTATTATTAAGCATAGAAATAATTTTAAAAGTGCATATACATTTTGTAATCCACGGCAAAAGTATGCCATAGTGTATTATAAATGTGTTATAATGCAATTGGTTTAATTTAGTAGACATTCTTTGCTTTTCATTTCTGAAATAAGGTTTCTAAACATATATGAATAATATTTAGATATTTCTAGCAGCACTTAATATTTACGTGTTTAAGTTAAGCATATATTATATCTCATGAACTCATACTAGGATTCAACACTTTACAATTTCAAAAGTGTTCTGCTGAGCTAGGCCAAGCATATGTGTGGGCCAGTAGGTACCCTTGAGTAATGATTAAGTATTTAGAATTTCCTCTACCAATAATATATAAGGAAGTAAGCACTAAAGATAAAAATAAGGCTGGGTGCGGTGGCTCCCGCCTGTAATCCCAGCACTTCGAGAGGCTGAGGCGGGCACATCTCCCAAGTTCAGGAGTTCGAGACCAACCCGGCCAACATGGCGAAACCCCGTCCTTACTAAAAATACAAAAATTAGCTGGGAGTGCTGGCACGCACCTGTGGGACCAGCTACTTGGGAGGCTGAGTCAGGAGAATCCTTTGAACCCAGGAAATGCAGCTTGCAGTGAGACGAGATTGCACCACTGCACTCCAGCCTGGGCAACAGAACAAGACTCCGTCTCAAAAATAAAATAAAATAAAATAAGTCCGGGTGCAGTGGCTCACGCCTGTAATCCCAACATTTTGGGAGGCCAAGGCGGGTGGATCACCTGAGGTCAGGAGTTCGTGACCAGCCTGGCCAACATGGTGAAACCCCGTCTCTACTAATAATACAGAAAATTAGCCAGGAGTGGTGGCAGGTGCCTGTAATCCCAGCTGCTTGGGAGGCTGAGGCAGGAAAATCGCTTGAACCTGGGAGGTGGAGGTGGCAGTGAGCCGAGATCGTGCCATTGCACTCCTGCATGGGCAACAAGAAGGAAACTCCATCTCAATAAATAAATAAATAAATAAATAAATAAATAAATAAATAAATAAAAAAAAAGAATATCCCTTTCCAGACAGATCTCTAGCTCAAAGAGTCACTCAAGGAAAGAGCATCAGCATGAGGGAAACTGCGTAAGAGGACTCTTTGAGTTAGAGTTTTAAGAACAAATCAGCTGTGTTGACTTTTATTATATTAAACAAATAAAGGAATCTAAAAAACTAGTGTAACACATTTCCAAAAAACTTCATATAGTAAGATACAGCAGACGGACCTGACAGAATCCACAAGTGCTATAGAAGACCTTGAGGCAGTAACAGTAAAACAAATTCTTATTCTAAGATGGGCCTCCTAATGCATCTTTTCATGAGAATATTTTAGAAATCCTGCTCTAGGTAATGGGGAGACTAGTGGGTTGGCATAGAAATAATGACAGTTTTCTAGTATTTTTAAAATCTAGGGAAGAATACAATTTAGTCTTAAGATGGCAGCCTCATCACATGAGCAATATTTAATACTGCTCCTGTATTTATAGAACTATCAATTTAAGGACTAGACTGAGGCAGATAGTAATGTTTTCAGTGTGATTTCGTTACTACAACTGTCAATTTGTGCACCAAGTTGAATTATTCAAAAATAAATATGTATTACCCAGGGTTATCTAAAGGGACAGAACTAATAGGATCGATGGATATATAAAGGGGAGTTTACTAAAGAGTATTGACTCACATGATCACAAGCTGAAGTCCCACCTTATGAGCAAGGATGAGGAGCAAGGATGCCAGTCTAAGTCTCAAAACCTCAAAAGTAGAAAAGCCAAAAATGCAGCCTTCAGTCTTCAGTCGAAGGTCCAAGAGTCTCAAAGATGAAGAACTTGAAGTCTGATGTTCAAGGGCAGGAAGCACCCAGCACGGGAGAAAGATGGAGGCCGGAAGCTTAAGCCAGTCTAGTTCTTCCACGTTCCTCTGCCCACTTTTATCCTAGCTGCACTAGCAGCTGATTAGATGGTGCCCACCCAGATTGAGGGTGGGTCTGCCTCTCCCACTCCACTGACTCAAATCTTACTCTCCTTTGACAATACCCTCAAGACTCACCCAGGAACAATACTTTGCATCTTTCAATCCAATCAATTTGACACGCAATATTAACCGCCACAAAATACATTTTATTAAGACAAAGTAATAGTAAAGAGGAAAACTAGACATCATGTAGGAGACTGAACTGAGTAACCTCCAAGTTTGGTTTGAAATCTATAATTATATCAAAAGTTGGTGAAGGCTTGCCCATTATTAATTTGTCTTATTTATTCCAATAAAGGACACTGAATATATTAGATTAAGGGCCACCAATAGTTAATTTCAATTTTTCACAATGTATTATTATTTAAAAATTGAATGTGATTAGTTTGTGTAGAAATTACCAGATTTACAATTCATTTGGGAGGAAAGCACTAAAGATGTCATTATCATATTTATTATTATGAATGACTTAGAACACTTGTATATCTACCCTCATCTTTCCATTTTCTGAGTTATGTTCATTTAATCAGGGAGGGTAAACCAATTCTGGAACAATTACTGGTTTTAGCATGAAACTCTTCAAGATTTTACTTTTTGCATTCATTTATTTTTGTCATGTTGACAGCATAATTTATATTTAATCTTATATGGTTGATTGATTTAGAGATTTACCACTTGTCATTTTATACTACTTTTCCTTTCTTGACTTGTTAATGTTCAATTATTTTTTATTCAGTTAGAATATGTCTTTGCATAATTATTTGTATAAAGGTCATGTGAGTGATACATTCACAAAGCCTGTGCCCATCTGAATACGGCTTTTAATTTGTCATTACACAAGAAAGGTTTATTGTTGCTGAGAAATCTAAAACCACATGACCGGTTCTTTTGCAGGTAAAGTATTAGCTTTCTTTACTGCTTTTATGCTTGTAGATTTTTCAATTTTATCTTTTTTATTTCTATGTTTCATTTTACTTTAAGTTCTGGGATACATGTGCAGACCGTGCAGGTTTATTACATAAATAAACGTGTATCTTTAAAACTAAATTTGATGCAGGAACATATACATACTTGTGGGCCCTATTTTGTCAATCTTTCTTCCGTAATGTAAGGTAATGAACTCCCTTTTTAAAATATTTTGGCCAACTATTTTATTCAGATAGATTGAGGGAAAATCAGGTCATTTAAGATACAAGTAGATTCTAGAAGAATAAGAAAAGACTATTTGCTTAAAATGTTCAATAAGCCTTTCTGTGATCAAAAAGTATGGTGATATGTGTTTTAATTGCCATATAGTAAACCACACCCAACTTTCCTTGAAAATCTTGGGGCAAATAAAGCTCAAGGGGATGTGGGATGTGGTAAGATTTTGTATTTCAAATTTAATTTTTTTAATGACAAACAGCCAAAGGTTTTGATATTTTAAGTCTCCTTAAAATGTACTAGAATTAAATAGCTGCATCAAAATAATTACATCAAAATGGTATATCCTCCAGCTAGTTTACAATAATGGCAATCTAGAAATATAAAGATTTTAGAAAATACTCTGATACTTGGACAGCAATTAAGAATTTTAGTACAAAATTATGCTGAAAACTGGTTTTCCTTTTTAGCTTATATTCAAATTGTTATTTACTGTATCATTTTTAGGGAAAACACACTCTTATTGCTTTAAACATAGCATTTCTGTGGAATCAGAAAATGAAAACAAAAGATATTGTTTCAAGGAAATATATATATACATATATAATATATATGTATATATAACATATGTACATAAATAATATATGTATATATAACATATATACATAAATAATATATGTATATATAACATATATACATAAATAATATATGTATATATAACATATATACATATATATAATATATGTATATATAACATATATACATATATATAATATGTGTATATATAACATATATACATATATATAATATGTGTATATATAACATATATACATATATATAATATGTGTATATATAACATATATACATATATATAATATGTGTATATATAACATATATACATATATATAATATGTGTATATATAACATATATACATATATATTATATGTGTATATATAACATATATACATATATATTATATGTGTATATATAACATATATACATATATATTATATGTGTGTATATAACATATATACATATATATTATATGTGTGTATATAACATATATACATATATATTATATGTGTGTATATAACATATATACATATATATTATATGTGTGTATATAACATATATACATATATATTATATGTGTGTATATAACATATATACATATATATTATATGTGTGTATATAACATATATACATATATATTATATGTGTGTATATAACATATATACATATATATTATATGTGTGTATATAACATATATACATATATATTATATGTGTGTATATAACATATATACATATATATTATATGTGTATATATAACATATATACATATATATTATATGTGTATATATAACATATATACATATATATTATATGTGTATATATAACATATATACATATATAATCTATATGTGTATATATAATATATATAATATATATGTATATATATAATATATATAATATATACGTATATAATATATATAATATATACGTATATAATATATGTATATATATAAGATATATAATATATACATATATATTATATATACTATATATTATATACATAATATATACACAAATATATAACATATACATATATAATATATATACACATATATATAATATACATACACATATATAATATATATACACACATATATATGATATATATACACACATATATATGATATATATACACATATATATAATATATATACACATATATAATATATACACATATATATAATATATACACATATATATAATATATACACATATATGTAATATATATACACATATATGTATATATATATCACATATATGTAATATATATACACAAATATGTAATATATATACACATATATGTAATATATACACATATGTAATATATATACACATATATATAATATATATACACATATATAATATATATATACACATATATAATATATATACACACATATATATTATATATATACATATATAATATATATACACATATATATAACATATATACACATATATTATATATACACATATATAATATATACACACACATATATAATATATATATACACACATGTATATAATATATATACACAGATATATAATATATATACACACATATATATAATATATATACACTTATATATTATATATACACATATATAATATATATACACATATATAATATATACACATATACATAATATGTATACACACATATATGATATATATACACATATATAATATATATACACATATATATATAATATATACACATATATATAATATATATACATATATAATATATATACACATATATATAATATATATACATATATAATATATATACACATATATAATATATATACATATATAATATATATACACATATATATAATATATACACATATATAATATATATACACATATATATAATATATACACATATATAATATATATACACATATATATAATATATATAAATATATAATATATATACACATATATAATATATATACATATATAATATATATACACATATATATAATATATACATATATAATATATATACACATATATATAATATATATACACATATAATATATATACACATATATATAATATATATACACATATATAATATATACACATATATAACATATACACATATATAATATATACACATATATAATATATACACATATATAATATATACACATATATAATATATATACATATATTATATATACATATATAATATATATACACATATATAATGTATATACATATATAATATATATACATATATAATATATACATATATAATATATATATACATATATAATATATATACATATATAATATATATATACATATATAATATATATACATATATAATATATATATACATATATAATATATATACATATATAATATATATATACATATATAATATATATACATATATAATATATATACATATATAATATATATATACATATATAATATATATACATATATAATATATATATACATATATAATATATATACATATATAATATATATATACATATATAATATATATACATATATAATATATACATATATAATATATATACATATATAATATATATACACATATATAATATATATATACATATATAATATATATACATATATAATATATATATACATATATAATATATATATACATATATAATATATATACATATATAATATATATATACATATATAATATATATACATATATAATATATATATACATATATAATATATATACATATATAATATATATACATATATAATATATATATACATATATAATATATATACATATATAATATATATATACATATATAATATATATACATATATAATATATATACATATATAATATATATACACATATATATAATATATATACACATATATAATATATACACACATATATAATATATATATACACATATATACAATATATACACATATATATTATATATACACATATATATAATATATACACACATATATATAATATATACACATATATAATATGTATACACATATAGATAATATAAATATACACATATATATAATATATATATACACATATATATAATATATATATATATATATATTTTTTTTTTTTTTTGAAACGGAGTGTCACTCTGTTGCCAGGCTGGAGTGCAGTGTCGTGCGATCTTGGCTCATGGCAACCCCCGCCTCCTGGGTTCAAACGATTCTCCTGCCTCGGCCTCCCGAGTAGCTGGGACTATTAGCACGCACCACCACGTCCAGCTAATTTTTGTATTTGTAATAGAGACCGGGTTTCACCATGTTGTCCAGGATGGTCTCAATCTCTTGACCTCATGATCTGCCCGCCTCAGCCTCCCAAGTGCTGGGATTACAGGCATGAGCCACCACGCCCTGCCAGAAATATGAATTTTTTAATATACACAACAGATTCCATAGACTGATATTAGCATTCAAATAAAAATATTCAGATACAGAAGATTCACTATAATGGATATTAAAAAAGAATTTGAAATATTTGATTTGTGGCAGCGTGGAAGCAGAAAAAATTAAAAGATTTTACTATTAGAGGAAGTAAGCATAGTTTATAGAGTCTGGTGTTAATGTTTATACTGATTCTTGAGCTCCTCAGTAGATTATGCAATTGGAGAATCACATCTTAATCAGTAAAGAAAGGATTGCAGAAATAGGTCATACTGAGCTCAGATATACTGCAAGGGTGGCTCACCGTTGATTTACAGTTAAGATTGTGAAGGGTACAGCAAAGTTATAAATCAATTAATAAAGAATATATTTTCCCATGAACCTATGTGAATTGAGAACCATAATATATTAAAAAATGCAAGTGCATTTTAAAAATTAAGAGGTGCTGACTATACAAACTTCAACGCATTTTACTTGGCTATGGTTAATATTTTTTGTTATATTTATTTATTACAGGAAATATACACATAGAACCAAGCAACCTGAACTTTTAAAAGGATTAAAGAATAAGAGTTTGTAAGAGGTGCACGTTAATATTTAGCTAATGGCCATGGTGAAAAAAAAGCCACAAAAGGCTTATTTCTAAGCAAAATCCTGCCTTCTAAGATCAGGAAGCATATCTTCAGTATTTACAAGAAAACCTCTAATGCTACCTTGTGCGGCTTATCTCATTTTGATAAAGACAGGACTAAGCCCCCTGTATTTATGTTTGATTTTTGTGCAGAGCAAAATAAAATTTCCTGTAATGTATATGGCTTTATTTCTATTGACTTAATGTGCATTTATCTGCATTTTAGTACTGTTATTTTTTGAAGTTTTTTTGGTGCAAGTATTTCTTTTTAATTTTAAAATAATTATAAATTCATGGTAATTTGCCAAGATAGTACAGAGAAGCCCCATGTACCCTTCATCAAGTTTCCCCACATTGTTACATCTTGCATAGTTATAGCGTAATATCACAACCAGGAAATGGACATTGGTACAATTTAAGTGCATAGTCCTATGTTAATTTAACGCATGCATGCATTTGTGTAACTTCTACAACAATCTAAATATTGAATTATTCTATCAACCCAAAGACATCTGTCATGATACCCCTTTGTAACAATTGCACTCAAGTCCTTCATGCTACCTCCAAAATCTACACAACCTCTAATTTGTCCACCATCTCTGTAATGTTGTCATATTGAGAACGTGATATACATGGGATCACATACAATGTGACATTTTGACATTGGCTTATTTTGTGGTGATCTGTTTTTGAATTTTGTGTTCTGTTCCATTGATGCTGTATGTTTTATCCTCCACTGATGACACACAGTTTCTATCATTGTACCTATATAACAGGTCTTAAAATTCATTAGATGAATTCTTACAAATCTATTATTTTTATTCAAACTCATTTTAAATATTCTACTTTCTCTGCATTTCCAATATATTTTAGAATAATTTTGTCTATATCTACAAAAATCCTCCTGCAGTTTCTACCAGAATTGCATTAAACCTACTTAGACATTTGGAAGAATAGACATCTAACTATTCTGAGTCTTTGAATTCATGAATGCGGTGTGTATCTCCATTTAATTTATATCTTCTTTAATTTATTATCATTTAAAAAACAGTAATTTTTTTAGTCTTTTCTTCCTTCTCAGTATTGTGAATAACTGAATATAGAAAATATAGTTACTGGAAGAGGAGGTGGAGCAAAATGGCAAAATAGAAGACTCCACCCATCAGCCCCTCTGCAAGGACACCAGTTTAACAACTATCCACATATAAAAGGCACCTTCATAAGATCCAAAAATCAGGTGAACACTCACTGTACTTGGTTTTAATTTCATATTGCTGAAAGAGGCACTGAAGAGGTAGGAAAAAAAAAAAAACATTTTGAATCCTTAGCATCAACCCTCCCCCACCACCCAGCAGGAGCATCATGCTGCAGAGAGCATTTCTGTGTACTGAGGAGGATGAGCTCATCAATTGTGAGGCATTGTACTCAGTGTTGTTCTTTTATAGCAGAAAGGAAAACTGGACTAAACTCAGCTTATGCCCACCCACAAAAAGAGCATTTAAACTGCCTCTTGCCAGGGGAGAATTGCCAATCCCAGCGGTCAGAACTTCAATTACTGCAAGCCACACCACCAGGAGCTAGAGTGCTCTGGGCACTAAATGAACTTAAAAGACACTCTAGGGCTAAAGGAGTACAATTCCTAGGAGAGTCCTAGTGCTGAACTGGGCCCAGAGACAGTGGAAGGCAATGGCATGTAACCTACTGAGACACTAGCCAAGGTGGCTGTGGCTGTATTAGTCAGGGTTCTGTAGAGAAAGGCGTAGGCTGGGAAGCTAGGCAAATCTCTCCATTTCATGTTTTTCTGCCTGCTTTACATTCCTGGCAGCTAATTAGATTGTGCTCACCCAGCTTAAGGGTGGATCTACTTTCCCCAGCCCACTGACTCAAATGTTAATCGCTTCTAGAAACACCCTCACAGACATACCCAGGATCAATAATTTCAATCCAATCAAGCTGACACTCAGTATTAACCATCACAAGTCCACCCCTTGTCAACTTGAACCCACACACATCTCCTGAAATCATACATAATCTTCAAATGAAGACAATAATAAGGTCATAATTACACCTAACATAATACAGCTATCCTTCCTACAATTGGAAATGCACCAATATCCAACCCAAATATTATAACATAGGGTTAACAACACTTAAATGCTGATATGAAGTCAATAAATCTTATGTCACATGATAAAAGGGAAGGAAATAAAATAAAGATATTTTCTTAGTACAAGTGTATAGATACACAAACGTGTTTTCAGAAAAAGAAAGAAGAAATACTTATGACAATTACAGTCCCCATTTCTGCAGCTGGTCATGTGGTCATAGCTGGTATGGAAGACTACCTTTTCTACTATGCATTCTGTATTCCCGTTGCCTTCAGCAAGCACCTCAGTATGTCATTTTGTTTGTTTGTTTGTTTGTTTTCCCGGTGGAGTGACCCAAATCTTCATTCCTGAGGTGTCTGGGCCATTTGTAGTTCTGCCTGGATTGGGCTGTTGTAGTTTTCCATTGACCTTAATCACAGGGCATGGTAACACTAAGAGATGCCCTAATGGATCTCCTGTATTCCATGCATACTCTTCCTTACCTCTGTTGTGAAGTAGTAGATTGATTTCATCTTGATAGTCCAAGTCAATCACCCCCACGAACACTGTAAGTCCCTTCTTAGCCTGTCAACTTAAAGGTAAGAGGAGCCCAAAGTGTCCAGGTGGCAATCTCAACTTCCAGTTTAATGGAATCATGGTTGTGTTTCCTGGTGGCAGCACTCCTCCCTCTGGAACTAAGACCTCTAGACCAGCAGAACATAATGTCACAGGAACAGGAAGGAAATATTTTGCTAGTGGATCACTAGGGGTGATGGTGAGTGATGCCACTTCCACTTCCACCCCTTGATTCCTGGACCCGTGAATCCTGGCTATGGGAGAAACAGTACTATATATTGAACGCTGATTCAGAGCATACACGGCCTTCTGGAGTTTCATAGTTTGAGGCCTTAGTTTTATGTTTTTAGTCCATTTTGATTTGATTCTTATATGGAAAGAGATAGAAGTCTAGTGTCATTCTTTGCATACGGATATCCAGTTTTTCCAGCACGATTTATTGAAGAGACTGGCCTTTCCCCAAAGCATGTTCTTGGCACTTTTGTCAAAATGAGCTCACTGTAGATGTATGGTGTTTATCTCTGAGTTTTGATTATGTTCCAGTGATCTATGTGTCTGTTTCTATGCCAGTACCATGCTGTTCCTGTTACTTTAGCACTTTAGTGTAAAGTCAGATAAAGTAATTTATCTAGTTTTGTTCTTTCTATTCAGGAGAGCTTTGATTATTCTGGTTCCATACACATTTTAGAATTTTTTTTTCTATTTCAGTAAAGAATGCCATTCAGATTTTGATAGGGATTGTATTGAATCTGTGGATTGCATTGGGTAGTATGAACATTTTAACAGTACAGATTCTTCCAATCCACGAGCATGAAATATCTTTACATATTTTTGTGTCCTCTTCAATTTCTTGCATCAATGCTGTATTAGTTTGTTTTCATACTGCTGATAAAGACATACTAGAGACTGGGCAATTTACAAAAGAAAGAGCTTCAATGGACTTACATTTCCATGTGGCTGGGGAGGCCTCACAATCATGGTGGAAGTTGGAAGGCATGTCTCACATGATGGCAGAGAAGAGAAGAGAGCTTGTGCAGGGAAACTCTCCTTTTTAAAATCATCGGGTCTCATGAGACTTATACACTATCATGAGAACAGCACAGGAAAGACCTACCCTATGATTCAATTACCTCCCATCCGGTCCCTCCCACAACACCTGGGAATTCACTATGAGATTTGAGTGGGGACACAGCCAAACCATATCAAATGCTTATAGATTTCGTTGTAGAGTTCTTTCCACCTGTTTGGTCAAGTTAATTCATAGTTATTTTATTCATAGCTGTTGTAAATGGGATTGCATTCTTTATTTCTTTTTTAGATTGTTCACTGTTGGCATGTAGAAATACTACTTATTATTGTTTGTTGATTTTGGATCCTGCAACTTAGCTCAATTTGTTTATCAGATCCAATAGCTTTTTGGTGGATTTTCTAGCTTTTTTTAAAATATAAGCTCATATCATCAGAAAACAAGAATAGTTTGACTTCTTCCTTTTGAATTTGGATGCCCTTTATTTCTTTCTCTTGTCTGATTGCTCTAGCTAGGACTTCCAATACTATGTTGCAAAACAGTGGTGACAGTGGGCTTCCTTGTCATTTCCTAATCTTATTTGAAAGAATTTGTTTCCCCCCATTCAGTATGATACTAGCTGTGGGTCTGTTGTATATGGCTTTTATTATATTGAGGTATCTGTTTTCTATACCCAGTTATTTCAGGGTTTTAATCACAATGGGATGTTGAATTGTATTAGTTTTCCAGCATGAATTGAAATGACCTTATAATTGTTGCTCTTTATTATGTTTATATGATGTATCACATTAATTGATTTGTATATGCTGGACCATTCTCCCATGGCTGGGATAAATCCTACTTGGTAATTATGGATGATCTTTTTAATATATTGGTGAAATTTGTTTGCTAGTACTTTTTGAGGATATTTGCATTAATATTCATCAGTTATATTGGCCTATAGTTTTATTTCTTTGATATGTCTCTGTCTGGTTTTGGTATTAAGGTAATACAGTTTGGAACTACTCTCTCCACCTCTATTTTTCAGAATAGATTGAGCAGTATTGTCATTAGTTTTTTAATTGTTTGGTAGCATTCAGCAGTGAAGCCATTAGGTCCTCACTTTTTCATTGCTGAGAGAAATTTTACTACCACTTCAATTACATTACTTGTTATTGGTCTGTTCAAGATTTAGATTTCTTTCTGGTTCAATAATGGTAGGTTACTTATGTCTAAGAATTTATCCATTTCATCTAGATTTTCCAATTTCTTGTAATATAGGACATGAAGTTGCTCGTAGTATCCACTAACGATTATTTGAATTTCTGTATCATCAGATGTAATGTCTTTTTTCCACCACTGACTTTAATTGGGTTTTCTCCTTTTTTTCTTAGTCTGGCTCAGGGTTTGTCAGTTTTGCTGAACTTTTCAAAAAAACAACTTTTTTTGTTTTGTTGAATATTGGCATTCTTTGCTTTATTTCAAATTCACTTATTTCTGCTCTGATTTTTATTTTTTTCTTCTAATTTTAGGTTGGTTTGCTCTTGCTTTCCTAGTTCTTTAATATGCACTGTTAGGTTATTTTATTTTTTTCTTCTTTTTCGATGTAGGCACATATTGCCATAAACAGCTCTTGTAGTATTGCTTTTGTTGTATTCCATAGGTTTGGGTATGTTGTGCTTCCATTATCATTTGTTTCAAGAAAATTTTCAATTTTCTTCTTATTTGTTGACCCACTGGTCATTCAGGAGCATATTGTTTAATTTCTATATATTTGTGTAATTTTTGAAATTCCTTTTGTTACTGATTGTAGTTTTTATTCCATTGTGGTCACAGCAGATGCTTGATGTTATTTCAATTTTTTTAATGTTTTAAGATTAGTTCTGTTACCTAATGTACTGTCATTCTTGTGAATGATCAATGTGCTGAGGGGAAAAAAATATGTATTCCGCAGCCGTTGGATAGAATGTTCTGAAAAGTTCTATTAGGTCTATTTGATCTATAGTTACTATTATGTTGAAAATTTATTTGCTTATATTCTGTCTGGAGAATCTGCTAAAGAGTGAAAGTGGGATTTTGAAGTTTTTAGCTATTGTTGTATTGGGATCTATTTCTCTCTGCAGCTCTAATGGCATTGGCTTTATATATCTGGGTGTCTAAATGTTGGGCATATGTATACTTAAAATTATAATATCCCTTGCTGAATTGACCCCTTTATCATAATATAGTGACTTATTTGTCTCTTACAGTCTTTGTCTTGAAGCCTATTTTGTCTCATATAAGTATAGTGGCACCTGCTTTTTTTGTTTTCCATATGCATGAAATCTTTTTCTATCCCTTTATTGTCAGTCTAGCTGTGTCTTTATAGGAGAAATGTATTTCTTTTAAGAGAAAAATCAATTGATATTGTTTTTATATTTATTCAGCCAGCCTATGACTTTTAATTGGAGAGCATAGTCCATTTATATTCAATGTTATTATTGATAAGTTAGACTCTACTCCTGTCATTTTCTTATTTGTTTTCTGGTTGTTTTTTGGTCTTCTCTTTCTTCTTCACTTTCTTTCTTCTTATTTTACCAATGATGATTTTCTCTAGTGGTATGATCTAATTTTCTGCTTTTTATTTGTGTATCTGTCATACGTCTTTTGGTTTTAGATTACCATGAGGCTTCAAAATACTCTCTTATATACAACTATTTTTACCTGATAACAACTTAACACTGTTTGTGTAAGCAAACAAATGAACAAGCAAAAAAAACTAATGAAAGCTCTACATCTTTCCTTAATCCACCCTCTTTTTAATTTTTGTTGTTTCCATTTGTATCTTGCTGTACTGTTGATGTCTTTAAAAGTTGTTTTAGTTATTATTTTTGATTGGTTTATCATTTTTCTTTCTACTTAATATTAGTTTTCACATCACAGTTACAGTGTTATAATAGTCTGTATTTTTCTGTGTATTTACTACTACATGTGAATTTTGTACTTTCAGATGATTTCTTCTTGATCAGTAATGCCCTCCTTTTCCTTCTGATTTAAACACTTCCTTTAGGATTTCTTGTACGATAGGTCTACTTTGATGAAATCCATCAACATTTGATTATTTGAAGAGTCTGTTCCTACTTTACATTTTAAAGATTTTTTATGAGATATATTATTCTAGGATAAAAGTATTTTTTTTTTTCCTTCAGCACTTTAAATATCTCATGTCTCCCTCTCCTGGTCTGTAAGGTTTCCACTGAAAATTTTATTACCCAGACGTATTGGAGTTCCATTGTATGTTACTTTTTTCTCTTGCTGCTTTTAGAATCCTTTCTTTAATCTTGACCTTTGGGAGTTTGATTATTAAATGCCCTGAGATAGTCTTCTTTGGGCTAAATCTGCTTGGTATTCTATAACCTTCTTGTACTTGGATATTAATATTTTTCTCTAGGTTTCAGGAGTCCTCTGTTATAACTCCATTAAATACAGTTTATATCCCATCTCTTTTTCTGCTTTCTTTTCAAGGACAACCGAGATTTTTCCTTTTGAGTATATTTTCTAGATCCTGCTTGGCCCAAACAAATAGAGTAACTTTCTCTTTTCTGAGCTGCCTTGAGCTGGGGTGACAAATGCACACCTATGGCCTTCACCACTGGGTCTGCACTGTGTCAGAGCTAAAGCCAGCAGAGCACTGGGTCTGACCCAAGGCCCACTGTAACCATTACTCAGCTGCTGCTTATGTTCACTGAAGGTCCTGGATCTCTACAATTAACAGATGACAAAGCCAGCCAGGCTTGTGTATTTCCATTCAGGGCATTCAGGGTTGTGAGTTCCATCATTCTCTGAAAGGGTCTAGAGGTGCTGTTTGGGAGCAAGGGACTAAAGAAGTCTATCTAGTGTTCTATTTTACTGCAGCTGAGCTGGCAGTCAAATCAGAAGATCCAGTTTTCCCCGCTCTTCTCTAAGCTTTCCACAGGCAGAGGAGCCTCACCGCATGTCCACCACCACCACAGGCCCACAGGCAGTACTGCCAGGCTACCGCCAATGTTCACTTAAGGTCAAAGGGCTTTTTAGTCAGCTGATGGTGATTGCTGCCTGGCCTGGAACTCATCTTTCAGGCAGTGGGCTTCACTCTGGCACAGGGGAAGCCCAGAAATGTCATCCAAAAGCCAATGCCTGGAATAGATCATCCCAACTGCCCACATAGTGCCCGCTCCCACCCCATGTCCAACCTGGTACCTAAGATGCAAAACAAGGTCCCCTTTATGTTTCCTTATGCATTTCTCAGTGAGATGGAATCTCTAATTATAGCAGCCACAGCTGGGAATGTACTGAGTCTCTCCTGAAGCCAGTAAGTCTAAGAGGCTCACCCAAGGCCCATGGTGTACTATCTGAGTATTACTGCTGGTTATTCAGGGCTCAGTGGCTCATTAGTTGATGTTTTCTTGCCTGGAATGGATCTTTTCCTTCAAGGAAGTGGGTTCTTTTCTGGTCCAGGGTGTGCCTAGAAAAGTCATCCTGGAGCTAGGGCCTAGAAAAGGGATATCCCAAATTTGATTGGTGCCCTATCCTACTGTGGCTGAACTGGTATCCAAGATGCATGACGATATGGTTTTTACCCTTTCCTCTTCTCTCCTCAAGCTGAATAAAGGGGACACTATTGGAGCCAAAAACTGTGCTATCTCTGGTTGGGGAAGGGATGGCACAACCACTTTCTTAGTTGCTTTGGCTAATGTCTCACTAGGTCACACTTCCCAAAGTTTCCGGGCTCTGAGTCTAGTCCTACACCATGGCTTGCTTAGTAGTTGCAGTCCTTGTGGCCTAGACTACCTTTCATGTTTCCTTAGAGACCCACAGCACTCTAGCCTTTGGTGACAAGGCTTGCCAAAAGTAAAGTTCTGATCAAGGGGATGAGTGATTCCCCTCTGGTTAAGACTGGTTTGAATACTTTCTCTATGGTGAGCATCAGCTGAATGCATCCCAGCTTTGCATTCTACTGTGATGAGGCAGCACTGAGTTCAGTGCAATGTCTCACAGTTGGCTTTAGTGTCCTTCTGCCAAGCCCACAGACGTTCTCTTTGAGCAACATGGCCAACACTGGGGGATGTGGAAAAAGTGGCATTAGCAATTCGACACTGTCTTTTCCCTGGGTCACTGAAGACCCTATTCAGTGCTTCTTTTAGTCATATGAAGTTAAAACCAGGTACTGTGAGAGATCACTTAATTTTTTATTCTTATGAAGGTGCTTTTTTTTGTTGTCAAATTTGGTGCTTGTGTTAGGAATGATCAGTGGAGCCTTCTATTTGGTCATCATAATCTGCCTCTCTCTGAATCTATAAATTTTTGTGTCTATAAAGACATTATTTGTATTTTAGTACTGAATGTTTAAAAACCAGACATCTAAAGAGTTATTTAGATGTGAAACTATTAAAAAATTATAGGGTGTTATTGTTTAACATAAAAAACCAAGTTAAAGTTGAGCAAATGTCTAATTTATGTGAGTTAAAATTATTGTATTATGGTGCCAATGTTTTATCGGCACACATTCACTTTATATCTCTGTGTCACATTTGGTAATTCTTGCAATATTTCAAACTTTTTATTATTATTATATTTTATGATGACCTGTAATCAGTGATCTTTGATGTTGCTATTCTAATTGTTTTGGGGTGCCCTAAACCACCCCCAAATAAGATGCTGAATTTAATTGATAAACACTGTGGGTATTATGAACACTCCACTGACTGGCTGTACCCTATCTCTGTACCTGTCCTCAGGCATCCCTATTTTCTGAGTCACAGCAATATTGAAATGAGGACACTTAATTACCCTACAATGGCCTGAAAGTATTCAGTTGAAAGAAAAATTTGCACATCTCTCCCTTTAAGTCAAAAGCTAGAAATACTTATGACCAGAAAAGAAGACATGGCTAGAAGTAAAGATTGGCCAAAAACTGGGCTTCTTTTGCAGTTAGCCAAGATGTGAAGACAAAGCAAAAGGTCTTGATGGAAATGCAAAGTGCTTTCCACTGAATAAACAAATGATAAGAAAGTGAAATAGCCTTATCATTGATATGGAGAAAGCTTTAGTGGTCTGTATAGAAGATTAAACCAACAACATCATTCCCCTAAACCCAACCCTAATCCAGAGCATGGCTTTAAATCTCTTTATTTTGAGAGAGGTAAGGGAGCTGCAGAAGAAAAGTTTAAAGCTGGCAGAGGTTGGCTTAAGGTGTTTAAAAAAGAAGCCATCTCCATAACATAAAGGTGCAAGATGAAGCAGGAAGCATTTTGTTCTCCAGAAGATCTGGCTAAGATAAATGATAAATACGGTTGCAGTAAACAACAGATTTTCAAAGTAGAAAAAACAGCCTTATATTGATTTAAAAGAATGCTACCTAGTACTTTTATAGTAGTTAGGGTAGAAGCTAATATCCAGCTTTAAAGCTTCAAAGCACAGACTGACTTTCTTGTTAGGACCCTAATGCAGCTGGCGACTTTAAGTTAACATCAATGCTCATTTACCATTTTAAAAAACTTAGGACCTTTGAGAATTATGCTAAATTGACTCTGCCTGTGCTCTGTAAAAGGAACAATGAAGCCTTGATGACAGCACATCTGTTTACAGCATGGTTCACCGAATATTTTGAGCCCGCTGTTGACACCCTCTTCTCAGAAAACAAAGATTCCTTTCAAAATGTTACTTCTCATTGTCAGTGCACCTGGTCACCCAAGAGCTCTGATGGAGATGTACAGAGTGTAATGTTGCTTTGATTCCTATTAAAACAATATTCATTTTGGAAACAATAGATCAAAGAGTTATTTTGGCTTTCAAGTTCTTTTTAAACTTGTATTTTAGATTGAGGGGTACAGGTACAGGTGTGTTACATAGGTAAATTGTGTCACAAGAGTTTGTTGTACACATTATTTTGCCACCCAGGTAATAGGCATAGCATAAGACAGGTAGTTTTTTAATCCTCACCCTACTCCTTCCCTCCACCATCAAGTAGGTATTGGTGTCCTTTGTTCCCTTCTTTGTGTCTATATGTATTCAGTGTTTAGCTCCAAATTGTAAGTGAGAACATGTGGTATTTGATTTTCTGTTTACGTGCTAGTTCACTTAGGATAATGAACTCCAGCTTCATCCACACATCTGCAAAAGACACAATCTCATTCTTTTTATCACTGTATAGTATTCCATGGTGCACATTTAGTACATTTCCTTTATCCAGTGCACCCTTCAGGGGCATTTAGGCTGATTCCATATTTTTGTTATTTTAAAAGTTGCTACAATAAACATACATGTTCATGTGTCTTTATGGTAGAACAACATATTCCTTTGAGTATATAACTAATAAGAAAATTGCTGGGTTGAATGGCAATTCTCCTTTGAGTTCTTTGAGAAATTGCCAAACAGCTTTCCACAATAGCTGAACTAATTTACATTCCCATCATCAGTGCATAAGCATTTCCTTTTCTTCACCACCACGCCAGCATCTATTATTTTTGACTTCTTAATAATAGCCATTCTGATTGATGTGAAATGGTATCCTATTGTGGTTTTAATTGGCATTTCTTTAATGATTAGTGATGTTGAGCATTTTTGATATGCTTATTTGCCATATGTATATCTTTTTGGTTTTGAGTAGTGTCTGTTCATATGTTTTGCCCACTTTTTAATGGGGCTGTTTTTGCTTGTTGAATTGTTTAAGTTCCTTATGTATTCTGGATATTAGACCTTTGTCAGATGCATAGTTTACAAGTATATTCTCCCATTCTTTAGGTTGTCTGGTTACTCCCTTGATAGTTTATTTTGCTGTGTGGAAGCTCTCTAGTTTAATTGTTTCATTTTTCAATTTTTGTTGTTTTTGCAATTGCTTTTGGAATGATCATCATAAAATGTTTGTCAGGTCCTATGTCCGGAATGGTATTGCCTAGGTTATTTTTCAGTTTCTTCATAGTTTTAGGTTTTACACTTAGATCTTCAATCCAAATTGGGTTAATTTTTGTACATAGTGTAAGGAAGGGGTCCAGTTTCAATCTTCTGCATAGGCTAGCCAGTTATTCCAGCACCATTTATAAAATAGAAATTCCTCTTCCTATTGCTTTTTTTTGTCAGCCTTTTTGACTACCAGATGGTTGCAGGTATGTGGCATTATTTCTGGACTCTCTATTCTGTTCCCTTGGTCTATGTGTCTTTTTAAACCAAATACCATGTATGTTGTTTTGTTTGCAATAACATTGTAGTATAGTTTGATGTTGGGTAACGTGACTCCTCCAGCTCCTTTCCTTTTGTTTAGAATTGCTTTGGCAATTCAAGCTCTCTTTGGGCTCCATGTGAATTTTAAAAATCATTTTTTTCTAATTCTGCAAAGAATGTCACAGGGTAGTTTGATAGAAATAGCATTGAATTTGCAAATAACTTCGGGCAGTATGGCTATTTTAACAAAATTGAGTCTTGTTATCCATAAATGTGCGAAGTGTTTTTCATTTGCTTGTGTCACCTCTGATTTATTGGAGTAGAGTTTTGTAATTCTCATTTTAGAGATCTTTTGCCTCCCTGGTTAACTATATACCTAGAAATTTTTTCTTCTTGTGGCTATTGTGAATGGAATTGTGTTCTTGATTTGGCATTCAGCTTAGATGTGGTTGGTGTATAGAATTGCTAGGATTTTTGTACATTGATTTTGCATCCTGAAACTTTGTTGAAGTTGTTTATCATCTCAAAGAGCTTAGTCTCTTAATATATTTTTAAGAACTTGATTTATGAATCTTCATTCTCCTGTGTTGGGTGCATATATATTTAGGGCAGTTTGTCTTTTTGTTGAATTGAGAGTTTTGCTGATATGTAAGGCCCGTTTTTTGAATTTTGTTGCTTTAAAGTATCTTTTATCTGAAACTAGCATAGCAAATATGTGTGGAATAGATTCTGTCATTGTTTTTAGGTAGTTATTATGCAGACTTGTTTGTGTAGTTGCTTTCTTGTGTCAATAATTTGTGAACTTAAGTATATTTTTGTATTGGCTGGAAATGGTCTTTTCTTTCCATATTTAGCACTCCTTTCAGGACTTCTTGTAAGGCAGGTCTGGTAGTAATAAATTCCATTCGGATTTGCTTGTCTGAAAAAAATAAAACATTTCTTCTTTTTTGAAGCTTAGTTTAAATGGATATAAAATTCTTGATTGAATCTTAATTTTATTTTTGGCTGCTGTAAATGAAATTACTGATTTTAAATGTCTTTTTCCCATTGTTCACTCTTGTCAAATAGGAATGCTACTGGTTATTCTATATTGATTTTCTATATGAATATTTAGTGAATTTGTTTATCAGTTCTAATAGCTTTTTGGAAGCATATTTAGATTTTTCCAAATATAAGATCATATAATCAGCAAACGAGGATTATTTGACTTCTTTGTTTCCAATTTGCATATGCTTTTTGTCTTTCTCTTGCCTAATTGCTCTAGCTAGGGCTTCCAGTACTATATGGAATAACAGTGATGACAGTGGGCATCCTGGTCATGTTCCAGATCTTAGAGATGTTAAAAGAAAAACTTCAACCAAATTAAATTTAAAGGAGTTTAAAGGAGCAATGAACAATTTGCAAATCGGGCAACCCCTAGAATCACAGGAGATTCAGAGAGACTCCAGGAGTGCCTTGTGGTCAGAACAAATTTATAGACAAAAAAAATAAGGTGACATGCAGAAATGGGAAGTGAGGTACAGAAACAGCTGTATTGGTTACAGCTCGGCATTTGCCTTATTAGAGCACAGTTTGAACATTCAGCCGTATATGACTGGTTGAAGTATGGCTGCTGGGATTGGCCAAGACTCAGTGATTGTTACAGGTGCATACTCCTAAGTTATGTCTTTAATCTTGTCTACCTATTAAGTTAGGTTGCAGTTCATACACAGTGACTCAAATATAGAAGTACGAAGCCCTTCTCAGGCCATATTTAGTTTGCTTTAACAGAGAAAAGGCTTTCAGTTTTTCCTCATTCATCCATGGGTCTGTCATGTATGGCTTTTATTATGTTTAGGTACGCTCTTTCTATCCCCAGTTTTTGGAGGGTTTTTATCATGAAGGGATGTTGAATTTTATCAAATACTTTTTCACTATCAATTTAAATAACCATATGTTTTTTGTTTTTTGTGTTTTTTTTGAGATGGAGTCTTGCTCCATTGCCCAGGCTGGAGTGCAGTGGCACGATCTTGGCTCACTGCAAGCTCTGCCTCCCAGGTTCATGCCACTCTCCTGCCTCAGCCTCCTGACTAGCTGGGACTACAGGTGCCCGCCACTACCCCCGGCTAATTTGTTTGTATTTTTATTAGAGACGAGGTTTCACTGTGTTAGCCAGGATGGTCTCGATCTCCTGACCTCGTGATTCGCCTGCCTCAGCTTCCCAAAGTGCTGGGATTACAGGCATGAACCACCATGCCCAGCCAATAATAATATGCTTTAAATCTTCATTCTGTGGATATGATGTATCACACTGATTGATTTGCACATGTTGAACCATTCTTGCTTCCCAGAAATAAATCTCACTTGGTTATAACGAATGATCTTTCTAATGTGTTGTTGAATTCTATTTGCTTGTATTTGGTGAGAATTTTTGCATCAATATTCATCATAACTGATGAACCTGTAGCTTATTTTGTTATTTGTCTTTGTCTTGTTTTGGTATCAATGTAATACTGGCCTTGTAGAATGAAGTTGAAAGTATTGCTTTCTATTCTAGTTTTGGAATAGGTTGAGTAGCATTGGCATTAGTTCTTCTTTAAATGTTTCATAGAATTCAGCAGTGAAGCCATCAGGTCCCAGGTTTTATTTACTGAAAGGCTTTTTATTATAGCTTTGATCTTATTACTTGTTATTGGTCATTTCAGGTTTTGAATTTCTTCCTGGTTCAATCTTAGTAGGTTGTATGTGTTTAAGAATACGTCCATTTCTTCTAGATTTTCCAATTTACTGGCATGTAGTTCCTCACAGTAGCCACTAATGAACTTTTGAATTTCTGCAGTATTAGTTGTAATTTTTTTTTAAATTTCTGATTTTATTTATTTTTATTTTCTCTTCTTATTGCTAGTCTGGCTAAAAGCTTTTCAATTTTCTTTAACTTTTCAAGAAAACAACATTTGTTTCATTGATCTTGCACTATTATTTTCTTCATTTCAATTTCATTTATTTCTGTTCCAATCTTTTTTTTCTACTACTTTTGTGTTTGGTTTGCACTTGCTTTTCTAATACTTAGATGCATTATTAGATCGTTTATTTATAAAGTTTTTATCTTTTTTGATGTAGGCTCTTTTAGCTATAAACTCCTCTCTGAATATTACTTTGTCTGTATCTCTTAAAATTTTGGTATGGTGTGTTCCCATTATCATTTGTTTAAAACATTTTCAACTTTTTAAAAATTTCTTTATTGAGCCACTGGTTATTTAGGACCATATTGTTTAATTTCCATGTATTTGTATAATTGCCAAAATTCCTATTATTATTAATTTCTAATTTTATTATATTATGGTCAGAGAAGCTGCTTAACATGATTTCAATTTTTTTAATGCTTTAAGACTTGTTTTGTGACCTAATGTATGGTCTATACTTGAAGATGATCCATGTGCTGAGAAAAAAATAATGCATATTCTGCACCCATTGGATAAAATGTTCTGTAAATATCAATTAGCTCTATTTGTTCTACAGTGCCAATTAAATCTGATGGTTGTTAGTTGATTTTCTGTCTGGAAAGTCTCTACAATGCTAAAAGTGGAGTGTTGAAACACCCAGCTATTACTCTGACCTATCTCTTTCTTTAGCTCTAATATTTCCTTTATCTGTGTGGGTGCTCCAGTGTTGGGTGCATATCTATTTTAAATGTTTATATTCTCTTGAGGAATTGACCCTTTATCATTGTATAAAGACCTTCTTTGTCTCTTCTTATAGTTGTTTTCCCTTCTCATAGTCTTCAAAGCTATTTTGTCTGATATAACTATAGCAATTCTTGCTCTTTTGTTGTTTTCATTGGCATGGAATATCTTTCTTAATCTTTTTATTTTATGCTATTTATGTCTTTATAGGTAGAGTGTGTTTTTTTGTAGGTGACAGATCAATGGGTTTAGTTTTTTTCAGCCATTCAGCCAGTGTATGTCTTTTGGTTAGGCTGTTTATTCCATTTACATCCAATGTTTTTATTAATAAGCAAGGACTTATTTCTGCCATTTCATTAATTGTTTTCTGATTCTTTTTCTTCTCTTTTTCCTTTCTTTCATTTCCCTCCCTCTCTAGAAAAGATGATTTTCTCTGATGAAATAATTTAATTTCTTGCTTTGCATGTGTGTGTTTTCATTGTATGTTCTTTGGTTTGAAGTTACCATGAGGCTTCCAAATACTATCTTATAACCCATTTTTTTAAACTGACACTATTTGCATAAACAAATAAACAAACAAGAAAAAGAAAACTAATAAAACCTCACCTTAACTACTATAAGCTAGTATAAGGCCAACAGGTCATTTTTCTTGGGAATTTGCAATGTTAATGATGGTTACACTTATTCTTGTGGTGCCAGAAGCCCTTGAGCACCTTCCTCTGCATGTTGTGTGTTATCTATGCAAATAAAGAAGTTTGCAAGTGAGTAAATTGCATAAGTTCTTTTATAACTTCACTCACAGAGCAGTTTACATTTGTTTAGGTCTATATAAAAAATATATGGAGGGGCAGAGGTACAGGCCCACTGGGGAATGTTGGTGTTGAACCAAGTTTAAGAATGAGCAATGTCACCATTAATCAGATCCCCAGTATTGGGGCTGCCTTATATTGAGGTAGAAATAGTTTGAAAAAAAATTAAGGAATTACTTATCTTTTCATTTAAAGATACATTTTAAATTCTCCAATCACTCATAAGAACACTCAGGTTTTGGTCCTTTAATTGGTTCTTTGCAACCTTTCCAAGGTTTTATTTGGGAATGTTGGATCCAACTTAAGATGCCAGGAACTTTGATAGCTATTGGGTTCTGTGAAAGGGGAGCAGATGAGTAGGTCATCTACATACTATAGAAGTTGTCCCCCTTCAAGAGATGTCATCATTAGGTTGAAGTTGTCCCCCTTCAAGACACATTGTTGTTAGATTTTTTTTTTTTTTTTTTTTAGGGCTTGTCTGAATAAGGGTGGGCTATCTCTAGAGTCCTGTAATAGAACAGTCAGCTTTCTCAGGAGAAATTTGGCTATTGGGGGAAAGATAAATTTGGAAGTTGAGTAAATATTAAGCAGGTACCAATTTTGGAAAGTATATTCCTACTCAAAAGTGTCATGAGGCATTTTGACATTGCCAGGAGCAGGTGGGAGAACAGTAATTGTCCTATAAGCAATGTAATAGGGTTTGAATATTTTGAGGGAGAGGGTGATATTTGCCCCCATTTTCTGACAGGATTTGGAAAAAAAGCTGCCCAAAGAAAAAAGTCAGCACAAAGTACATGGCCCTTGTATTTAAAAGGAAATTTATAGTTCTACCTGCCACTTCCAGATCTTCCCCTGGCTCTACTCCTTTAATTATGATCTCTGATTTGGAAGCTGACTAGATCAGAGGGCCCTTTTAGCTCAAGGCCATTATTGGATGGGGGTACAATCAGGAAGACATTTGGCTTCCTATGTGGGGCTATGTGGGGTTTTTCCTCATTTTGGCAATTCTTTCTCCAGTGGCCCAGTCTTCTACAATAATGGCAATTACCTGGAAGAGTGTCCTTAGGGCACCCTGGAGGAAGCTGGTAGGATTGTAAGGCAGCCAACAGTTGAGCCTGCCTCTTGTGCTTGCATTTCTTTCTCTCCTCAGCCCTGACCTCTTCATCCTGATCTGGGTTATAGAAGACTGAGGCGACTAATTTGAGGATTTCTGGCATAGGGGCACTGGGTCCCAAGGCTGACTTCTGCAACTTTTCCTAATATTTGGGGTGGCTTGGGTAAGTAAACGATCTTTTATGACTGCTTGTTCCTTCGGGGATTCTGGGTTTAAGTTGATGTACTTAATAAGGGTTTCCTGTGGCTTTATGAGAAAGGCTATAACATTTTCATTTGTTCCTTCCTCTGGAAGCTTCCTCCCAGAGGGACACCTGCCAGATGCCAGCCAGAGCTATCCTGTATGAGGTGCCTGTCAGCCCCTACTGGGAGGTGTCTCCCAAACAGGAGACACGGGTGTCAGGGACAAACTTGAGGAGGCAGTCTGATACTTAGCAGAGCTCGAATGCTATGCTGGGAGATCTTCTGCTCTCTTCAGAGCTGTCAGGCAGGGACGTATAAGTCTGATGAAGCCACCCTTCCCCCCAGGTGCTCCGTCCCAGGGAGATGGGGGTTTTATCAATAAGCCCCTAACTGGGGCTGCTCCCTTTTTTTCAGAGATGCCCTGCCCAGAGAGGAGGAATCTAGAGAAGCAGTCTGGCCACAGCAGCCTTGCTGAGCTGCAGTGGGCTCTGCCTAGTTTGAACTTCCTGGAAGCTTTATTTACACTGTGAGGGTAAAACTACCTACTCAAGCCTCAGCAATGTCAGAGGTCCCTTCCCCCACCAAGCCCGAGCGTCCCAGGTCAACCTCAGACTGCTGTGCTGGCATTGAGAATTTCAAGCCAGTGGATCTTAACTTGCTGGGCTCCATGGGGGGTGGGATCTGCCGAGCCAGACAACTTGGCTCCCTGGCTTCAGCACCCTTTCCAGAGGAGTGAATGGTTCTGTCTCGCTGGCATTCCAGGTGCCACTGGGGTATGAAAAAAAAACTCCTGCAGCTAGCTCAGTGTGGCCACCCAGTTTTGTGCTTGAAACCCAAGGCCATCGTGGCATAGGCACAGGAGGGAATCTTCTGGTCTGCAGGTTGTAAAGACCATGGTAAAAGCACAGTATCTGGGCCAGAATGCAGCATTCCTCACAGGACAGTCCCTCATGGCTTCCCTTGGCTTGGAGAGGGAATTCCCAGGCCCTTTGCACTTCCTGGGTGAGGTAACACCCCACCCTGCATTGGCTCACCTTCTGTGGGCTGCACCCACTGTTCAACCAGTCCCAGTGAGATGAACTGGGTACCTCTGTTGGAAATGAAGAAATCATTCACCTTCTCTGTCGATCTCTCTGGGAGCTGCAGACCAGAGCTCTTCCTATTTGGCCAGCAGTCTTTGCTGTTCTGCACCCTCCTCTGGTGATACCCAGGCAAAAGGGTCTGTAGTGGACCTCCAGCAAATTCCAGCAGACCTGAGGCAGAGGAGCCTGACTGTTAAAAGGAAAACCAACAAACAGAAAGAAATAGCATCAACAACAAAAAGGACGTCCACTTAGAGACCCCATCTGAAGGTCACCAACATCTAAGACCAAAGGTAGATAAATCTACGAAAATGAGGAGAAACCAGTGAAAAAAGGCTTAAAATTCCCAAAACTAGAATGCCTCTTCTCCTCCAAAGGATTACAATTCCTCGCCAGCTAGGGCACAATACTGGACAGAGAATGCGTTTGACTAATTGACAGAGATAGGCTTCAGAAGGTGGGTAATAACAAACTCTTCCAAGCTAAAGAAGCATGTTCTAACCCAATGCAAGGAAGCTAAGAACCTTGAAAAAAGGTTAGACAAATTGCTAACCAGAATAAACAGTATCGAGAAGAACTTAAATGAACTGATGGAGCTGAAAAACACAGCAAGAGAACTTCAGGAAGCATACCCAAATATCAATAGCTGAATCAATCAAGCAGAAAAAAGGATATCAGAGATTGTAGATCAACTTAATGAAATAAAGTGGGAAGAAAAGATTAGGAAAAAAAAGAATGAAAAGGAAAGAACAAAGCCTCCAAGAAATATGGGACTATGTGAAAATACCAAATCTACGTTTGTTTGGTGTCCCTGACAGTGACAGAGAGAATGGAACCAAGTTGGAAAACACTCTTCAGGATATTAGCCAGGAAAACTTCCCCAACCTAGCAAGACAGGCCAACATTCAAATTCAGGAAATACAGAGAACATCACTAAGATACTCCTTGAGAAGAGCAACCCCAAGACACATAGTCGTCAGATTCACCAAAGTTGAAGAGAAGGAAAAAATATTAAGGGCAGCCAGAGAGAAAGGTCGAGGTACCCACAAAGGGAAGCCCACCAGACTAACAGTGTATCTGTCTGCAGAAACCCTACAAGACAAAAGAGAGTGGGGGCCAATATTCAACATTCTTAAATAAAAGAATTTTTCAACCCAGAATTTCATATCCAGCCAAACTAAGCTTCAAAGCAATGGAGAAAAAAATCCTTTACAGACAAACAAATGCTGAGAGATTTTGTTACCACCAGGACTGCCTTACAAGAGCTCCTGAAGGAAGCACTAAACATGGAAAGGAACAACTGATACCAACCACTGCAAAAACATACCAAATTGTAAAGACCATTGACACTATGAAGAAACTGCATAAGCTAATGGGCAAAATAACCTGCTAGCGTCGTAGTGACAGGCTCAAACTGACGCATAACAATATTAAACTTAAATGTAAATGGGCTAATTGCACCAATTAAAAGACATAGACTGGCAAATTAGATAAAGAGTCAAGACCCATTGGTGTGCTGTATTCAGGAGATCCATCTCACATGCAAAGAAACACATAGGTTCAAAATAAAGGGATGGAGGAAGATTTTCCAAACAAATGGAAAGCAAAAAAAAAAAGCAGGGGTTGCAGTTCTAGTCTCTGATAAAGCAGATTTTAAACCAACAAAGATCAAAAGAGACAAAGAAGGGCATTACATAATGGTAAAGGGATTAATCCAACAAGAAGAGTTAACTATATTAAATATATATGCTCCCAATACAGGAACACCCACATTCATAAAGCAAGTTCTTAGAGACCGACAAAGAGACTTTGACATCCCACTGTCAATATTAGACAGATCAATGAGACAGAAAGTTAACAAGGATATTCAGGACTTGAACTCAGCTCTGGACCAAGCAGATCTAATAGACATCTACAGAACCCTCCACCCCAAATCAACAGAATATACATTCTTTTCAGCACCACATCACACTTATTCTAAAATTGACCACATAATTGGAAGCAAAACACTCCTCAGCAAATGCAAAAACAAAAAAAAACAAAAAAAACACAACAACAACAACAACAACAAAACAGAAATCATAACAAACAGTCTGTCAGACCACAGTGCAACCAAATTAGAACTCAGGATGAAGAAACTCACTCAAAACCACGCAACTACATGGAAATTGAACAACCTGCTCCTGAATGACTACTGGGTAAAAAACAAAATTTACGCAGAAATAAAAATGTTCTTTGAAACCAATGAGAACAAAGACACAATGTACCAGAATCTCTGAGACATATTTAAAGCAGTGTTTAGAGGGAAATTTATGGCACTAAATGCCCACAAGAGAAAGCAGGGAAGATATAAAATCGACACCCTAAAAGCACACTTAAAAGAACTAGAGAAGCAAGAGCAAACAAATTCAAAAGCTAGCAGAAGACAAGAAATAACTAAGATCAGAGAAGAACTGAAGGAGATAGAGACATGAAAAACCCTTCAAAAAATCAATGAATACAGGAGCTGGTTTTTTGAAAAGATTGACAAAAAAGACTCCTAGCCAGAATAATAAAGAAGAAAAGAGAGAAGAATCAAATAGACACAGTAAAAATGATAAAGGGGATATCACCACTGATCCCACAGAAATACAAACTACCATCAGAGAATACTATAAACACCTCTTTGCAAATAAACTAGAAAATCTAGAAGAAAGGGATAAATTCCTGGACACATACACCCTCCCAAGTCTAAACCAGGAAGAAGTCAAATACCTGAATAGACCAATAACAAGTTCAGAAATTGAGGCAGTAATTAATAGCCTACCAAACAAAAAAAATCCAGGACCAGACGGATTCACAGCTGAATTCTACCAGAGCTACAAAGAGGAGCTAGTACCATTCCTTCTGAAACTATTCCAAACAATAGAAAAAGAGGGAATCCTCCCTAACTTATTTTATGAGGCCAGCATCATCCTGATACCAAAACCTGGCAGAGACACAACAAAAAAAGAAAATTACAGGCCAATATTTCTGATGAATATCGATGCAAAAATCCTCAATAACATACTGGCAAACTGAATCCAGCAGCACATCAAAATGCTTATCCACCAGGATCAAGTTGGCTTCATACCTGGGATGCAAGCCTGGTTCAACATACGCACATCAATAAATGTAATCAATCACATAAACAGAACCAAAGACAAATAACACATGATTATCGCAATAGATGCAGAAAAGGTCTTCGACAAAATTCACACCCCTTCATGCTAAAAACTCTCAATAAAGTAGGTATCGATGGAACATACCTCAAAATAATAAGAGCTATTTATGACAAACCCACAGCCAATATTATACGATGTGGGCAAAAGCTGGAAGCATTCCCTTTGAAAACCGGCATAAGACAAGGATGCCCTCTCTCACCACTCCTATTCAACATAGTATTGGAAGTTACTCCTATTCAGCATAGTATCGGAAGTTCTGGCCAGGGCAATCAGTCAAGAGAAAGAAATAAAGGGTATTCAATTAGGAAAAGAGGAAGTTAAATTTTCTCTGTTTGCAGATGACATGATTGTATATTTAGAAAACCTCATTGTCTCAGCCCAAAATCTCCTTAAGCTGATAAGCAACTTCAGCAAAGTCTCAGGATACAAAATCAGTGTGCAAAAATCACAAGCATTCCTATATACAAAGAACAAACAAACAGAGAGCAAAATCATGAGTGAACTCCCATTCACAATTGCTGCAAAGAGAATAAAATACCTGGGAATACAATTTACAAGGATGTGAAGGACCTCTTCAAGGATAACTACAAACAGCTGCTCAAGGAAATAAGAGAGGACACAAATAAATGGGAAAACATTCCATGCTCATGGATAGGAATAATCAATATCATGAAAATGGCCATACTGCCCAAAGTGAATTGTAGATTCAATGCTATCCCCATCAAGCTACAACTGACTCTCTTCACCAAATTAGGAAAAACTACTTTAAATTTCATATGGAACCAAAAAAGAGCATGCATTGCCAAGACAATCCTAAGCAAAGAGAACAAAGCTGGAGACATCATGCTACCTGACTTCAAACTACACTACAAGGCTACGGTAACCAAAACAGCATGGTACTGGTACCAAAACAGATATAAAGACCAATGGAACAGAACAGAGACCTCAGAAATAACACCACCCTTCTACAACCATCTGATCTTTGACAAACCTGACAAAAACAAGCAATGGGGAAAGGATTCCCTATTTAATAAACGGTGTTGGGAAAATAGGCTAGCCATATGCAGAAAACTGAAACTGGACCCCTTTCTCACACCTTATAGGTAAATTATCTCAAGATGGATTATAGACTTAAACTTCAGAACTAAAATCATAAAAACTGTAGAAGAAAGCCTAGGCAATGCCATTCAGGACCTAGGCATGGGCAAAAACTTCATGACTAAAACATCAAAAGCAATTGCAACAAAGGCCAAAATTGACAAATGAGATCTAATTAAACTAAAGAGCTTCTGCACAGCAAAAGAAACTATCATCAAAGTGAACAGTAACCTACAGAATGGGAGAAAAATTTTGCAATCTATCCATCTGACAAAGGGCTTATATCTAGAATCTACAAAGAACTTAAACAAATTTACAAGAAAAAAACAACCCCATCAAAAAGTGGGTGAATGATATAAACAGACACTTATCAAAAGAAGACATTTATGCAGCCAACAAACATACGAAAAAAAGCTCATCATCACTGGTCATTAGAGAAATGCAAATCAAACCACAATGAGATACCATCTCAAGCCAGTTAGGATGGTGATCATTAAAAAGTCAGGAAACAACAGATGCTAGAGAGGATGTGAAGAAATAGGAACGCATTTACACTGTTGGTGGCAGTGTAAATTAGTTTAACCATTGTGGAAGACAGTGTGGCGATTCCTCAAGGATCTAGATCCAGAAATACCATTTGACCCAGCCATCCCATTACTGGGTATATACCCAAAGGATTATAAATCATTGTACTATAAAGACATATGCACACATATGTTTACTACAGCACTGTTCACAATAGCAAAGACTTGGAACCAACCCAAGTGCCCAACAACGATAGACTGGATAAAGAAAATGTGGCACATATACACCATGGAATACTATGCAGCCATAAAAAAGGATGAGTTCATGTCCTTTGCAGGGACATGGATGAAGCTGGAAACCATCATTGTCAGCAAACTAACATAGGTACAGAAAACCAAACACCACATGTTCTCACTCATAGGTGGGAGTTGAACAATGAGAACACATGGACACAGGGAGGGGAATATCACACACTGGGGCCTGTTGGATTGTAGGGGGCTAGGGGAGGGATAGCATTAGGAGAAATACCTAATATAGATGGTGGGTTGATGGGTGCAGCAAACCACCATGGCACGTGTATATCTATGTAACAAACCTGCACATTCTGCACATGTACCCCAGAATTCAAAGTGTAATAGTAAAAGAATTATATAGGTGGCAGAAATAGTAATAAATAGCATCTGAGCAATGCAAAAAAAATTCATTTGGCCCCTTATGTACAGTGTGTATTTTATTATGGTTTGTAGGGTTGACCTTACTCTATTTTGCTGCCTCTATTAGGAGCATATAGCTGCTGGCCCATATTCCCACTTGGGTATTGTAGTCCCAACAGGGATTTTGTTGGGAAACAACTGTAGTCCCTTCAGTGTGGGTAGCATTTGCCAGGTGTAAGTCATCCCCACAATAAATTGCTGCTTTCACAGTTTCTGTTTTCTCTCATTTGAGGGCTTCTCCCCTCCAAAATTTATCTTCATCCAAGATAATCTAAATGTTAAAAGAAAATTGGAAGCCCTCCTTTAGCTTCGTGGGGTCTTCCAAGAACTTTCCTCGGTTTTCCTAATTTGCCAAAGGTTCTGCATGAAAAATGGGAACTGGACCTGGACCTGGATGGGTCTGATTGGGTCTCTTACCTCCTGTAATGGGCAGGATCTGGAGGGAGAAATAAGAAGCCCAGTGTAGGGTACGGTCAATTCCAAAGGTCTGGGAGTGGCATAAATAGGGGAAGAAGCCTAATTTGGCCTCTGGAAGAGGAGGCAGCTTTTCCCTTTGGCTTCTGGAAGAGAAATATCAGAAGGTATTCAGCAGGTAAGTGTCCAAGGCCTCCTAATGGAGAGTCCTGGAGCAGGTGGCTAAGCATAGCTAGGATGATGATGTCTGCCTTACAAGCTTTACAAGGATTAAGGTCTTCCCTCCAGGTTATGAAGGTTTATAAATAGGCCCTGACTATTTGCCCTGATGGTGGCAGAAAAGGTCCGGCTGGAATCAGAAGTTAAACAAGATGGCTGAATAAAAAAGCTTCAATGATCATACCCCCCCACCAGAAATACACCAAGGCAAAATCCACACAGAACAAAAAAAAAAACAAAAACAAAACAAAACAAAAAACAACCTTCATAAGTACCAAAAATCAGGTAAGCACTTATAGTACCTGGTATTAAATTCATATCGTTAATAAAGAAATTGAAGAGATAAAAAAAAAAAAAAGTCCTGAACTGCCAACACCCTTCCCACACCCATAAGGGCAGTGGCCTGGTATAGAGAGCATCTCTGGGTGCTGGGGGAGAGAAAAGACAGCAATTGTGAGGCAGTGAACTCAGTGTTACCCTGAAAGAGCAGATAGAAACACATGACCAAACTCAGTTGATGCTTGCCCATGAAGGGAGCATTCAAACCAGCCCTAGCCAAAAGGGAATCACAAATCCCAGTAGTCTAAACTTGAGTGCTTGCAAACCTCACCAGCAAGGACTACAGCACGCTGTGCCTTGAAAATTAGTCTAGGCCATAAAGACTGCAGCTCTTAGGTGAGTCCTAGTGTTGAACTAGGCCAAGAGACAGTGGATTAAGAGGGAATGCAACATATTGAAACAACAGCTGGGGCAGCCAAGGGAGTGATGGCAGTACCACTCTCCTAATCCCAGGTTGCACAGCTCATGGATCCAGAAGAGACCCTTTCTTTCTGCTTAAGGAAAGGAAAGGAAAGAGGAGACTTTGTCTTGCATCTTGGATGCTACCTCATCCCAGCAAGATAAGGCACTAGTCAGAGTCATGAGACCCCTGTTCCAGGCGCTAGTTCCAGGACAACATTTCTAGATACACCCTGAGCCAAAAGGGAACCCTCTGCCTTGAAGGAAAGAACCCAGTCCTACCAGCATTTATCAGCTTCCAATTGAAGATCCCTTGAGCCCTGAATAACCAGAAGCAATACCTAGGTACTACATTAAGGGCCTTAGTGAGCTTATGAGACTCCTGGCTTCAGGTGAGACTTAGCAAGTTACCAGCTGTGGTGGAAATGGGGCAAAACTCATTCTTCATTAGAAAAGCAGAGGGTACAGTAAAGGAGACTTTTTCTTGCACCTTAGGTACCAAAACTGCCACAGGATGATAGAGCACCAAGCATTCTCTTGGGGTCTTCAATTTCAGGGCTTTATTCTTGGATGACATTTCTGGACCTGCCCTGGGACAGAGGTGAGCTCAGTGCCCTGAAGCGTGAGTCGCAGGCCAAGCAGAATTCATGACAAGTGGACATAAGAGACGTTGGGCCTTAAGGGAAAATCAGTGGTAGTCTGGCAGTACTAATGGCCTGGGATGATGGTGGCTGTGGGATGAAGCTCCTCCGCCTTTGGAAAGAGGAGAAAAAAGTGGGAAACAGTGCCACTTGTGTTGTGGTTTGGGTGCCAGATAGGATGGCAATACAATAGAAAAACAAGTCAACTTCTACAATTTTTAGATTCTAGTCTCTAACTCCAGAACAGCACTTCTTGACCCACCTGGGGCCTGGGAAACCTTGCTGCCCTAAAGGGAAAGACACAGGCCTGGCTGGCTTTGTCACCTTCTGATTGTAGAGCTTCACAGCCTTGAGTGAACATAGGCAGTAGCCAGGAAATGGTTACAGCAGGCCTTGGGTGAGACAGTTCTGTGCTGGCTTCAGGTCATCCTAAGCAAGAATGAAACTTTAGGAATCACATTACCCAACTTCAAATTATACTACAGAGCCATAGTAACAAAAACAGCGTGGAACTGGCATAAAAAACAGAAAAATAGACCAATGCAGCAGAACAGAGAACCCGGAAACAAATCCACACACCTACAGTGAACACATTTTTGACAAAGATACTAAGAACATATACTGGGGACAAGATAGTCTCTTCAATAAATGATGCTGGGTACACTGGCTATCCATATGCATAATAATCAAACTAGACACAAAAATAAAATCAAGTAAACTAAAGATATAAATTTAAGAACTGCAACTATTAAACTACTACAAGAAAACTACAGAAAAAATCTCCAACACATTGATGTGGGCAAAGATTTTTTTTTAGCAATTCCCAACAAGCACATGCAACAAAAGCAAAAATGGACAAATGAGATCACATCAAGTTAAATAGCTTATGCACAGAAAAGGATACAATCAACAAAGTGGAGATATAACCCACAGAATGGGATAAAATATTTGAAAATTACCCATGTGGCAAAAGATTAGTAAACAGAATGTATAAGTAACTCAACCAATTCTAAATGAAAAAGTCTAATGATTTCATGAAAAATGGTCAAAAGATTTGAATAGACATTTCTCAAAAGAAGATATGCAAATAAAAACAGGCATATGAAAACAGGCTCAACATAACTGATCATCAGAGAAATGTAAATCAAAACTTCAATGAGATATCATCTCACCCCAGTTATAATGGCTTATATCAAAAAGACAGGCAATAAATGATGGCGGGGATGTGGAGAAAAGGGAACCTTTGTACATCGTTGGTGGGAATGTAAATTAATTCAACCACTATAGAGAACAGTTTAGAAGTTCCTGAAAATACTAAAAGTTGTTCTACAATATGATCCAGCTATCCCACTACTGGGCATATATCCCAAAATTGAGAAATCGGTATATTGAAGAGATATATCCAGTTCTATGTTTTTTTGCAGCACTGTTTACAATAGCTGAGATTTGGAAGTAACATAAGTATCCATCAGTAGATGAATGGATAAAAAAATGTGGTACATAAACACAATGTGTTAGTATTCAGCCATAAAAAAAGAATGAGATTCGGTCCTTTGCAACAACATGGTTGGAACTGGAGATCATTATGCTAAGTGAAATAAGCCAGGCACAGAAAGACAAACATCGGATGTTGTCACTTATTTGTGGGATCTAAACTCATGGATATAGAGAATAGAAGGATGTTCACCAGAGTCTTGGAAGGTTGGCTGGGTGAAGTGGGGGAAGTTTAATGGGTGTAAAAAAAAAAGTAGTTATAAAGAATAAATAAGACCTACTATGTGAAAGCACAACAGAGTGGCTATAGTCAATAATAACTTAATTACACATTTTAACATAACTTCCATAGTGTAATTGGATTGTTCATACCTCAAAGGGTAAATGCTGCAGGGGATGAATACCCCATTCCCCTTGATGTTCTTATTTCATATTGTATGCCTGTTTCAAAACATTCCGTGTATCCCATAAATATATACACCTACTATGTGCCCACGAAAATGTTAAAGAACATTAAAAATTAAAAAAAATATGAATAGGTTCTGCTGGAGGATGCTATTGAAATTTATACTTTCTTTCTCTGGCCTTCTGATTCTGAAATGGAAAAGTGTTTTTTATTTTAGGATTTCTGGGTCAAATTTATCCCCAGTCTTAAGGATTTATCCAAGTGTTGAGTCCCAGGCTATAGGGGTGTGATTACCCATCTGTAAAACAAAACAGAGCAGAGGAAGGAAGAAGAAAGAGTCCTTTCTTGTTCCCCTTATACCATAGACAGGATTGAATAGGGCATCTTCCATACATCCTGGGCTTTCAAATTAAACTGCTGCTTACCAGGTACCCCTAACCTTGGTACTTCATTGTCCTTCTAGGGCAAGCCTTCATCTGTGTCCTAATGGTAATCTGCTCTGCACTTATGGCTTCTAGCTGGGCTGTACCTTTAACCCCATAACCTTACAGTCACTCTCATTTGTAGCTTCCAGTAATGAAATGGTTTTCAATTCTTTCGTATTCCCATTTCTCATGTCCCTGTAGGTACATAAGGACCTTATCCTCAGCCAGTAGCTGTAAGAGAACTGGACATTTCTTTCCTAGATACAGCACTTGAGGTCCTGGTGCATGTTGTGAATGGCATGTGTCCTGGTGCACGTTACAAATGGCAGAGGAGTGGAGAAAAGCCTGCATTTGAGTCTCCATCACTGCCAATGTGGGTTCTTGGGGAAGCATGCAAAACAAGTATTTAAAAAGCAGGACAATTTCTCTGAGATTGGTGGGAATGGGAGAGAATGAAAAGGACATTTGTGAGATGTTTTTGTGCATTCACAAAAATCAGTAGCCCTCAGAACAAAAAGGACAATGCTTATTGGCATTCTTGACATAGAGGAGAAACCACCAGAGGGCCAGGAGTTTGGGACAGGAGTCCACAAAAGCTAGAGAAAGAATTGTCCCTCTTCCCAAAGTAGGGATAGCTGTAGAAGGCAGACGGGAGATAATATTAATGGGCCACAGACAGATGCCCTATGGAGGTGAACAAATCGCCTCAAGAGCCACTGGAAAACCTGGTCTTACAGTCTAGCAGGAATTAAAAATACATAATAGGTAATAAGGAGTTGGGGGAGTCATGTTCCTCCAAGTGTTAAGCAGAGAAAAAGTCATGGGATACATAAAGCAAAAGTAGAGAGGCAGCTAACTTGTCCCCCAAAAGAAGCAGAACGGGGTTCAGACTTATTGTGGAGAAGCCAGTTTTAGTTAAGAAAATGAAGGTCTCCAGTCCTTGTTGTGGAGGCTGGTTAGTGAGCGAGAAAATTAGAGAAAGAAGACCTCATGTAAGCAGAGTTAGGCGCCTTCAATTGAGGAAGGTGAGGCACAGAGGGGTCTTACCAAGAGGCAGCAATCTGAGTCATGGCAATAAAATATGTTACTGGTGGCGAGTCTGGGTGGGGTACACAATCCTCAGTTCTTGTCTTCTTGGGAGAAATAATTTGGCCAAGATAAAAAAAGTTGATTTAAGGCAGAAACAAGAGATTACTGAAGCAAAGAAAAGTACACTTGGAAGAAACCAAGCAAGCAACTTAAAGGATTGAGTGACTTGCTTGATTGTTAGCTCAGGGCTCTTTTAGATTTATAACACTATTTCCTGTCATCTCTCCCCCTGAGAAAGCTGTTGGCTAATCAAAACATGCACAGTGTCTTGCCGGTATCTGGGAGGGGTCTCGTGCACCATATGGTGGTTGAAATTATGCACCTGCTTTCTTGGGGAGATTTTCTCCTACTGAGCTAGTGCTCCCAGAGGAAGGTAATACATGGGTCAAATTCTGCCATTTTGCCCCTTACTGCGCATGCCTGGACATGCTCCCAGAGGAAGGAAAAACTTTGCCATTTTGTCCCTTACTTCTCTAACTGTGCATGCCCGGACATGTCCCCAGAGCAAGATCAAAGTTCACCATTTTAAGTTTTTATTGGTAAGTTGTTGCCCATGAGCTCAAGATGTCTCCTGTTTTGTTAGGAAATTTTCCCCTACATGCCATCAGCTGCATGACAATCACCTGATAGTCAACTGACAGTTGCCTGACATTCTTTGGGGCCCTATTCTGCCCTGCTCATATCTGCTTATGCCGTTCCTAACAGTTCTATCAAATATCATCACATGCTACAGAGAAATATTTCATGAAAGGAAGAGTCAATTGATGCAGCAAACTGCATTGCTGTCTTATTTTAAAAAATCGCCACAACCACGCCAACCTTCAATAACCGCAACTGTGATCAATCAGGAAGGTAATACATGGGTCAAATTCTCTCATTTTGCCCCTTACTGCGCATTGATATGAAGTCAAAGTCCTCCAACAGCAAGTCCCTCCAACAGCAAAAATGTTACAATTACATGAAAGCTCATATGATCATTAGCGTTTTTCAGCAATAAAGTATTTTTAATTTTTTGATACATTACATTTGTACATATTTAGGAAGTGCCTGTGAAATTGTGTTACATGCATAGAATGGATAATGATTAAATCAGAGTATGTAGAGTACTCATCACCTCAATATTTATCATTTCTATGTATTGAATACATTTAACGTCCTCTTTTCTAGCTATTTTGAAATATATCATACTTTGATTGTTTTTAACTATAATCACCGTACTCTGCTATTTAGATGTGTTCATTCTATCTGCATGATTGTACCTGTTAACTGATCTCTCTTCATTTTCCCTTCAGCCACCCATGCACTCTTCTCAGTCTCTGGTATCTATCATTCTATGCTTCTGTCTCCATGAGTTCAGCTCTTTTAGCTCCTACATGAGGAAGAACGTGATATTTGTCTTTCTGTGCGTGGTTTATTTTACTTAACATAATGACTTCAGTTTTATCCGTGTTGCTGCAAATGGCATGTTTTAATTTTTATGGCTAAATAGTATTATATTTTGTGTACAAACCATATCTTTTTTATCCATTAATCCATTGATGAACACTTAGATTGATTCTTAGTATTATAAATTGTACTGAAATGCACAGAAGTGTGAGTATCCCTTAAATATCTTGATATGCTTTCCTTTGGATAAATACCCAGTAGTGGGATTGTTGGATTGCATGGTACTTCTAATTTTAGTGTTTAAGGAAATATCCATACTCTTTTCCATAGAGGCTGTACTAATTTACATTCCCATCAACAGTGTATAAGAGTTCTCTTTTCTCTGCATCCTCACCAACATTTGTATTTTTTCTTTTTAGTAATAGTCATTTTAATCAAGGTAAGGTGACATCTCATTATGGTTTTAATCTGCATTTCCCTGATGATTAATGATGAGCATTTTTTCATGTATCTGTTGGCCATTTTTTGTCTATTTTTTTAACTACAGTATATACATTGTTTCTTAGACATAATGCTATTGTACATTTCATAGACTACAGCAATGTGTAAATGCAACTTTTATATGCATTGGAAAACTTTAAAAATAATGTGACTTGCTTTAGTATGATATTCACTTTATTATGGTGATCTGGAACTTAACCCACGATATCTCTGAGATATGCCTGTACACAATTGCATTTTAACCATTATAATAGTTTATTTCCTAATCATTTGTTTATTATGCAGTGATAAAAAGGTTGATAAATGCAATCAAAATAGTTTTTTAAGTCTTTTAATTGATTTTCCACATCTGTAGACACATTATTTTATGCCAGTAATTTAATTCCATGCTCAAATTTGCATATAAGTACATATTGCCCACTTCAGTTCATTAACATTTTTGCTCTGATATGATGAGTAAGTTCAAAAACCACAAACCCAAATTTCAAGAACATTTGGATTCAAGAAAAATTATAATAAATTTATTCTTCAATATACTTTTTAAAATTCTTCCTTGCAAATACCAGGATCTACTACTAATTTTAAAACATCACAATAACCCTGCATTGTTTTACTCATATTGTTTTGCTCAACTAAAATGTTATTGTCTCAGCAGAGATGTACCATGATCCTAAACATTTTTTAAAGTCCAGGACGTGTTTTAGTCTCTCTGTGATTTCCAACCTGGTAATCCAATCTGTATGAAATAATTTAAGGCTCAAGTGATCCTTCTGCCTGAGCCCAGGAGTTTGAGGGTGCAGTGAGCTATGATTGCACCACAGCAATCCAGCCTGGGCTATAGAGCAAGACCCCATCTCTAAAAATGAAACAGAAAAAAGGCTCCAATTACTTAAATGTAATCATATCTTGGTTTTTTGTTTGTTTTGTTTTGTTTTGAGATGGAGTTTCACTCTTGTTGCCCAGGCTGGAGTGCAATGGTGTGATCTTGGCTCACTGCAACCTCTGCCTCCCAGATTCAAGTGATTCTCCTGCCTCAGCTTCCCAAGTAGCTGGGATTACAGGTGTGTGCCACCATGCCCAGCTAATTTTGTATCTTTAGTAGAAACGGGGTTTCACCATGCTGGTGAGGCTGGTCTTGAACTCCTGATCTCAAGTGATCCACCCACCTCAGCCTCCCGAAGTGCTGGGATTACAGGCATGGGCCATCTTGGTCTATTTCTATTGTCTTGTTTTTACCCTGTTGTGAGTTAATGATTTCTTTGTTTTAGCATGGCCAGTAGATTTTGATTAGATGCTGGATGTTGTGAATGTTACATTGTTCAGTATCTCAATTTTTTTTTTGTCTACCATTAAAGAGTGTTAAGCTTTGTTTTGTTAGATATTTAATTACAATGAAGTTTAATCCACTAAAAGCTTGCTTTTAAGACTTTTAGAATAGGCCCAAAATAGCCTTTTCTCTAATGATAGTTTAGCTTCCATACTATGGAATGACATTCTAGAGTTTCTAGTGAATATCCTGAGTAATCACTGAGTACTCTCCACTCTGACTGGGGGATCTTGAAAAAACTCACGAACTCCTGTGAACTCTAGGAACCATTAAACTGTAGCTTCCAATTTGCTTTCTTCCCAATATTGTGGGAATTTACCTTACTCATTTTCATCTTCCTATTAAGTAAAGGCTCAAGAGTAATCCTATATAGATATATTCATATTATTTTCTCCATAGTTTCTTCTCTGGATTGCTGCTTTATAACTTTCTGTAAACTTACACACCCTGAACTCCGATCTATCTCTCCTGGACTCAGCAGGACAGCTATGCTCTACTTGTGATATGTCCCTGGGATCTCTGGTTCAGAATGTAACTCCAGGAAGAAATTCAGGGCAAAAACAGGGTTTACCTTATTTGTTTGCATCTTTCCTAAGACCACAATCTTGGGCTACCTATAAAACAAACAAATGAACAAGTCAAATCCAATCATTTAAATATTAAGCAAATATATCAACCTGACCCAACTCAAAGCTGTCCAATAACTTAAAGTTACACATAAAATACATTCCAGAATTCTTATTATATTTGGGTTTGCTTTTCCTGTTCATCACATACTCCTTGGGTGACCACAGAAAAAGAATTGAATCTGTTTAAGCATTGATTTCATCTGTAAAATAGAGGTGATAATAAGTGTATCTACCTCTTAGACATGTTGGGAAAATTAAAAGTGTTGATATATGTAAAGGACTTATCAGTACTTGGCTCTCAGTAAATGGTCCAAAGATCTTTCTTTGTGAATATCCATGGCACAATGGTTTAGGGGCAGGGAGGGAGTAAAGACTGTGCACAGAAAAATATGTAAAATTTATCACATAGTGTTACCCATGCATCAGGCACTTACTGCTGCATGACTAACAACTTTAAAATCTCAGTGGAATATAATAATAATAATTTATTTCTCACATATCCACAATTGGCTGGAAGTCAGCTGATCTAGGATTGGCTTGGCAGTGTAGTTCTTCTTCAAGTTGTGTACCTAGTTGGCCTTGGGACCCTAAATATGTGTTGGATGCTTTTCCATTCCATTTATTTCACCCTGAGGGCCAGGCTGATGAAATAACTATTACCCAGATTTCTGACAGAAACTCTTATGGTAAGTACAAGGGTGAAAAACGAAAAAACAGAAGCATGTGAGGCTTCTTAAAGTCTAGAGGAAACTCAAGTTTATCACACTGTCATGAATCTTCTCACATTCCACTATCATCTATAGCAAGTCACAGTCCATAGACCAAAGTAAAGGGACTAGGCAGCACATGCTACCTTTTTTTTTTCTTTTGGAGATACTGCAAAGTTGCATGGCAAATTGTGTAGACACAAGGAGCAGTAAAATGTAAGGCCCAATAATACCATAACACCATCTACCATAGCATAGGTAACAAGGTATAAATAAGTAGAGCGGAGGGAGTAATATAAAAAGCTTTGGGAAAAAATATATTCAAAATTTATGTAATTTCTCTTAAAATGTGTTATTTGTAGCAAAGGAAATGTCAACAGAGTGAAGAAACAACCCACAGAATGGGAGAAAATATTTTCAATCTACGTGTCTCCCAGGGGACTCATAATCAGAATGTATAAGGAGCTCAAAAAACTCTATAAGAAAAGATTTAATAATCTGACTTAAAATTTGGCAAAATACTTGAATAGACATTTCTCAAAAGAATACTTACCAATGGCAAACAGCTATATGAAAAGGTGCTCAACATCATTGATCATCAGATAAATGCTGATTAAAATTACAGTGAGATATCATTTTGCACCAGTTAAAATGTTTTTTATCCAAAAGACAGGCAATGTTGAATGCTGAGAATGTGTGGAAAAGGGAAATCTTGTACACCATTGGTCAAAAGGTAAATTATTACAACCACTATGGAGAACAGTTTGGAGGTTCCCTCAATATCTAAAAAGAGAGCTACCATATGATCAAGAAATCCTACTGCTTAGTATATACCCAAAAGAAAGGAAATTAATATATCAAAGGTATATCTGCACTTTTATGTTTGTTGCAGCATGATTTCCATAGCCAATATTTGAAGCAACCTAAGCGTCCAGCAACAGATGAATGGATAAAGAAAATGTGGTAAATATACACAATGGAGTATTATTCAGCCATAAAAATAAATAACATCTTGTCATTTGCAACAACATGGATGAAACTAGAAGTCATTATGTTAAGTGAAATAAACCAGCACCAAAAGACAAAATTTGAATGTTCACACTCTCTTGTGAGAGCTAACAATTAAAACAATTGAACTCCTGGAGATAGAGAGTAGAAGGATAATTACCAGAAGCTGGGAAGGGAAGTGCAGGGAGGAGAGGAAAGTGGAAATGGTTAATGCGTATAAAAAATAATTTGAAAGAATGAATAATACCTATTATTTGATAGCACAACAGGGTAACTACAGTAAAAATAATGTAATTGTACATTTTAAAATAAATAGTGTAATTGGACTGTTTGTAACACAAGGGATAAATGCTTGAGGGGATGGCTATCCTACTTACCATGATGGAATTATGCATTGCATGTATCAAAGTATCAAAGTACCTCCTGTACCCCATAAATATATACAACTAGTATGTTACCACAAATATTAAAATTTAAGAAACTATCTAGAAAAATCTGTAAATAAGTAAACATTTTTCTCCCTAAAATCAAACATTGATCAATTTGCTTTCAATCTGTGATACTATTTTAGATTTTTGAACTATAGAATTTTTCTTTTTACTTAATGCCTAGTTTTAATAATGGGAGAAAATTTGGATAGAAACAGAACCATCTCTCCTTCTTATTACATGAAATAAAACTGCAAAATAATGACACGCAAAATAATTTTTTCCAGGCTATTATAAAAGGATTACCGTATTGTTAAAAAGGGATTAAAATAAACATCTCTCTTTAAGTAAAACCACTAAGACTGAGTTTGTATGAAGAATAATGGATACTGCACTTCTGTGAATAAACAAATACCAGAATAGTTAGCTTTAAAACTGAACCAAAATTGACTACGTACAGAAAATTTAAGACGGTTTGTGGGCCTCTGGAATTGAAATCTTTAGAACTCTCTCAAATGAAGCTTTCATTGCTAGTTGTTAAGTAGATGAATCAAACAAATCTACCAGCAAGCATATAGGTTGCAGTTTATCACAATGATAGAAAAATCTATCGTCCTCTACCTAAAGCTATAAGTGCGTGATCAAATCAACAAGTCTTTCCTTCAGAGTAAGTCAACGGCAAATTATCTTTCACCAGTCAGTCAAACACAAAACAACCTCTCTGTTAATGGCAACACAGTTTACTGTCTTTCATATTCAGAGGGAGCATGGCAGTGGCAGTGATGCTTTATATGCCACATTCTTCAAGCAATGCTATTCCACTATTGCTAAAAAGCTTAGTCAGATGTTAAAAATTAGCATACAATATATTTATCTGATATGATGTTTAACATTAAGAGCATTCAATGATTGAATTAGGAAATACACAGAAAGCAAGAGCATGTCAGCAAAGAAAGTAAGAACAACAGCAAATTAATGGGAAGACATTTTATGTGATGAAGAAATCTCAATAATTTCAATTCTAATGTATTTCATATACCACACACACACGTGTGTACACACACACAAAGAGAGAGAATTTGCATAATTTCTGAATAATTTGAAATAATCCTATCACCATTTTCTAGGAATTCTAATTTTGCAATGTTTTCAACACACATCAAAAATTCAGGTAGCATTGAGCAGCTAACAGAAAATAGGCCAGCCCTTTTTGTTTTATTTTAAATCCCAAACGGTAATTTTCTACAGTGGGAGGACTGAGATAAAACCAGTGTATTTCTTTCTGTCACTAAGTGCAAATACTTATGGAAGCCAAAGGACTACATTCTTTCCATAAGACTCTGAATGTTGATACAGAGGTTGACTCAGGAAGTATAGCGTTTAGGAAAGACAGTTCCAAGAACTAACATTAGCTAATTAGAAGGCCCTGATATAAGGGTTGGTTTACATAAGAAACTGAAATATTTGTCCAAGCCGTATCTTCAATAGATGACTGTTCATTATGGTATGGTCTTTAGGATGCACATGCAGTTATGGGACTTGATGGTACACGTAAATACTAGCTGAATATGGAAGAAAATACCTTCAGTACTTGTTTCAGACATGAATTATTTTCTAAAACAATTGATGCCTATTTAGACATTTGTTCCCCAACTGGGATCTTTCAGCACCACCTTACGTTTATTATTGAAAAAGGGATTCAACAAAATTGTCAGAAATATAACCTAGGATATACAAACTATGCAAGTAGAATATGAGTTTTAATAGAAATAAATTAGGTTTTACATTCATGTGAACTTAACTTTCTCTGAAATATTTTTAGCAGCTATAATAGATAATAAAACATTTGGTAGCAACAAAAATGTAAAATATTTTTGTGAAAGTTAATAAGAAACAAGAGTTTTTGGTTTGTTCTTCTAAGCCAAGGGTGTATTTGGTACAATAAAGATGCAAGCTTTTGGCAAGATATTCAAGAGCCATAAAAGCCTGAAACCCTGAAGCTGTACATTAGCAGGCATTCAGAAGATCAGTGAACAAATTCAATCAGCTGGATATACATTCAAACAGCTGGGTTTTGGGAAACATTCATCAGATGGATTTTTATCTTATTATTTTATCAGTATGTTTGGACTCAGTCTTAATTTTCTTAATAACTTATACTTTTTGTTAGGCTATTTTTTCTTCCATAAAAAATTTCTATTATTTTCATTATAAAAGTCTCAAAACATAAGATGTTATGTTCAAAATAAATATCCAGCATCATCAAGGCACTGCACACTAAAACCAGGACTGCAATTTCGTAGGCAAATTAATTAAATCCCAGTTCAATTGTTTACACTTAATGCTGGAGACTTTTCTCAGGATTTTAAAATACATTTGGGCCAATACCTGGGACAAATTCTTTCCTATCTGAGTAGAAAGCATAGTACTTTTAGGTCCTAATATGTGACCACTGCAGATGGTTGAGCTATGGTCATGAAAATTAAGCTGACTCTGGTTGGCTTAGTTTGGTTGTGGCCCTATAGAAAAAAAAAATTCTTCGTTTTTAATTCTGAGCACTAGAGTTCAATAGTTAATTCCCAAAATAGTCCCAATTTTTGTTCTCAAGGGACTTATTAGAATAAATATTACATTCTGAAATAAAATTCTCGCACCTGTAAATTGACTAATAATAAAGCATATTGGTTTCTGGCTGACAAACAGTGCAGTTGTTTTTCAGTCCTAGCTCTGAATGTGAACCATGACATATGGGCAAGGACAGCACAGCAAGAAGAGAAACTCAAGACTGCAGAGCTTTGGTAAATAATGCACATAAATGGAATGAGATAGCTAATTTAAAGCATAGTAATTCTTAAATAAAGCATGTGGTGGCTTTTCTTATGTAAATTATCTTTAAGCTACACAAATCTTTTATTTTTCCCTGTAAGATATTTTTTGCAACTGAGCAGTCTTTAAAAGTGACCAATAAAAATGATGACTCATCTCACTATGAAGCATTACTTCCATTTGAATACCATCTGTTACTTTGCATTTCTTTGATATAACTTGCATTTTGATATATTTTGATGTGACAAAGAACAATATCATCTACAAAACTTATGAATAAAAACTGTTTATCTTAGAATTACTTTTGCTTAATATAACATTAAAACTTTAAAAATACTTCAGAAATTACCTAGTGTTCCCTTACTGGAATATTTAAAATGTCAGAGCATATGTTCCATGAATCAAGATGGGTGGCTGACAAGGGCATAAATGTGTTGCTATAAGGATATATTACAGGTATGATACTTTACAGCTGCTGCATCTCTATTCAGATTATTTAAAGGTTTCTGGGTCAGCCACTTCTTATTTATTCAAATTTATATTGAGTAGCTCCAGAAAGCAAAGCTGACAAAATGATTAATTAGACTGTAGCTCATTGGCAGACTATAGTTTAATATAATTAATAGAGCTCAAGTTCATCGTTAAATATGATTATGGTCTTTGTATTAAAAATGTCAAATTATATTTTCCAGTTGTTACAAAATCCAAGATGACTTATTCCAAGCTTACAGCAATAACAATGAAAAACTCAACAGGATACCTTATTTAATATACAACATCCACAAAAATCAAAATATTTTTCAGAAAATTTATTCGGTGGATCAAGTTGTATACATTTGGATCTTAATTATAAAATATTTCTAAATATTTTATAGTAAAACCAAAAATTATCTGTACATTACATTTATCTTTGCAAGATTGGAAAAAATGTAATGCAAAGTCCAACATTTAAAATTACATATATCTGACCTTGCTTGCTGTCCTCGATTAGTCTTGAAAATAAGTTGTAAATAAAACAATATTTTATATATCAAATTATATTCATATATAACTTCCGAATTAATTCCAGATATGAATTCCTCTAAACAAGTTGAATCAAACATATAATAAAATGATGCCTTATATCAGAATAAAAAGGACTGATTTTACATCTAATAGACATCTCAAATTGAACACGGCACCATGCCCAGCTAATTTTTGTATTTTTTGTATAGATAGGGTTTTGCCATGTTGACCAGGCTGGTCTCAAATGCCTCAGCTCAAGTGATCCATCCACCTCATCCTCCAAAATTGCTGGGATTACTGGCCAATCTCAAGTATATTTCTTCATAGCAATGCAGGAATGGCCTAATACATGCATACACATTAAAAAATGCTTTGTTTTGTTGGAGAAATGACCCCTTTATTATTATTTAATGCCCCTTTTTATCCCTGATTATTTTCCATGTTCTCAAGTCTGCTCTAAGAATAATATAGCTACTTCCACTTTTTAAAATTAGTGTAGAAATGGTATATTGTTCCCCATCCACTTACTTTTAATCTATATATGTCTCTACATTTTAAATGGATTTCTTATAGAAAACATAGAGTTGAGTCTTGTCTGTTGATTCACTCTGACAATATCTTTCTTTTAATTGGTGCATTTATATGTTGATGCTCAAAATGATTATAATAGAGTTGAGTTGATATTTATTATATTTACTGTTTCTATTTGTTGCTCCTGTTTGATTTAATATTTGTCTTACTTCTTTTCCACCTTTCTTGGTATTAACTGAGAATTTTCTACTATTTCATTTTTTCTTATTTTTTAGTACATCAGTTATACTTCTTTTTTACTTTTCTTAGTTGTTTACCTAGAGTTTACAATATACATTTACAACTAATCCAGGGATGCTTTCAAATAGCACTATACCACTTCCCAAGTAGTACAAGTGCCTAATAATAACAAAATAATTCTTATTTTTCTCTCCCACCCCTTTTATTATTTGTCATTCATTTCACCTATACAGAAGCATATGTAAACAAACAAGTGCAGAAGCATACATAATTAAACACATTTTTGCTGTTATTATTTTGAACAAGCTTTTTTTTAAATTATACTTTAAGTTCTAGGGTACATGTGCACAAGGTGCAGGTTTGTTACATATGTATACATGTGCCATGTTGGTGTGCTGCACCCATTAACTCGTCATTTACATTAGGTATATCTCCTAATGCTATCCCTTCGCCTTCCCCCCACCCCGCGACAGGACCCAGTGTGTGATGTTCCCCACCCTGTGTCCAAGTGTTCTCATTGTTCAATTCCCACCTATGAGTGAGAATATGCAGTGTTTGATTTTCTGTCCTTGCGATAGTTTGCTCAGAATGATGGTTTCCAGCTTCATCCATGTCCCTACAAAGGACATGTACTCATCATTTTTTATGGCTGCATAGTATTCCATGGTGTATATGTGCCACATTTTCTTAATCCAGTCTATCATTGATGGACATTTGGGTTGGTTCCAAATCATTGCTATTGTGAATAGTGCCACAATAAACATACGTACGCATGTGTCTTTATAACAGCGTGATTTATAATCATTTGGGTATATGCCCAGTAACAGGATGGCTGGGTCAAATGGTATTTCTAGTTCTAGATCCTTGAGGAATTGTCCCACTGTCTTCCACAATGGTTGAACTAGTTTACAGTCCCACCAACAGTGTAAAAGTGTTCCTATTTCTCCACATCCTCTCCAGCACCTGTTGTTTCCTGACTTTTTAATGATCGCCATTCTAACTGGTGTGAGATGGTATCTCATTGTGGTTTTGATTTGCATTTCTCTGATGGCCAGTGATGATCAGCATTTTTTCATGTGTCTTTTGGCTGCATAAATGTCTTCTTTTGAGAAGTGTCTGTTTATATCCTTTGCCCACTTTTTGATGGGGTTGTTTGATTTTTGTCGTGTAAAGTTGTTTAAGTTCTTGGTTGATTCTGGATATTAGCCCTTTGTCGGATGGGTAGGTTGTAAAAATTTTCTCCCATTCTGTAGGTTGCCTGTTCACTCTGATGGTAGTTTCTTTTGCTGTGCAGAAGCTCTTTAATTTAATTAGATCCCATTTGTCAATTTTGGCTTTTGTTGCCATTGCTTTTGGTGTTTCAGTCATGAAGTCCTTGCCCATGCCTATGACCTGAATGGTATTGCCTAGGTTTTCTTCTATGGTTTTTATGGTTTTAGGTCTAACATTTAAGTCTTTAGTCCATCTTGAATTACTTTTTGTATAAGGTGTAAGGAATTGATCCACTTTCAGTTTTCTACATACGGCTAGCCAGTTTTCCAGCACCATTTATTAAATAGGGACTCCTTTCCCCATTTTTTGTTTTTGTCAGGTTTGTCAAAGACCAGATAATTGTAGATGTGTGGTATAATTTCTGAGGGCTCTTTTCTGTTCCATTGGTCTATATCTCTGTTTTGGTACCAGTACCATGCTGTTTTGGTTACTGTAGCCTTGTAGTATAGTTTGAAGTCAGGTAGCGTGATGCCTCCAGCTTTGTTCTTTTGGCTTAGGATTGTCTTGGCAATGCAGGCTCTTTTTTGGTTCCATATGAACTTTAAAGTAGATTTTTCCAATTCTACTTTAAAGTGAAGAAAGTCATTGGTAGCTTGATGGGGATGGCATTGAATTTATAAATTACCTTGGGCAGTATGGCCATTTTCACAATATTGATTCATCATATCCATGAGCATGGAATGTTATTCCATTTGTTTGTGTCCTCTCTTATTTCCTTGAGCAGTGGTTTGTAGTTCTCCTTGAAGAGGTCCTTCACATCCCTTGTAAGTTGGATTCCTAAGTATTTTATTCTCTTTGAAGTAATACAAACTACCATCAGAGAATACTATAAACACCTCAATGCAAATAAACTAGAAAATCTAGAAGAAAGGGATAAATTCCTGGACACATACACCGTCCCAAGACTAAACCAGGAAGAAGTTGAATCCCTGAATAGTCCAATAACGGTCTCTGAAATTGAGGCAATATTTAATAGCCTACCAACCAAAAAAAGTCCGGGACCAGACAGATTCACAGCCAAATTCTACCAGAGGTACAAAGAGGAACTGGTACCATTCCTTCTGAAACTATTCCAATCAATAGGAAAAGAGGGAATCCTCCCTAACTCATTTTATGGGTCTTCACTCTTTAAGTTGTCATTCTGTGTCCTTTAATTAGGACATTTAGCCCATTTACATTTAAAGTTAATATTGTTTTGTGTGAATTTGATCCTATCATCATGATAATGGCTGGTTAATTTTGCAGACCAGCAAAATTTTTTAATGTAGTTGTTTCATAGTGTTGGTCTGTGTACTTCAGTGTGTTTTTGTAGTGACGGGTAATGGTTTTTCCTTTCCATGTTTAGTTCTTCCTTCAGGAGCTCTTGCAAGGTAGGCCTGGTGGTCACAAAATCCCTCAGCATTTGCTTGTCTGAAAAGGATTTTATTTATTTTTTATTTATGAAGTTTAGTTTGACCAGATATGAAATTCTGAGTTGGAAATTCTTTCCTTTAAGAAAGTTGAATATTGGTCCCCACTACCTTCTGGCTTGTAGGATTTCCACTCAGAGGTCTGGTGTTATTCTGATGAGCTTTGCTTTGTAGGTGACCTGGCCTTTCCCTCTGGCTGCCATCATCATTTTTTCCTTCATTTCAACCTTGGAGAATCTGATGATTACGTGACTTAGGATTGAACTTCTTGTGGAGTATCTTAATGGGTTTCTCTGGATTTCCTGAATTTGAATGTTGACCTGTCTTGCTAGGTTGGGGAAATTCTTCTGGATGATATCCTGAAGTGTGTGTTTCCAACTTGGTTCCATTCTCCCCATCTCTTTCAGTACTCCAATCAGTCATAGGTTCAGTCTTTTTACATAGTCCCAAAGTTCTCAGAAGTTTAGTTCATTTCTTTTCATTTGTTTTTGTCTAATATTGTCTGCCTGCCTTATTTCAGCAAGATTCAAGATAGTCTTCAAGCTTGGATATTCCTTCTTCCACTTGGTTGATTCAACTATTGATACATGTGTTTGCATCATAAAGTTCTCCTGCTGTGTTTTTCAGCTCCATCAGATCATTTATGTTCTTCTCTAAACTGGCTATTCTGGTTAACAGCTTCTGTAATCTATTGTCATGGTTCTTAGCTTCTTTGCATTGGGTTAGAACACAATCTTTTAGCTCAGCAAAGTTCATTATTACCCATTTTTTGAAGCCCAATTCTGTCCGTTCACCCATCTCAGCTTCAGCCCAGTTCTCTGCCCTTGCGGAGAGGTGTTGTGATCACTTAGAGAAGAAGAGTCATTCTGGCTTTTTGATTTTTCAGCGTTTTTGCATTGGTTTTTCCTCGTCTTTGTGAACTTATCTACCTTTTATCTTTGAGGCTGTTGGCCTTTGGATGGGGTTTCTGCGGGGTCTTTTTTGTTGATGTTGTTATTGTTGTTGCTTTCTGTTAGTTTGTTTTGGTTTTAACAGGCCCTTCTTCTGGATATCTGCTGCAGTTTGCTGAGGATTCATTCCAGACCCTGTTCACTGGGTATCACCAATGGAGGTTGCAGAACAGCAAATATTGCTTCCTGCTTTTTCCTCTGGAAGTTTTGTCCCAGAGGGGCACCGACCTGATGCCAGCCAAAACTCTCCTGTATGAGGTGTCTGGTGACCCCTGTTGTGAGGTCTCACCCTGTCAGGAGGCACAGGATCAGGGACCTCCTTAAGGAAACAGTCTGGCTGCCCCTTGGTGGAGTGAGTGCACTGCACTGGGGGAAACCCCCTTGTCCAGATTGCCTGGACTTTTCAGAGCCAGCATGCAGGAAAGATTACGTTCACCAAACCTGAGACTGTGGCTGCCCCTCCCCTCAGGTGCTCTGTTCCAGGGTGATGAGAGTACTCTCTCTAAACCCCTGGATGGAGTTGCGGAAACTCTTTCAGGGACGTCTTGCCTGGTGAGGAGGGATGAACCCAGTTCCCACCTAAAGAAGCAGTCTGGCCAAGTTCTGCCACAGCTGTTGTGCTGTGCTGTGGGAAATTCCACCCAGTCCAAACTGCTCAGTCTCCCTAGCACTGGCAGGGGAAAACTGCAGACTAGAGCTGCAGTAATGACAGTCACTCCTCTCCCCAGGAATCCAGTCTTCTTAGGCAGACTCGGGGCTTCTGTGCTGGCCAATGGGGATTCCAAGTCAGTGGGTCTTAGCTTTCCAGGTTCCACGGGAGTGGGACCCACTGAGTGAGGCCACTTGGCTCCCTGGTTTCAGCACCTTTCCCACAAGTGTGGATGGATCTCCTGCCTCACTGGAGTTCCAGGAGCCACTGGAGTATGCAAAAAATCCTGCAGCTCAGTGCTTGCCCTAGCAGCCACAGACCTGAGTGGCCACTGTTGGTCTGCAGAGCTTTGTGCTTGGGACCCAAGGCCCTGGTGGTGTGGGCTCACAAGGAAATCTCCTGATCCACAGGTTGCAAAAATCCATGGGAAAAGTGTAGTTCCCTGAGCAGGTAGCACAATCCCTCACTGCCTCCCTTGGCTTGGGGCAGGAGGTCCCATTGCCCTATGCAGCTCCTGGGTGAACCATCCCCCTACCTGCCTTTTCTTGCTCTCTGTGAATTGCACCAACTGCCTAGTGAGTCCCATTGAAAGAATCTGGGTACCCCAATTGAAAATGCAGAATTCACTTGCCATTTATGTTTGTCTCAGTGGGAGCTGCAGACTGGAGCTGTTTCTACTCAGCCATCTTGGCCCCTCCCTTCTTTTTATTTTCTTATAGTTTTTGTCTTGAAATATATTTAGTCTGATTTCAGTATAGTGACTCCTGCTTTTTCTTGGTTTCCACAGGTGTGAAATATCTTTTTCCATCTCTTTACTTTCAGTCAATGTGTTTCTTTATAGGCAAAGTGTGTTTCTTGTAGGCAACAGATCGGTGGGTCTTATTTGTTCATCCATTCATCCAGTCTATGTGTTTTGATTGGAGAGTTTATTTTATTTACACTCAATATTATTATTTATAAGTAAGGACTTATTTCTACCATTTTGTTATTTGTTTTGGGGGGATTTTTTTGTCTTCTTTGGTTCTTTCTTTTCTTCCTGTCTTCCTTTAGTGAAGGTGACTTCCTCTGGTGATATAATTTTTTTTTATTTTAACTTTTTTGTATCTGTTGCATGTTTTTTGGTTTATGGTTGCCATGAGGCTTGTAAATACCATCTTTTAACAAATTATTTTAACCTGATAACAATTTACTACTGCATAAACAAGCAAAAAGAAAACTAATAAAAACTATATGCCTTAATTTTGTTTGCTGACTTTCTAAGTTTTATTTTTGTTTCTATTTACATCTTATTTTACTGAGTATGTCTTGGAAAGTAGTTTCTATTTTTGATTCTTTCATAATTTAGTCTTTCTACTTAGGGTAAGAGCAGTTTACACACCACAATTTTGGTGTTATTCTGTGTTTTTCTGTGTCATTCTATGAGCAGTGAATTTTCTACCTTCAGGTGATTGTTTATTTCTCATTAATGTCCTTTTCTTTCTGGCTGAGTATTCCCTTTAGCATTTCTTATAGGACAGATTTGAAGTTGATGAAATCCCTCAGCTTTTGTTTTTCTGGGAAAGTATTTGTTTTTCTTGCAGGTATGAGGAACATTTTCTTAGGATATACTATTCTAGGGTAAATGTTTTTATCCTTCAGCACTTTAAATATGTCATGCCACTCTCTCGGCCCATAATGCTTTCACCAAAAAGTCTGCCAGATGTATTGCAGCTCCATTGTATGTTATTTGTTTCTTTTCTCTTGCTGCTTTTAGCAACTATTCTTTATCCCTGACCTTTGGAAGTTTCATTATTAAATGCCCTGAAGTAGTCTTCTTTGTGTCAAATCTGTGTGTTGCTCTGTAACCTTCTCTTACTTGGGAATTGATGTCTTTCTCTAGATTTGGGAAGCTCTCTGTTATTCCCTTCAATAATCTTTCTACCCCTATCTCTTTCTCTACCTCCTCTTTAAGGCCAATAACTTAGATTTATACTTTTGATGCTGTTTTCTAGATTCTGTAGGTGTGCTTCATAGTTTTTTATTTTTTTTACTTTATCTCCTCTTTGTATTTTAAAATAGTCTGTTTTCAAGTTCTTCTGTGGCAACGTAGAACCATTACAGGATTGTGCAATGGGAGTTAACGTAATACTCCATAAAGACAGAGATTGTTACCTGTTGTGTTCCCTGTTGTGCCCCTAACATGTAAAAAGTAGAAAAGTACCAGGCACATAATAGATTCCCAAATGAGCATTTGTTATATAAATAATAGAAACAGTTGTTATGCAATGTTGGTCCCAATGAGGGAACGAAATAAACTCAAGACCAGTTAGAAAGGTATTTTAATCTTCCTTTTATCAGGCTGTAGCTTACCACTCCACTTTTACTTAAACTGTTGTGGTGTTGCTTTTAGGATGTTTTTGGAGGAAACTGTATATTCACATGCTTCAACCAGTGAAACTGGCTAACAAAGATGTTTTCTTTTTATAAATGTTCGCAGTAGTTGTTCTTCATTTAAGTAATTATAGTAGGAGAAAGTAATGTTGGCCACATTTCTTCACCAAGTAGAATTAATAAGAGACCTTAATGAAAAAAGTTAATGTTATCCCGTAACTATCCCCTAATTATGCCTGAGATTGAATGATTCATTATAACTCCACCCCGCTGTGTGTGTGTGTGTGTCTGTGTGTGTGTGTGTGTGTGTGTGTGTGTGTGTGTGTTTACAAACCTATGACGTTACTTGGGGATAAAGATATTCTATTTGATTGAATTTTCTGCATAGTTAATATTAAGTTGCACAACTTTGTTGCAACTATTATTGGTAATTACAGCAGCAGTTACTGTTTACTTTCTATCAAATTATGTTCTAAGATATTTTCATGAATTTTTTTAATCTTATAGAAACATTACAAGGTAGATTATTTGTTTTATATATAAGGAAACAAAATAACCAACATGCTCTGATTCCAGGGCCCATGCTCATTTAACATTTAACTCATACTAACACTTTCCTTCTTTGGTAAACATGGTATACTATAATGGTAACTTTAAACTATGTCCTTCATGCTTTTTAGTGTTAAAATGTCCTTTCAGGGAATTATGAGAAGAAATTTTAGTCTGATTTAAAAAATATTATTCTTTGCAAAAAAGGTAGCAGTTTTATGTGTTCTGAAACTTTTTTGGAAATTTTCTTCTCTTTGAAACCTAAAAGTTTGAGAGTTGCCATAAAATGGCAAATCTCCCCTATTAATTAATAATCTTATGAAATGTAGAACCATTTCTTTGAATATAAATGAGCAGCATACAGATTTAGAGATATAATAAAAATCAAGTAAATTTAGAAAAGGTTTTTTCTTAAAAAAAGAAAAATTCGTCTGTTTTAGAGGTTTCTTTATATATCTTTTAGAGCAGAGATCAGTTCTCTTTGAGATAGACACACTTTGAACTATACTTACAGTTCTTGTTAAGACCATTGGTGATAGACAGGTTAGATAATTTTATTATTTTGCATAATTAAATGTTGATACTACTTTGATTAATAAAAGTGTATTAAGCAAAGTAATTTATGATTATCCCTTCCAACAAGTTCTCCTTTCTCAGATAATGTGATGATATTCCAGCAATTTCTAAGTATAAATTACAACTTTTTGGTAGTCTTTAATGATGAAACATGGTGCTTTTAGAGGTTCGATCATAGGTACATTATTAGGTGCATATTGGGATTCTGAAAGTCTTAGGATGACACATAGGTAAGTTAAAATAGAGCTTGTTGTAAATGTTCATTGTCTGCCTTTTTTTTTTTTTTTACCTCAGTAATGGGTGAAAATACCAGTGGAAACATTTTGTGGTTTGAGAAATTTTTTTTTCCGTTTCCATAGGCCATGAAACCTTAGTTTTTCAATTAGATTATTTGTCTTAAGACAGCACATTCCATCCTTCCACTCAACTCAATGAGACCAACATCTCATATTTCAAAGTTTTGTATTTCATCACACATCCTCTTTTTATAGGAAGCACTATTACATTGGAAGAAATATGTAAACACCCAGACTAATTACTGTAATTAATTTTTTGGCCTTAAGCCAACTAATCTAGAGCTCACACAAGCTATATGACTCTTTATGATTTTAAGATTAAAATAAAAGCTTGATTCTTTATAGCCACCTGCTATTTCACATGGATTTCTTTCATCTCATCTTTGTCACATTTCTCTTTTCTAGGGCTTACTTCTGAGGTCCACCTTGGTTTGTTTTCCAGAGTTCAGTCCAAGTTCTATCTAGACTCTCTTAATCCCTGAAGTACCAAATACTTTCTTTGTGAGTCTCCTGTTTTTAATCTCTGTTAAAAACAAATAATATTCCCTAAAAGCTGAAGCAATAAATAAGTAAATCCAACTCACTGGTATCTCTTAGAATTTCTCTCTCTCTTTTTTAAAATTCAAACCACAGGACTTTGGAAAGCATTCTTAAAATGTTTTTCCCCCTCACTCTGGAAACTCCAGGTTTTTATTATGTCTGCTCTCAGCAGCCTTTTCAACTTCAAGATCCAGGTAGTTATCAAGTACTGTGTTATTGGTCTTAGCAACAGGGAAGCAAATAAAACTTTTTAACTCAAGCAAATTAAGATTTCTCTCCACTTTCTATAGATTAGCTCATGTTTTGTGCCTCCCTCTCTCAAAGAAAGGTCAGTCATATGTGTTGTATTTTTTAAGTCTATGGGAGATCCATCTAAGTTTCCCAGAATTGTAATAATAACTAAGATATTAGGGCTATTATTTGAGTAAGTTAGGATGAATAGTTACATGAGCTGTTCCTATACAAGTGACTCTTATTCCAGGCAGAAGCGCGAAAGGATACTTATGACAAATATTGGAAGCTGTGCCAAAATTTCAAGGATCCCTAAATTCAGGCACTGCTGGTAGAAATTGAAGGGGCTGTACAATACAGAGCCCTGCTCATACTAGAAAGTCCCTATAAGATGTGAGGAATGTGAAAACGTATGTCACTGGAGAAGCAACTTCAGGGCTCTATATACTGTAAATCACAGCAAGAATTGAGACGAAGTGTAGTATGGAGTGGTGGGAAGTATCATACTGGTTTACTTTTTAAATACTCAGTGAAGTAGATCTTATTGAAAGTTTGTAAAACCAAGCCATGCAATCCCTGAAGGGTCTAGGAATGAGAGTTGAAGATTTTGACAGCAGCACAGGCTATTAATTGAAGTGAAAGGATTGTTGGAGGTAAACCATGACAGTTGCCATTGGTAGTCTTGAAATTATGGCAATTTGTTATGCTTGTGATTCAGGGTGAAACTCCGTTAATTTCAGTTGCAGGAACATAAATTGTTTAGGTCCATCAAATATCCAGTAGGAAGAATATGACAATAAGGATTATATTATACAAAATGATGCACATTTTTTGAAAACGTTTTAACATGGTCTTGGTGTGGAAAGGCAAACTTATTTTCTGTATCACCTAGTTTAGCTAGTTTGCCCACCAGTGTAAAATACCTGTCAGGATACAGTACATTGTGAGTTATATTTGTTTCTGTTTTAAAGAGATAAACAGGTATTTGGACAAGGGATTTTACAAAATATAAGTTATTGTTTAATTTTAAAAAGGATATTTTATTGAAAGCCAAAGGCCTTCTGAAAATTGAATGTGTTCTCCCTAGGCTTTGTTTATTTATTTTTAATCAAATGCTTATGCCCCTGAATCTTTAAAATAATATGGGCAAAATGATTTTAAAGAGACAAATTGCTTTTTTATCAAAATGTAAAGGGATAATTTGATATATTAATTGGATTTAAAACACATAACTGGAACTTAAGAGGGAATTATTTAAGATCAGTCACAAATTTGAAGATGTGCGGTATAATAAATAAATTGATAATATCCAGTGAATATTTCATTATACTGCCACTTATCAAATTGTAAAAAATATTGACACTGAATACATATTAATAAATCATTATATTTATGTAAGTATACTTTCAGATAGAAACCATTATGAAACATTATTGCTATGGTCTGAAAGTGTCCCTGCCTCCAAATTCGTATGTTGAAAACTAATCACCAGTATAATAGTAGTAAGAGGTAGAGACCTTTAAGACATGACTAGGAAAAAGCCCTCATGAATGGGATTGGAACCCCTATAAAAGAAGCCAAAAGAAGCTTGTTTGGCCCTTATACTATGTAAGAAATCAGCAAGAAGGTGCTATCTTTGGAGAAGAGAGCAAGCCCCCACCAGAGAATCAGCTGGTACCCTGACCTTGGACATCCCAGCCTCTAGAACTGTAAGCAATACATTTCTGTTGTTTGTAAATTACCCAGTCTAAGATACTTTGTTTTAGGAGCCCTAATGAATTAAGACAGTTATCTAATGCTGAATCTGAGGCACCTTCTAATAGAAAGGCAAAGAGCTCGGAATTGTGTCAGTCAAGTTCAAATTATTTTCAAGTACTTCATCATATTTCTCGTTATTATGTATTTGTAGTACAAGAAGTTTCACAAAATGAGAAAGCTATCTTTGCATTTTCTATTTTTTATACAATGAATCATCTCTTGATTTAGGTTCTTATCAACTGATAGCCTTAACTTCATAGCCATGTAAGATGATGGAAGAAATGTTTTATTATATTCTGTCATTCTTTCTGGAGAAGAATAATCACCTTTCTCAGTATTAAAGTGGCTTTCAGGCAAATCAATCAACCATAGATGGTGTCATAAGACTGTCTTCTGATGTTAATAAAGCATTCCGTAATAAGGAGTTTTTAAGTGTTGTATTTATAGACAGTGATAGAAATTATAAGAGACTGCTGAAAAAAGGACTAGAGTACCTGTAATTTCTGAGAGTATTGTACTTCAAAATACTTAGCTGTAGGGTCTGTTTTTGTAAATAATAAGTACTTCAATATGCCTTCATGCATTTTACTCATACAGATTTTAGAAAATGACATAAGATTTACAAGTATTTATCCTTTGTTTTTCAAAAAATCCACCTATACACTTTACCTTTCATTAAAAGTAAACACTTGTATTTGAAAAGTATGAAGACAAAATGATTCTATGTTGTATCTTTGGAATTTTCTTATAGATAATAAAATATATTTATTTATTTGTATGCTTCTTCTTAAAATATGCTTACACAAGACTGATATCACTTATATGAAGAGAAATAAAAAATACAATAAGAAATCATTCCATCTTATTACTTATCTCATCAAAGCATTTTTTAATAATTTTATAGAATATGTGATGGTAGAAATGCAAAAAAAGTTGAAGTGGAAAAACCCACGGTATACCACTTTCCAGAGTAATGCCAAACTTTATTTCAAATGTAGATACTTTTCTGGTTAGGTATCCAATAGAGTTAGTAATTTCAATTATCTATGAATACTTTAAGGACAACTGTAACTCATTGCCTCCATATTGCCAGTGACAAACAAAAAATGACATTTACTATGGAATTGGAATATTTAGAAGTATGACTGAATAATGACTTATCTTATGGTCATCATATTCAGTTTGGCGATTGAACAATGCATGTCTTAACAGCGTAGAAATAGAAGCATCAGTAATCTTTTAGCAAATGTGTAAGGAAATTCTTTTTCTATTATCTGGAACTCTAATAATAGTTATTTGATTATATGTGTCAAATGCTTAATTCTGCAAGCTAAAATTTGATAGATATATTTGATGTTATTCAATATGTTGCCCAATAAGTTATTTTTATAGTTCAAAAGTGAAAGGAGAGCCATTCTAATCCTTGATTCAAAAAATAATGAAAGGAGCTAAATTTGCAAAATGTTATCAAGTAGAAGACATGAGCAATACCTCTTTTAGAATTTATAGGTATATTCTTTTGAACACAATGGCATCCATAAATGGCATAAAATATTGAGATTCAACATTTCTCTTTATTTGTTGATATCTGTGGTTTCATTACTAAGGTCAGATAGAAAAGTTCTGGAAAGTATCTGACTGCATCTTTCTTATCAAATACAAATTTATATCTGTAAGAGAAATGTACCTACTAATGACCCAGATATAAACTTTACCTACTTTATAAGCTTAAGCAAACATGGTGAATGTGATGCTCTGTTTGGTAATATGAAATTTATAGATATTTCTATGGTGTGTTGTTTATTTTATAGTTCACTAGGTTATTTTTCATTGTAGTTTGCTTCTCCCTTTGAATACCACAAATAGTATTCTCATCCTCAGAAAATCATCTGACAGCAGTTTTTTTTTTAAGTCAGCTAGGTTGTTGGACTACTTATCAGGATATACTCGTGAGTTATTTCATGTCCTTATGGCACCAAATTAGATTGCTAAAGTGCAACCTTTACAATCTATCACTTTTTCAGATCTTTTAAGTGCCATTGATATCATCCTGGAAATTTCAATCACCACAGTGAGGATGGGCTTTGGGAATTATTGATGTCTATAATAGGGTAATTTGTCAAGGCAACAATGTCATTTTTGTGTGGTTCCCAGTTTGTGTAGGTATTAAAGGAAATGAAATGGGAGATAAAGCAGTCAAAAAGGCTTTGTAAAATCATTCAGGAGTATCGAATATTTAATTATTTTAAAGAGAACATAATTTATTACAAAACAAAGAACCAATGCCAAATGAGGACAAATACATAATGAGGTTAAACAGGTTTACATAAATAGAAAGAATTACAAATTTATGTCATTTGTCAACCTGGTTAAAACATCAAGAAACATTCATTTTCTTATACCTAAATATTGTAAGTTCTTTCTGAAGTTTTATTCAATGTGCTGCCTTGCAGTCACATTTTGTTCTAATAAATCAGCACAAACATGTGATCAGACAATATATTGTTTCTTTTCTTATAGCTAAAAATGTAATTGTGAGCTCCACATTAGAGTTTAACAGAATAAGTTGCAGCTATAAACAATAAAGGAGTTATAAATATAATTAAGAAATGTCATTATGCTTACGTAACTCTTAAGATATTATTAACTTAGAAATGCTATCATTGGAGCAATGCACACTTACTTACAAACTAGAAAAATTATCATATAGCTCTTTTGTTTCACTAAAGTCCTAAAATTACTAGAAAGCAGTAAATTAAAAAATAGAATACATAATGTGTTTTTTTATTATACTTTAAGTTTTAGGGTACATGTGCACAACGTGCAGGTTTGATATATAGGTATACATGTGCCATGGTGGTTTGCTGCACCCATCAACTCATCATTTACGTTAGGTATTTCTCCTAATGCTATCCCTCCCCCAGCCCACCACCCCCCAACAGGCCCTGGTGTGTGATGCTCCCTGCCCTGTGTCCAAGTGATCTCATTGTTCAATTCCCACCTATGAGTGAGAACATGCAGTGTTTGGTTTTCTGTCCTTGTGATAGTTTGCTGAGAATGATGGTTTCCAGCTTCATTCATATCCCTGCAAAGGACATGAACTCATCCTTTTTATGGCTGCATAGTATTCCATGGTGAATATGTGCCACATTTTCTTAATCCAGTCTATCACTGATGGACATTTGGGTTGGTTCCAAGTCTTTGCTATTGTGAATAGTGCTGCAATAAACATACGTGTGCATGTGTCTTTGTAGTAGCATGATTTATAATCTTTTGGGTATACACCCAATAATGGGATAGCTGGGTCAAATGGTAATTCTAGTTCTAGACCCTTGAGGAATCACCACACTGTCTTACACAATGGTTGAACTAATATACACTCTCACCAACAGTGTAAAAGCGTTCCTATTTCTCTACATCCTCTCCAGCATCTGTTGTTTCCTTACTTTTTAATGATTGCCATTATAACTGGTGTGAGATGGCAACTCATTGTGCTTTTGATTTGCATTTCTCTGATGACCAGTGATGGTGAGCATTTCTTCAAGAATACATAATGTGTTTTCTTAAAGAATGATTATATATATATATATATTTTTTAAATCAAGCAGTTCAGCTTTTTGTAAGTGAAACAATAGGTTTTGTTTCAACTGGTTGTTTTGGCACTATATATATATATATATATATATATATATATATATATATATATATGTTCTTAATCATTTACCACAGTTGTCCTTATGTTTTCTAAATTAATTACATCATTCCACAGCCAGTATAGATAATAAAATTGACCTTCACATGATTCTCTCTTGGGAGGGGGAGTAATATTTTCAGTTCAGCAACACCCATCAAATATCCCCTATTCTGCAGTCCAAGGAGAGTGTTTCCCAGTTAACAGAATAGTGAGGCAAAGCAGTTTATGATATAACAGCTGGAAGAAAGGCAGAAGAGCAAAAACATAATAAATCACCGACATAAGTATTTTCTTAACAATTTTACTTTAAAATATTTCTTAGGCAGAGCTAGTCACAAATATAATTGTGCAACTATCACAAAATTTAGTAACAGTTTATTATCTATATGCCTATGACTCCTTAAGGGTGAGTTTACCTCTTATATCTTGAAATGTGTTGCTAGTCCACTTGTTTTCAACTCTTGAAGTTCAATATTCTCCAAACTATCATAATTCCCCCTCAAGCTGCTCTAATTTAATATCAGTGGCAAGGTCTGATCTTCAACCTTTACTCTGAACTGTCTACTCCCCTTTCCATATGCTTCCTCCAGTCTCCATCTCCATTTATTTATTTATCTATCATATCAGGAGTTGTAATTTATACTCTTTTGGCATTCACTGTAGTGCCTTCTTGGCACTTAATAGCAATGACAATAGAAAACACTGACTGACTAGAATTTATTGAGCATTTATCCCATGACAAGAATTGTACTAAACATGTGTATGTATATCATTATTATCTACACTTTACAATTGAAGAAATTAGGCACAGAAATGTTAACCAACCTTCTTAGTCATAAATGATAGAGCTGCAATTCAAATTTAGAGCCTAAAAAGCTTAAGAAATAGACTACACTGCCTCTCAAGTAGTAGATACTTATTCCTTCTTCCAGCAAGCATTAACTGAATAGTATTCTACTGGGTAATGGATGGAGAGGAAACAAAAATATAGGTCTACCATCTGGCAAAAAAAAATATGGTAAGATTGCAAGAGCAAATCTATCTCCTAAAACTAAACTGATCTTCCTGAGCCCCAATGTGTTAGGTGGCAAGATTTAAAAATAATAATATTAACAAAAATATTTAATTGCTTGAGTTAGCATATATCACCATTCTTCAGTTGAGACTTTTCTTTAGGCTAACAACTTTTTTCTATAAATTCTTACTCTTTCAATATTCCCTCCTTCCCTGAATATCTCCATAAGAAAGCACCTAGGTAAATGGTGGTAGTAGGGTGTTTACATTACTTCATGGCAATGGGGATGTGTATGTATGTGGGGATTATGCATCCTTGATACAGACTTAGCTACTGAGTAGCTGATTTGGCATAGTGTCTGGATTATTGACCTGACCTCACTTCCACCCCTAGTCTAAACCATCTGTATCAGAGAACTGACACAGGCTTCTGATTAATACTTTGCTAGTACTTTCTACACTTCTGTATTTCTCACTAAAGATGAGGAATCTCTGTATGCCATGTGAAGGACTTTCTGAATCAAAAGTGCTGTTCCACGTTCATTTATCTAACTTTGCTAAAATTGTGTCATTGCTACTGCTGCCCCACCATTCTAAGTACACACTCTGTCAGTGGTATATTTTTAGGATTCTAAGTAAGGTGTGAGTCAAAAACCCTACTATGTCCTGAAAGATGAACCTATAATTCCAACACCTGCTTATTAAACCACTGAATATGTATATATTTCTGCAGTTATTTGAGTCAAGACTTTCCCTTTCTTGTTTCTTAGTAGACTTCTGCTGGGTCATATTCTTCTCTTTCCAGAAGTAATTTTATAATGCCCTTTGCCCTGAAACAAAGTGGCAAATTTTATACAATGAGAGAAAACACAATTGGGGAAATAGTTCTAAAAATATTTTATGAAATGATTCTAAGTATACCACATTACATAAACTACTAATTTCTTTCACTTAGCATAGTGATTTTTATATTATTTAAAAGTTTCATGATTTTCATTGAATGCCTGATATTAAATCAGTTGGTTTAACTCCAGTTTAGTAACATTATTTATTTAACCTTTTTGTTAAACATTTCACTTGTAACCTTTCCTCTTTTTTATTATAGCCATTCTTACAGGTATGAGGTGATATCTCATTAAGATTCATTTAATCATTCCACAATGTAAACATATATCAAAACATCACATCATACCACATAAATATATACAATTATTATTTGTCAATTAAAAATGAAATAACATTCAAAGATAATTCAATTCCTACTTTTCCTTAGAAATAACATTGCAGTAGTAAATACCTTTTTTTCTACAGTTAAGATTATTTCCGTATGATAGATTGCCAGAGTGTAACAGACCAAAGAATATGAATATTCTCTTAAAAAACATGTTCTTCTTTTCCAGTTTTATCAAACTTCAATTGATAAATGATATTGTATAAAGTTAAGGATACAAGATATTGATTTGTTATCTGTATATATTGTGAAATTATTATCCCAATCAAGTTACTTAACATATCTATCACTTCACCTGGTTACCCTTATTCGTGTGTGTGTGTGTGTGTGTGTGTGTGTGTGTGTGTTGAAAACATTTAAGATCTATTATCTTAGCAAATTTCAAATTTACAATAAAGTACTGTTAACTATAGTCACCATGTTGTACATTATATCCTCAGAATTATTTTTCTCATAACTAAAGGTCTGTACCCTTTGACAACATCTGCTCATTTTCCCCACTCTCAAGCCCTTGGCAATTATTATTCTACTCTCTGTTTCTGTGATTTCATTTTTTTTTTTTTGAGACAGGGTCTCTGCTTTGCTGCCTGGGCTGGAGTGCAGTAGCATGATCATGGCTCACTGCAGCTTACACTTCCCTGGCTCAAGTGATTCTCTTCCGTCAGCCTCCTGAGTAGCTGGGGCTAGAGGGGGGCACCAGCACTTCCAGCAAACTTTTTGCTTTTTTTTGTTTTGTTTTGTTTTGTTTTTTTAGAGATGGGTTTTAACCATGTTGCCTATGAATGGTCTCAAACTCCTGGGATCAAGTGATCCACCTGCCTCAACCTCCCAAAGTGGTGAGACTACAGGTGTGAACCTCTGTGACCAGCCAATGTCATCTATTGTAGACTCCAACTATAAGTGAGATCACACAGTATTTGTTGTTCTCTGGCTTATGTATTTAACTTAGCATAATTCCTTTAAGGTTTATCCATATTATTGCAAATGGAAGAATATTCCCCTTTTTATGGCTGAATAATATTTCATTGTATTTCTATACACCACAATTTCTTAATCTATTCATCTTTCAATAGACAAATAGGTTGTTTCCACGTCTTGGATATTGTGAATAATGCTGCAATGAACATGGGAGTGTTGATACCTCTTCAACATGCTGATTTTTATTTCAGTTGGATACTTACTCAGAAAACGGATTTATGGTTCAAATGGTAGTTCTGTTTTAAAATTTTTGAGGAACCTCTATCTATACTGGTTGGATCAGTTTGCAGCCCCTCCAACAGTGCACAAGGGTACTCTTTTCACTGCATCCTGGCCAATACTATTCTCTGTTTGGCAAGACAATTCTCTCTTGTCTGTTGGATAAAAGTCATTCTAACACGTATAAGGTGATGTCTTACTGTGGTTTTTATTTGAAATTTTCTTGTGATTAGTGATGTTTAGCATTTTTTATATGCTCATTGACCATTTGTGTATCTTCTTTGGAGAAATGTCCAGTCAGAGCCTTTGCTCATTTTTTAATTGGATTTTGTTTTTTGCTATTTAGTTTTACGAGTTTCTTATATATTTTGGATATTAACCAATTATCAGATATACGGTTGGCAAATATTTTCTCTCACTTCATATTTTCATTTTGTTCATTATTTTGTTCCTTATTTCCTTTTATTTGCAGAAGGCTTTAAATTTGATGTAGGCCCACTTATTTACTTTTGCTTATTTTTTTTGCTTTTGCTTTTGGTGTTATATAAAAAAATCATTACACAAACCAATGTCAAAGAGATTTTTCTTTATATTTCCTCTAGAAATTGTACAGTTTCAGGACTTAAATTTAAGCCATGAATCTATGTCAAGTTAGTATTTGTGAGTGGTGTACGATATGGACTAAATCTCAGTCTTTTGCATGTGCATATTCCAAAGACCATTTATTTTCCAAAGACGATTTATTGAAAAGACAGTCATTTCTCCATTATGTATTCTTAGCATTCATGTCAGTATTAGTTGACTGTGTACACACGAGCTTATTTCAAATCTGTTCCATTGATTTAGGTGCCTGTTTTAGGCCAGTGTCATACTATTTTGATTGAAATAGCTTTGTAATATAGTTTGAAATAAGAAAACATGATGCCTCTAAGTTTTCTTTTTTCAAGATTGTTTTGGCATTTTGAGGTCTTTTGTGGTTCTCTATGAATTTTAAGATTGATCTTTTCTATTCTTTGAAAAATGCCATTCTACTCATCTGACAAAGGGCTAATATCTAGAATCTACAATGAACTCAAACAAATTTACAAGAAAAAAACAAACAGCCCCATCAAAAAGTGGGCAAAGGATATGAACAGACACTTCTCAAAAGAAGACATTTATGCAGCCAAAAGACACACAAAAAAATGCTCATCATCACTGGCCATCAGAGAAATGCAAATCAAAACCGCAATGAAATACCATCTCACACCAGTTAGAATGGCGATCATTAAAAAGTCAGGAAACAACAGGTGCTGGAGAAGATGTGGAGAAATAGGAACACTTTTACACTGTTGGTGGGACTGTAAACTAGTTCAACCATTGTGGAAGTCAGTGTGTTATGTTAGAAATCCCTACATTCCTCAGGGATCTAGAACTAGAAATACCATTTGACCCAGCCATCCCATTACTGGCTATATACCCAAAGGATTATAAATCATGCTGCTATAAAGACACATGCACACGTATGTTTATTGTGGCACTTTTCACAATAGCAAAGACTTGGAACCAACCCAAATGTCCAACAATGATAGACTGGATTAAGAAAATGTGGCACATATACACCATAGAATACTATGCAGCCATAAAAAATGATGAGTTCATGTCCTTTGTAGGGACATGGATGAAGCTCAAAGCTATCATTCTCAGCAAACTATCCCAAGGACAAAAAACCAAACACCGCATGTTCTCACTCGTAGGTGGGAATTGAACAATGAGAACACATGGACACAGGAAGGGGAACATCACACACTGGGGCCTGTTGTGGGGTGGGGGAAGAGGGGAGGGACAGCATTAGGAGATACACCTAATGTTAAATGACAAGTTAATGGGTTCAGCACACCAACATGGCACATGTATACATATGTAACTAACCTGCACAATGTGCACATGTACCCTAAAACTTAAAGTATAATAAAAAAAAGAAAAATGCCATTCTCTGTCATAATTCTGATAGGTATTACGTTGAATCTATAGATCACTTGGATAGCATGAACTTTTTTAAGATACTGATTTTCCTCATCCATGAACACAGAATACTTTCATTTATTTATGTTTTCCTCAAATTATTTCATCAATGTCTTACAGTTTTCAGTGTAAAGAGCTTTTACTTCCTTGGTTTGTTTAATTTATTCTCATATATTTTATTTTTTGGTGCTTTGTAAATGAGATTGGTTTCTTTACTTCTTTTCCAGATAGTTTGTTGTTAATCTATACAAATCCAACTAATTTTGTGTGTTGATTTTGTGTCTTGCAACTGTACTAAATTTGTTATTAGCTCTGACAATTTTTTGGTAGAGTCTTTAGGGATATATGTGTGTGTGTGTGTGTGTGTGTGTGTATACACACACATACATACTCATGTCATCTGGAAACAGAGAGAATTTTACTTTTTGCTTTCCAAATCAGGTGACTTTTTCTTGTCTAATCACTCTGGTTAGGACTTCCAATATTGTGTTGAATAGAAGTGGTGAGAGTGGGCACCCTTGTCTTAATCCTGATCTTAAAGAAAAAGTGTTCAGATTTTCACCATTGAGTATCATGTTAACTGTGGGCTGAGTACACATGGCCTTTATTATGTTAATGTTGAAGATTAAAACACTCTTTATATGAATTTTATTAAAATTTTCTCTCATTAAATGTCATGTTTCTCATCTGCCATTTTTTAAATTTTGTTTGTAATGGTATTTGAACTGCTATTGTCATTGTATATATTAATTGCTTATTTATTCTTCAGTCTATTTGATAGCTTCTTATTTCACTATCCACAATGTAGTGATTCAGAGTTCAGCTTCTGGAGTCACACAGGCCATCATGTACCAGCTGTGTGCTTTTAGAGTTACTTAACCATTTTGTTTCTCAATATCTTTATTCATAAAACTGGGATAATAATGATGATTACTTCCTAGGTTTAAGGTAGGATTAAGTGACATAATGTATGTTGAGTGGTTTAAATGAATTATTATGTGTAAACTATTGAAAACAGGGCCTGATATAGAATGAATAATCAATTAATTCCAGCAACCACTTTACCTATCCATTTATACGCTAAATTACACAGTTTTAATTTTAATACTTTAAAAACACATTCTGATAAATGGTGTGTTATTTTCTCATTATGTTTGTTAAAGTATTTTTGTCTACTTTTGCCCTCTTACTCTGCTTGATGAATTTTAATTGTGATCATGTGTTTAAAAAGTCTCAACAATACATTATTTTGTTCTTTAGAATTGAATGATATTTGTTATTTATTTTGCATATTTTTATTTTTCAAGAATTAAATGTATTTCAGTAAAGGTTAATTGTTTCTTCATAGAAAGGTCTCACATTTCATGTTACAGTTATGTCGCTGTGTTTTCTCTATTAAATTAGTATATGGGATCTTATTTTTTGAATTATATTTTCTACTTATTTGAACCAGACGATAAAGAATGAAATCCTAGCTTTGCCACTTTCTAGCTGTGTAAACTGGAGCCAATTACCCAACCTTCCTATGCTTTGTTCTCTCAGATGTATAATGACAGATATATCAGGACCTATACTATAGAATTATTATAAGGATGGTTATGTAAATTTATTCAAATAATTGTATTTATTTTTTATCTGGTTCTCTTGAATTTTCTCTGTAGTAATTATATTTACTGCCACAAATAAATGTGTTCCTCACTTCTCATGCTTGTGCATCTTATTTATTTCACATTCTTTACACCAATACTAGAATGCTCAAAATATTTTAACTAATAATATTAATGATTTAGGCCTATGTCTTCTTTCTTTTAATATGATCACAGTGAATCTTGATCATGTCTGTTTGAGAGAGATGTGTTTTATCACACAGAAAAAAATGCTTCCATTTCTATTTTCCTATGGGTTTTTATCAGAAATTGATAGTTCATTTTCTAATACCATTTCAACATTTAGAAGAAAATTGCATGTGTGCATGCATGTGTGTGCTACTGCATTTGCTCTATTAAGGAAAGCCATTATAATAACAGATTGCTTTTGAACCATCCTCACATTTATGGAGTAAATTGTGTTTGATCATAGTGTATGGTTATTTTAATGCACTCATGAATTTCATTACTTAACAATTAAGGTTATTGTGTCCACCTCCATAAATCAATTTGGTTTTTAGATTTCGTAATTATACTTTCTTTATCAGGTTTTTGTATTAAGGTAGTATATTTGCCTTATAAATGAAATAGGAATTTTCCTTGTTTGTCTTCTGGAAGAAATTAAAATACGTGTGAATCATTAGCCTCTGTAGCTTCGAGGGAACTCACCTATAAAATCAACTGGATCTGAAATATTTTGGAGTGGTATTTTTTTGACAAATTTTAACAATGTCTTTTGTTGCTATGTCTATTTTTATGCAATTTGGGTTAAGAAAGCTTCTTATAAAATTCATGTACTAAATGTGAAACCTATTAAACTAAGTTTATTCTTTGGATCCTTTTAAATAACCCCTGTATCTATAGTTACTAGCCTCCCTCTAATTCCTAATATTGGCTGTCATGGATCCCCATCAGGAGATAAAACATTGGACTACATTTCCAGTCTTGGTGGTATGTTGGGATGTAGATGGCCACCTTAAAATGCTGCTGAAAGTATTAGGATCAGAGGTACCAGAGTCTACTGACAAAATATGCCTTTCTCTTCCTCTACATCAATAAATGCATACATCTACATATCCCCCGGTGTTTTACTTAAATTTTTGTGAGCTGGCAGAAAGATACACAGCTAGAAATTAGGGCCTTGCCTTTTTCCTGAATCTTGACATTCCAGTAGTGGAGGGGTATGACGAGAAAGTAAAAGACATGTTTGTATTCTGGGTTCCTGTTCTGTCCTCCTCTTTGTTAGCTGCTTTCCAACAGGACTTGCCTTAGGTGATACAAGCTAATTCCATAAATAACAGCATGGCTACAAAAAGCCACTTTTCTTTTTCTTATTTTGTGTCCCCCCTTTAAAAGTCCTTTAAACTTTAATTACACTAATATAATCAAAATAGGTATATTTCTACATGACATCAGTCTTCTGAATAAAACCGAAGTACACAATACTACAAGGCATTTTCTGATATATTTATTCTCCTTGAGTTTGGGCCCTGCTACCAATTATATACATTGTTTTTCTTCAGTGAAATAGATAATGCGAAAACCAGTGCTTTATTTCTTGCTGGAATTAATAATGGTTATTGCAATGAGTGTTTCTAGTACTTTTTAGAACCTTTAAGTATATACAGAAATCACAAAAGTGTAAAAAACTTAATATACTTAATAGAAAAGTTGAAAATTTGTTTTATTATAATAATTTTCTCAAATACGTTTTACAATATTAATTCAGCAGTAAATGAAAATTTTTGCTAACAGTAGCTTAGAATCGATTTCAGAAAAAATGTTTTAATCAAAGAAAATGTTTTAGCGCACTCTAGTGGCAAACTGTGTAATTTAGCACAAAGTAAAAGTCCTGCTTATAATAAACTGACAGGTTATGCATAAGAATAATTTATCTTACTGTAAAAATATAGCAATATTTTCCAATATATGAAGATATGCTACAAGCCTGCATGCTTCATAGCCTGCCATTATTTTCTATGTACGTTTGTGAGATTTATCTACCATTTAATAGTCTACTGAAGCATACTTTTAATCACATTTGATATTTTTTATATTTAAAAATAATCTGACAGTTTGAATTGTTTATTTTTATATTTCTGATATGGAAGTTACCCATTAGTAGCTAATGTTTGTGAAACGAGTGGAATTTTTTTTTTAATACTGCTATCCCTTTCCCAAAGTCAGAAGTGACTACATTGCAGTTTAGCTATGTTAAGCTCCTGGCATTAACCACATTGCAAGAATAAAGGCACAGTTCTCCAGATTTCCAAGTCTGACCAAAGCTTCTGACCCTAGCTGCAAGCAATTATGTAATCACCCAAACTTCCTGTATCCTGCATAGGCAAAACCAATTCACCAAGAACATGCTACTGCAGTAAAGAAAGAGTTTAATTAATGTCAGGCTAGCCATGCAGTAGACTGAGATATTACTCAAGTCTCTCTCCCTGAGAACTCAGAGGCTAGGGTTTTTATAAATAATTTGGTGGGCAGGGGGCTAGGGAATGGGTGCTGCCAATTGCTTGGGAATTAAATGAGATTCTGGAACAGTCCTCATGTGCTGAGTCCACCTCTGGATATGGGTCGCATGACTGCTTGAGTCATGAGTCTCAGGTCTGGGTGGGGTAAGTTGGTTGCCAGAATGCCAAAATCTGAAGAACATCTCAAAAGGCCAATCTTAGATTCTATAATAGTGATGTTATCTATAGGAGCAATTAAGGAAGTCACAAAATTTTGTGACCTCTGAAGACATGACTCCTGAGTAGTAAGAGATTATAGAAACTATGCCTACATTTAAGCAGAATTCAGACCTTTCCTATAATTCGAATCTCCCGATCTTTTGTTGGTTTTACAAAGGCAGTTTCAGTCCCCAAAAAATTAGTTTTAGGGACAGACTATTATTATTCTTGCTTTAATGTTAAACTATAATCTAAATTCCTCCCATGTTTAGCTTGGCATACACCCAGGAATGAGTGAAGACAGCCAGTCTGTGAGGCTAGAAGCAAGATGGAGCCAGCCATATTAGATTTCTCTCACTGTCACAACCTTTGAAAAGATGGTTTTAATTAGGGGACAATGGCAAAGTTAGAGAAAGAGTTCACACAAAACTACCCTCACTTCTGACACCATGTATAAGTTTGGAGGTTTCCCAAAGCCATTCTCAGGTTTGATCATTCAGTAGAAAGATTCACAGAACTCACTGAAAATTATTATACTCACAGTTATAGTTTACTAAGGGCAAGAGTACAGAAAATTCACCAAAGTAAGAGACACATCGGGCAACATCTGGGAGGGCTTCACATGCAAAGCTTCCATTGTTATCAGGATGTGTTACTTTCCTGTCATTAATGTGTGACAATACACACTGAATATGTCAACCACAAAGCACACCCGAACTTTGGTGTCCAGAATTTTTACTGAGTCTCCAGTAAGTAAGCATGATTGACTGATTGATTACTCCCGTGTTTGAAATTAGTCTCCAGCTTCTGTGATTTCTAGAGATCTTGCAGTTATCACGTGGTTGGAGAGACCCACTATAAGTCACCTCATTCCCATAAACTATCAGATATGGTTCAAGGGGCCCCAAATAAATAACAAAGGCATTCCTATCTCTTGGGCTATTCTAAGTGTTTGGAGGTTACCTCCCAGGTCCCAAAGACAAAGGCAAGCACTCTCTTTGGAAAAAGCCATAAAAGAAATCACAGAATTGAGAAAAACCAAGGAGAAGAACTATTTGCTTCCTCTGTAGAAGACACTTTCATGAATGAATTTCATTATTGACACTTTCTACTAATTTTTTTCTTCTAATAAAAATGGGATACATGTGCAGAACGTGCAGGTTTATTATATAGGTATATGTGTGCCACAGTGGTTTGCTGCACCTATTGACCAGTCCTCTAGGTTCCCTCCCCGCACCCCCCACCCCCCAACACTCACTGGTGTGTACGTTGTGCCCCTCTCCGTGTCCATATGTTCTCATTGTTCAATTCCCACTTATGAGTGACAACATGCAGTTTTTGGTTTTCTGTTCCTGTGTTAGATTGCTGAGGATGATGGCTTCCAGCTTCACCTAAGTCCCTGCAAAGGATATGATCTTAATCTTTTTTATGGCTGCATAGTATTCCATGGTGTATATGTACAACATATTTTTTTTATCCAGTCTATCATTGATGGACATTTGGGTTGGTTCCATATTTGTGCTATTGTAAGTGGTGCTGCAATAAACATATATGTGCATGTGTCTTTATAGTAGAATGATTTATATTCCTTTGCGTATATACCCAGTAATGGGATTTCTAGGTTAAATGGTATTTCTGGTTCTAGATCCTTGAGGAATCACCACACTGTCTTCCACAATGGTTGAACTAATTTACATTCCCATCAACAGCGTAAAAGCACTCCTATTTCTCCATAGCCACACCAGTATCTATTGTTTCCTGACTTTTTAATAATCACCATTCTGACTGGCATGAGATGGTATCTCATTGTGGTTTTGATTTGCATTTATCTGATGATCAGTGATGTTGAGCTTTTTTTCATATGTTTGTTAGCCACATAAATGTCTTCTTTTGAGAAGTGTCTGTTCATATGCTTTGCCCACTTTTTGATGGGGTTGGTTTTTTTCTTGTAAATTTGTTTAAGTTCCTTTTGAATTCTGGATATTAGACCTTTGTCAGATGGGTAGATTGCAAAAGTTTTCTCCCATTCTGTAGGTTGCCTGTTCGCTCTGATGATAGTTTTCATTTGCTGTGCAGAAGCTCTTTAGTTTAATTAGATGCCATTTGTCAATTTTGACTTTTGTTGCAATTTTGCTTTTGGTGTTTTTGTCATGAAGTCTTTGCCCATGCCTATGTACTGAATGGTATTGCCTAGGTTTTCTTCTATTGTTTTTATGGTTTTGGATTTTACATTAAAGTCTTTAATCCATCTTGAGTTAATTATTGTATAAGGTGTAAGAAAGCGGTCCAGTTTCAGTTTTCTGCATATGGCTGGCCAGTTTCCCCAGCACCATTTACTGAATAGGAAATCTTTTTCCTACTGCTAGTTTTTGTCAAGTTTGTTGAAGATCAGATGGTTGTAGATGTGTGGTGTTATTTCTGAGGTCCCTGTTCTGCTCCATTGGTCTATATGTCTGTTTTGGTACCAGTAACATGCTGTTTTGGTTACTGTAGCTTTGTAGTATTGCTTGAAGTCAGGTAGTGTGATGCCTCCAGCTTCGTTCTTTTCGTTTAGAATTGTTTTGACTATATGGGGTCTTCTTTGATTCCATATGAAATTTAAAATAGTTTCTTTTTTTTAAATTGTTACCCTTTTTTATTTTATTATTATTATACTTCAAGTTTTAGGGTACATGTGCACAATGTGCAGGTTAGTTACATATGTATACATGTGCCAGTTTATTTCTAATTCTGTGAAGAATGTCACTGGTAGTTTAATGGGAATAGCATTGAATCTATAAATTACTTTGGTCAGTGTGGCCATTTTCACGATGTTGATTCTTCCTATCAATGAGGATGGAATGTTTTTCCGTTTGTTTGCATCCTCTCTTATTTCCTTCAGGAGTGGTTTGTAGCTCTCCTCAAAGAGGTCCTTCACGTACCTTGTTAGCTGTATTCCTACATATTTTATTCTCTTTGTAGTGATTCTGAATGGGAGTTCATTCATGATTTGGCTCTTTGCTTGTGTATTGTTAATGTAAAGGAATGCTTGTGATTTTTGCACATTGATTTTGTGTCCTGAGACATTGCTGAAATTGCTTATCAGCTTAAGTAGTTTGGGGGCTGAGATGATGATGGGGTTTTCTAAATATAAAATCATGTCATCTTCAAATAGAGAAAATTTGACTTCCTCTCTTCCTATTTGAATACGCTTTGTTTCTTTCTCTTGCCTGATTGCCCTGGCCAGAACTTCCAATACTATGTTGAATAGGAGTGGTGAGAAAGGGCATCCTTATTTTGTGCTGTTTTTCAAAGAGAATGCTTCCAGCTTTTGCCCATTCAATATGACATTGGCTGTGGGTTTATCATAAGTAGCTCTTTTACTTTGAGATACGTTCCATCAATACCTAGTTTATTGAGAGTTTTTAACAGGAAGTGATGTTGAACTTCATCAAAGGCCCTTTCTGCATCTATTGAGATAATCTTGTGGTTTTTGTCTTTGGTTCTGTTTATGTTATGGATTACGTTTATTGATTTGTGAATGTTGAACCAGCCTAGTATCCTAGGGATGAAGCTGACTTGACCGTGGTGGATAAGGTTTTTGATGTGCTGTTGGATTCGGTTTGCCAGTATTTTACTGAGGATTTTCACATGATGTTCACCAGGGATATTGGCCTGAAATTTTCTTTCTTTCTTTCTTTCTTTCTTTTTTTTTTTTGTCATGTCTCTGCCAGGTTTTGGTATCAGGATGATACTGGCCTCATAAAATGAGTTAGGGAGGATTCCCTCTTTTTCTATTGTTTGGAATAGTTTAAGAAGGAATGGTACCATCTCCTGTTTGTATTTCTGGAAGAATTTGACTGTGAATCTATCTGGTCCTGGGCTTTCTTTGGTTGGTAGACTATTAATTACTGCCTCAATTTCAGAACTTGTTATTGGTCTATTCAGGGATTCGACTTCTTCCTGGTTTAGTCTTGGGAGAGTGTATTTATCCAGGAATATATCCATTTCTTCTAGATTTTCTAGTTTATTTTTGGAGAGGTGTTTATAGTATTCTCTGATGGTAGTTTGTATTTCTGTGGGTCAGTAGTGATATCCCCTTTCTCATTTTTTATTGTGTTTATTTGATTCTTCTCTCTTCTTTATTACTTTAGCTAGTGGTCTATCTATTTTGTTTTGTTTTGTTTTTTTCAAAAAACCAGCTCCTGGATTCATTGATTTTTTTGGAGGGTTCTTCCTGTCTCTATTTCCTTCAATTCTTCTCTGATCTTAGTTATTTCTTGTCTTCTGCTAGCTTTTGGATTAGTTTGTTCTTGCTTCTCTAGCTCTTTTAATTGTGATGTTAGGGTGTCAATTTGAGATCTTTCAAGCTTTCTGATGTGAGCATTTAGTGCTATAAATTTCCCTCTTAATACTGCTTTAGTTGTTCCAGAGATTCTGGAACAACCTGCTCCTGAATGACTACTGGGTAAATAATGAAATTAAAGTAGAAATCAAGAAATCAATTTCTTTGAAACAAATGAGGACAGTTTCCAGTAATTTTCATGCCAATTTTGAAAAAAAAAAATTCTAGCCAGGCTAGTTACATATTACTATAGTTTTCCTATGGAATACTGCCATATTAAGGAGTGGTTTTTGCCAATTATTTCTTTTGTTTTCAGCCTTCTTAAATTTGCAGATAAGAAGAATGCTCTCAAGTCATGTGAAGTCATGATCCCCAGCACTTTACCCAGGATTTCCATTTTCTGCAGGAATTTGTTATTTTGACAGAACTGGATCAAGTTCTAATAATAACACTTATTAGCTATGTGACTTGGACAGTATAAGTAACCTCTCTAAGATTAGTTTTCTCCTTTCCAAAGTGCAAATAATAAAAACAATCTCAGATGGTTGCTCTGACAATTAAATAAGATTATATATGAGAAATCTTTATGTAGTCTCAGTATTATATGATCACCTGCACTAAAGTGAGTTGGACTCTGCCCAGTTAATAGGTCACATATCCAGACTGACGACACTTCACACACTTTGATAATTTGCAAGGAGTTTATTATTCACATCAGGAAATTGTACATAGAACAAGGTAACTGCAAGCTGATCTGGCTAGAACGGCAAGAACAATGAGCAGAGAGTTGGTTTGACTTTTGTAATGGCGAGAGAGTGGGGCTGGAGAGGAGTTCTCGCATTCAGTCTAGGGATGTGAAGTTCAAATTTCCACAGGACCCAAAATCTCAAGAGGCATGCAGGTTTATTTGTCTATAGTACCAGATATATAGTGTTTGGGCAGGGCAGGGTAGGAGCCTAAACGCTGTGCAGTCAAGTATAAAACATGGAGTCAGACTCTTCTTAACCATCAGACAAAACAGGTCTTCAATAAATGTTAGTGCTGTCCTCATTCTCCCCATAAAAGTCATGAAAGTCTTCTTTTTCTTAATGACTACTCTTAGCTAAAATTATTAGAGGGAAAAAATATGATCAGGATGATGTCCTAACTTTTTAACACACAATACAAGGTCATGATGATTTTAATTCTCTGCATCTCACCTTTATTTCTCTCTACTGCCACTTTCCTCTTTACACTCTACATTCTAGTCATAGTCAACAATTTGCAGGCTCCTGAATATGCAAGCTTTCCTTGAGCCTCTAAATGGGTTGTTTCCTAGCATGTGAATACTGGCCTACCTTCCTTTGCTTCATCAACTCTTAGTTATCCTTCAAAATTTATTTCAAGAGCAATTTCACTTATTCTTGAAGAGGCCTCCCCTGAACCTGTTCTCATTTCTAATTCTATCCTCTCTCACACACACACACACACACACACACACACTCACACACACACACTAGCACACTATCTTGGGTAAAGGGCTATCATGTGTATTTTTATACTACTTGCAAATGCCATATATCAGGGGTCCCTAAACCCCTGGTACCAGTTGGTGACTGGGCCACACAGTGGGAGGTGAGCAGTGGGTTAGACAGCATTACCGCCTAAGCTCCGCCTCCTGTCAGATCAGTAGCTGCATTAGATTCTCATAGGAGCTCTAACAACACTATTGTGAACCACGGATGTGCGGGATCTAGATTGCACACCCCTTATGAGAATCTAATGCCTGATGATCTGAGGTGGCACTGTTTTATCCCCAAACCATCTATGCCTTGGTCCATGGAAAAATTATCTTCTACAAACTGGTCCCTGATGACAAAAAGGTTGGAGACTGCTGCTGTATATAATAATTGATCAATTTTTCTCTATTTCCTATAGAAGATCATAATAACTTTAAGGGCAAAAAATGCAACATATTTATCCTCGTATCTCTGGCCCCAGCATAGTGGCATGCATAGAGTGAGTACCCACTAAATGTTTCAATAAGTGTAATTGGATAAACTATATTATACAATTGTTTTAATGACATGTAACTCTTCTGAAAATTATTTTTATTTTAAAATGAGAAAAATTTTCCTCTTCGTTAATTACTTGTTGATAGAAGTAAATGCTATAGAATCAAGTTACATGAACAATTCATAGTGGATAGAAGGTTGGTGATGTGGAGATAGCAATATGTTGTTGCCACTGCTGTTGCTGTTATTATTATGTTTCATGATTTTTAGTATAGGAGACAACTTTCTAGGACCTCTGCAGTCATGTTATAAGTGTATACTGGGTTCTACATTTATCTACTTGTCGATGTATAAGAGCTTTGATAATATAAGAAACTGAGGCTATTAGGAAGTACACATTAAACACATTTATGAGAAACTAGTCACTTTTTCCTGTATTTTAGCCAAATTTTAAAATATTTAGACTACACAATTAGATATGGAATAATAATCTGTGCATCATTTTGACATATATAAATTCACAAAAATAAGATGCTGTCTATAAAGTAATGTAATCTGTTATTTAGCTTAAGACTATCTCGAGTTTTGTTGTCCAACATCATTTTTAATTGGTGTGTTTTATTATATAAATTAATGTAATCAAAAATTTGAGCTAAATATTTGAATTTGTTTATGACTAGTCATTTATTTTATGGGGGAATAATTGAAATTTGAATAACTTATGAGCCTACAACTTTTCATTTATATAGGATGATAGCTGGAAATCCATATTTTTTCTCAGTACATATTCCATAGGACAAAGGAGCAATATTACCTTGAATGTAAATTTTGTTGACATTTGTTCACTATTAAGAGAAATGTACTAAGCATTACTAGGATTACTTTTTGTTACAGTGCAGATGATTATTAAGAACTATAAATGGACAGATGAGTTGTCCCACAAACCAGATATCTTTGTGCAAGCATAATATGTGGCACACTTAGACAAAAATGTACCCCATAAAAACAACTGATGATAACTTGGCCATAAGTATGATCAAGAGAGAAGACGCTTTTTATACTGTATGGATTTCTTTTTTTCTGTATGACAGTGGGTTTTTAAAAATAAACTGTTCTACATAATTCTTGCAATATTGTTTCATTATGGGGTGATGAGTCCTTACAGTATGGATATTTTAAAGTGGTTTTATTGAGATAAAATTGAAATACAATAAACTACACATATTTAAGGTATACAATTTGATAATGTTTGACCTATACAGTCATATGCCATATAAAAACGTTCAATTAGTGATTGAACACATATACGATGGTGGCCCCATAAGATTTCAAAGGACCTAAAATGTCCTTATAGCCTAGTGACATCGTAGACATTGTAACATCACAATACAATGAAAAACTCACATTTTTGTGGTGATGTTAGTGAAATCAAGCTTATTGTATTGCCAGTTGTACAAAAGTGATGTCACATTCAATTACATACAATACACAATACTTGATAATGATTGCATTAGTCTGTTTTCACACTGCTATAAAGAACTATCTGAGAATGGCTAATTTATAAAGAAAACATATTTAATTGACTCACATTTCTGCGTGGCTGGGGAGGACTCAGGAAACTTACAATCATGACAGAAGGTGAAGGAGAAGCAAGAACCTTCTTCACAAGGCGGCAGAAGAGAGCGGGGGAAGTGCCACACTTTTAAATCATCAGAACTTGTGAGAACTCACTCACTATCACAAGAGCAGCATGGGGGAATCTGCTCCCATGATCTGATTTCCTCCCTCCAGGTCCCAGCCCTGACACATGGGGATTACAATTCAACATGAGATTTGGTTGGGGACACAGAAACAAACAATATCATTTTGCCCCTGACCCCTCCCAAATCTCATGTCCTTCTCACATTTTGAAATACAATTATCCCTTCTCAACAGTAACCCAAAGGCTTAACTCATTCCAGCATTAACAAAAGTCCAAGTCCAACGTCTTATCTGAGATAAGGTAAGTCCCTTCTGCTTATGAGCCTGTAAAATGAAAAAAAACAAATTAGTTACTTCCAAGATACAATGGAAGTACAGGCATTGGGTAAATGCTTTCATTTCTAATGGGAGAAATTGGCCAAAACCAAGGGGCTACAGGCCCCCAAGCAAGTCTGAAACCCAGCAGGACAGCAGTTAAATCTTAAAGCTCCCAAATAATCTCCTTTGACTCCAAGTCTCACATCAAGGGCATGCTGATGCAAGGGGTGGGCTCCCAAGGCCTAGGGCAGCTCCCTTTCTGTGGCTGTGCAGGATACAGCCCCCTTGGCTGCTTTCACAGGCTGGCGTTGAGTGCCTGTAGCTTTTCCAGGCTCATGGTTCAAGCTGTTGGTAAATCTACCTTTCTGGAGGCTGGAGGACAGTAGCCCTCTTCTCACAGCTCCACTAGGCAGTGCCCCAGTGGAGACTGTGTAGGGGTTCCAACCTCACATTTCCCCTCCACACTGACCTACTAGAAGCTTTTCATGAAGGCTCTGCCCCTGCAGCAGACTTCTACCTAGACATGCAGGTGTTTTCAGGCATCTTCTGAAATCTTCGTGGAGGTTTTTAAACTCTTGCCTTCTGTGCACCGTCAGGCCCAACACTACATGGAAACCACCAAGGCTTGGGGCTTGCATCCTCTGAAACAGTGGTCCAATCTGTACCTTGGCCCCTTTTAGCCATGGCTGGAGTTGGAGTGGCTGGGATGCAGAACATCATATGCTGAGGCTGCACAAAACAGTAGGGCCCTGGGCCTAGTCCACAAAACAATTTTTTTTTTTTAATCCTAGGTTTCTAGGCCTGTGATGAGAAGTGCTGTCATAAACATCTCTGACATGGCCTGGAGACATTTTCCCTATTGTCTTGGCTGTTAACATTCAGCTCCTCTTTACTTACGCAAATTTCTACAGCAGGCTTGAATTTCTCTCCGAAAAATGTTTTTTTTTCTTTTTCTACCACATGGTTGGTAGAAAACTTGTATATTCTGCTTCCCTTTTAAACAAAAGTTCTAATTTCAGAACATCTCTTTATGAACCCATGTGACTATATGTTCTTAGGAGCAGACACTTTACATCTTGAATGCTTTGCTGCTTAGAAATTTCTTCTACCAGATACCTTAAATCATCTCTCAAGTCCAAAGTTCCAGAGATCTCTGGGGCAGGGGGAAAATGCCATCAGTCTCTTTGCTATATCATAACAAGAGTGAGTGACCTTTACTCCAGGTCCCAATAAGTTCCTCATCTCTACCTGAGAACACCTCAGCCTGGAATTCCTTGTCAATATCACTATCAGCATTTTGGTCATAACCAGTCAACAAGTCTCTAGGAACTTTCAAACTTTCCGACATCTTTCTGTCTTCTGAGCCTTTCAAACTTTTCCAACCTTTGCCCATTACCCAGTTCCAAAGTCGCTTCCACATTTGCATGTATCTTTATAGCAGTACCCTACTTCTGGTACCAATTCTCTGTATTAGTTCATTTTCACACTGTTATAAAGAACTAACTGAGGCTGGGTACTTTATAAAGAAGAGGTTCAATTGACTCAGTTGTGACTTGGGAAGTCTCAGGAATCTTACATTCATGGCAGAAGGTATAACAGAAGTAAGCACCTTCTTCACAAGGCGGCAGGGAAGGGGTGGGGGGAAGGCGCATAATTTTAAACTATCAGATTTCATGAAAACTCACTGTCATGAGAGCTGCATGGAGTAAATCCGCCCCCATGATCCAATCACTTGTCACCATGCCTCTCCCTTGACACATGGGGATTACAATTTGACATGAGATTTGGGTGGGGACACAGAGCCAAACCATATCAATGATTAAACAATTATGTTACTGGTTTAGTATCTACTGAATTATACTTTTTGTTGTTATTTTAGAATGTACTCCTACTCCTTATTAAGAAAACAAAAGCTAACTGTAACACATCTGCTGGCAGGTCCTTCAGGAATTATTCCAGAAGAAGGCATTATTATCCTAGGAGATAACAGCTCCATTCACGTTATTGCCCCTCAAGACCTTCCAGAGGGAAAAGACATGGAGCTAAAAGACAGTGATATTGATGTTCTTAACCCTATGTATGCCTAGGCTAATGTGTGTGTTTGTGTTGTAGTTTTTAACAAAAAAAGAGTTTAAGAAGTAAAAAATAATTAAAAAATTTTTTTAATGGAAAAAACCTTATAGAATAAGGATATAAAAATATTTTGTACAGCTATACAACATGCTTGTGTTTTAAGCTAAATGTTATGAAATAGTAAACAAGACTTTAAAATCATTTATTATTGAAGAAAAAATATTTCTTCATAAATTTAATGTATCCTATGGGTACAGTGTTTATAAAGTCTATGGTAATATACGATAATTTCCTAGGCTTTCACATTCACTCACCACTCACTCATTAACTCACCCAGAGCAACTTCCAGTCCCACAAGCTTCAGGCATGGTAAGTGCCTATAAAAGTATACCATGTTTTATCTTTATCTTTTATACTGTATTGTTAGGAAACTTTTATATGTTTATATATGTTTATATACAAAAATACTAACCATTGTGATACAAAAGCCTACAGTATTCATTGCAGTTACATGCTGTATAGGTTTGTAGCCTAGGAGCAATAGGCTACACTGTATATATGTGTACATGTACATATATAGTCATACAGTAGGCAATATACCATTTAGATTTTTGAAGTACACTCTGTGAAGTTTGCACAACAATGATACTGCTAATGATGCATTTCTTAGAACATATCCCCATGTTAAGTGATACAAGACCATATATGCACCCGTAAAACCACCCACTACCATCAAGTGAATGAACATCCCATCACCGGCAAAAGGCCCCTAGTGTCACTTTATAAGCCCTTACTCACATCTGTCTCTGTACCACCCACCCCAGAAAAGCACTGAACTCCTTTCTGTCATCGTAGGTTAAATTGTATTTTGTAAAAATTGTTATATACATGAAATCATACAATATTACTCCATTTTGTCTGGCTTCTTTCATTTGGCATAATTATTCTCAGATTAATCTATGTTGTTGGATGTTTGTATTTAATTAATTTTTATCCCTGAAGAGTATTCCACTGTGTGAATATACAACAATATGTTTATCCATTTCCCTGCCAATGAATATGTAGATCAGTTCTAGTTTTTGACTACTGTAAATAAAGTTGTCATGAATATTCATGGACAAGTCTTTGTGCAGTCATATGTTATAATTTCTCTTGGGCAAACACCTAGGAGCAGGATGACTGGGTCACAGGATAGATGAATGCTTCAATTTGTGAGAAACTTCCAAACTGCTTTCCTAAGCGAGGTACCATTTTATGTTCCCACCATCAGTGTATGAATGTTCAACTTGCTTCATAAAAGGATCACTTTTAAACTCAGGCTTCCACTGGGAAATTATTTTTACAACCAAAAGGAAGATAGTGAAACTATTAGTTATTTAGGATATGAATCCTGTTGTTGATTGGTGGAGTATTCTATAAGTGTTAATTGAATCCTCTTGTTGATGCTCTCATTCAAGTGTACTATAAACTTATTTATTTTTAATTTTGGTTCTATCAATTATTGAGAAAGGGTTATTGATATCTTTAACTATGAATGCTGGTTTGTTTATTTTTCTCTGCAGTTTGTATTAGTTTTCTATTGTTGCCATAACATTACCACATACTTTAAAGGCTTTAGAAACAACACAAATGTGTTATCTCATTGTTCTGTATATCAGTATTCCAGTTTGGCTTGGCAAGTTTTTCTGCTCTAGGTTTTACAATGTGGAAAGAAAGTTGTCAATCAAACAGGGCTCTTATTGGGAGGTTTTGGAAAAATAAAAAATCACCTCAAGGCCATTTAGTTTGGTGGCTAAATTTAATTCCTTGTGTTTGTATAGTTAGGTTCCCAAATTTCTTGCTGGCTGTCTGCCAGGAACTATTTTTTTTTGTACCCGGAGACTACTGACACTCATTCTTATGTTTTCCAGGCTACCTCCACCCTGGCAATGGTAGGTCAAGTCTCTGTCATAATTTGAAGTTCTCCAAATTCCTTTTCTGTCTCATCTCTCAGATTGTTTTTTCAGCTTTTTACACTGTTTCTAAGAGCTCGCATAATTTCATTGAGCTCACCTGGATAATCTAATAATCTCCCCTTTTCAGCAGATTAATAATCTTAGTTTCATTTACAACATTACCTATATTAGTGTTTAGTTGATTCACCAAATGTTTACTAGGCCATCTGAAGCTTTCCCACAGCTCATGGGTGCCCTCTTTGATTGATTTTTTGGTCTACGTTTAATCTTGAATAATTTCATTGCTGTGTCTTCAAGTTAACCAATCTTTGTTTGGCAATGTTAAATCTAATGTAATTTTCATCTTACAAATTCCGATTTTTATCTGTAAAAGTTAGATTTTGGTCTTTTTCTATTTTCCAGGTGTTCATGTATTCTGCCATTCTTGAGTTGCTATGAAGAAATACCTGAGGCTGGATAATTTATAAAGAAAAGATGTTTAATTGTCTCACAGTTCTGCAGGCTGTACAGGGAGCATACTGCTGACATATGCTTCTGGTGAGGGCTTCAGGAAACTTACAATCATGGCAGAAGGTGAAGTAGAGCCAATATATCACATGGCAAGATGAGGAACAAGAGAGTGAGGGGCAGGGAAGGTCCCAGACTTTTAAACAACCAGATTTCGTGTGAACTCAGTGATAACTCACTTATCACCAAGGGGATGGTGCTAAACCAATCATAGGAGATCCATCCCCATAATCTAATCACCTAGCACCAGGCCCCACATCCAACAGTGGGAATCACATTTTAACATGAGATTGGAAGAGGACAAACATCCAAACTATATCAGTCCATTCAACATGTTCAGTCTTTCCTCTACCCCAGTGAGTGCTAATTATTTTTGTATTTCTATAATTTTACTTGAGGCTTGCTCTATGCTGCAGTTAGGTTACTTGGAAAAGTTTGGTACTTTTGTGTGTTGCTTAGGAAACATTAGTTCTAGAACAATGCTAATCTGGGGCTAACTATTCCTTACTACTAAAACAAGACCTTCTTCTGGACTTTGGTCGCACAAATCCATGGCTGGGCTCAGCTTTAAAAAGCCTTGAGATTCCTCTTATGGAACAAAGTTCCATCAAAGCCAATTTAAAAGCCTATGTAAAAAATTATTCTTCCTGCACTGTACACAAATAATTAGGCCAAGTATAATACAGCAAACCAGTCCTACCATGACTAGTCTTTAGTAAAAATGGGAAACTGGGGAGAGAAAAAATTATGTTTCAAAAGTACAGGAGACTTGTTGTTAGATTCTAGTCTTCCCTAATGTTTCATTCAATTTTTATTATTTTCTACAGCTTGGACCAAATTCTAATTTTTCTTGGCTACAAGTCTTCAAAATAATGTTTTCAATTTCTTTTCTTCTTTTTTTCCCCCATTTTTCCTAATTTGGAATCACTGAAAACTAAGCTGTGCTTTCTTAAAATCCTGCGAACTGAAGCCAGACAAGTTAAACTTCAGCAGAAAATAACAGCAACCTATTTACATACATAAGCCACTTTCATACCTGCCTACTAATATATGGGCTTCAGAGTAATATGCCCTATATCAATTTTTCCAAGATTTTTTGTTTGTTTGTTGTTGTTGTTTCTCCCTTCCTCCTCCCTATTTTACCTTCACAGAACATGAGACTTCACAACCTGCTAATGATGAGCTTTTGGGACCTCCCCATCTAGGCATCAACCATCGTAGCCATGAGAGATCAGATGAAACCTGAGACCAGAGACTCATTCTCTTGTAAAATTCTTTCTCCACAAAATTTTTTAAAAGAAAAGGGGGGAGATGTGAAAGGAAAATAGTTCGGGCTCCCAAAATCATTAAGGAAAACTCAAGCTGGAAACTGCTTAGGGCAAACCTACCTATCATTCTATTCAAAGTCACCCCCTCTGCTCTCTGAGATAGATGCATATTGGATTGCCTCCTTTGGAAAGGCTAACCAGAAACTCAAAAGAATGTAACTGTTTGTGTACCACCTATCTGTGACCTGGAAGCTCCCTCCCTACTTGGAGTCTTTTTGCCTTTGCTTCAAGTCCTCCCTCCTTTTCAGACTGTGCCAATGTACTTTTTACATATATTGATTGATGTCTCATGTCTCCGTAAAATGTATAAAACCAAGCAGTGCCCTGACCACCTTGGGCACATGTCAGCACTTCCTGAGGTTGTGTCATGGGTGCATCCTCATCCTTTGCAAAATAAACTTTCTAAATTAACTGAGACCTGTCTCGGATTTTCTGGGTTCACAGTAGGATATGTTCACCAGATATATTATTTTAGGGTAAAAGTTTTCTTCCTTCAGCACTTTAAATATGTTATCTCTCTCTCTCCTAGCCTGTAACATTTTTATTAGGAAGTCTGCTGCCAGATGTATTGGAACTCCATTGTATGTTATTTGCTTATTTTCTTTTGCTGATTTTAGCATCCCTTCTTTATCCTTGACCATTTGGAGTTTGATTATTAAATGCCTTGATGTAGTTTTCTTTGGGTTAAATCTGCTTGGTGTTCCATAATCATCTTGTACTTGAATATTGATATCTTTCTCTATGTTTGGGATGTTCTCCTATTTTATTTCTTTGAATAATTTTTCTACCCCTATCTCTTTCTCTCCCTCCCATTTAAGGTGAATAACTCTTAGATTTGCCCTGTTGAGGCTATTTTCTAAATCTTTTCATTGTGCTTCACTTTTTATTCTTTTTTGTTTTGTCTCCTCTGAGTGTGTATTTTCAAATAGCCTGTCTTCAAGCTCATGATTTTTTTCTTCTGCTTGATCCTTTCTGCCAATAAAAGATCCTGATGCATTCTTCAGTATGTCAATTTGCCAATTCAGTATGATTCTTTTAAATTATTTCAATGTCTTTGTTAAGTTTATCTGATAGGATTCTGAATTTCTCTGTGTTACCTTGAATTTATTTGAGTTTCCTCAAAACAGCTATTTTCAATTCCCTATCTGAATGGTCACATTTATCTGCCTCTCTGAAATTTGTGCCTGGTGTATTATTTATTTCATTTGGTGAGGTCGTGTTTTCCTGGATGGTCTTGATGCTTGTGGATGTTCCTCAGTGTCTGGGCACTGAAGAGTTAGGTACTTATTGTAGTCTTGTCAGTGTGGGCTTGTTTAGATACATCCTTGTTGGGAAGGTTTTCCAGGTATTCAAAGGGACTTAAGTGTTGTGATCTAAAATTTTGGTCACTGCCCCATATTTGTGTTAGAGGGCACCCCAAGCCCAGCAATGCTTTAGTTCTTGCAGACTCAGTGTTATCACCTTTATGGTCCTTGATAACATTTGGAAAAATTCTCTGGATTACCAGGCAGGGACTCTTGTTCTCTTCCCTTACTTTCTCCCAAACAAATTGAGTCTCCCCCTTTCTCTATGTTCTGAGCTGGCTGGAACAAGGGTAGGGTAACACAAACACCCCTATGGCCACAACCACTGAAACTGTGCTGGGTCAGACCTGAAGTGAACACAGCACTAGGTCTCTCCCAAGGCCGACTGTAACTACTACTTAGCTGTCTCCTCTGTTCGCTCAAGGCCCTAAGGCTCTACAATCAGAAGGTGGCAAAGTCAGTCAGCCTTATGTCCTTGTCTTCAGGGTGGTTAGTTACCCTGTTTCTCAGGCAGATCTAGATATGTTGTTAAGGACTCAGGTTCTATAGTTGGAAACCTTAGGAATCTACCTGATGCTCCTTTCTACTGTGGCTAAGCTAGCACTAAATCCACAAGACAAAGTCCTTCCTACTCTTTCCTCCCCTTTACACAGGCAGAGAAGACTCTCCCAATGTCCATCATCACCACAGGTCCATGGGGATTACAGTCAGTCTACCACTCACATTCATTTAATGCCCAAAGGCTCTTCAGTCAACTTTTGGTGAATGCTGCCAGACCTGGGACTCACCCCTCAGGGAAGTGAGATCTCCTTTGTCCCAGGGTCAGTTCAGAGATGCCATCTGTGAGGTTCTTATATTGGTTTGAATCCTGAGAGTGCGCCAACAGACAACACCAGGCGGTTTGGAGCAACGCGCTGTTTTAATGAGCACCTGGGTGCAGGCAGGCTGAGGCCTAAAATGGCATCAGCCCCAAAAGAGGACTGGACAGGGGTTTATAGTCCTTTGTAAACAGGAAGTGTCCCAGTCTGACGTGACTGATACATAGTACCCAAACAGCCTCTTTCTCCATCTTCAGGGGTATGTGTCTTCCGGCCAGGGGAGGTGTCTTCCGGCCGGCTCTCTTCTTGCTTCTATTATCTTGCTGATGCACGCTGCTGGCGCAAGTGGCCTTGCGCCTTGGGACTGGGCCTGAGAAGGGAGTGAGTTACTTATCTCTTCAAGCTTTCAGGCCCTGGGGAGAATCTTTCACCATCCAAAAGCCAAGGCCTGGAATCAGGGACACCAGAACCTACTTGGTGCTCTTCCCCCTGTGGCTGAGCTGTTTCTTAAGCTATAAGGTAAAGTTCCCTTTATTCTTTTCTCTCCCCTTCTCAAGCATAAAGAGTCTCTTCTCATAGCCACCACACTTATGAATATGCTGGGTCACACTTGAAGCCAGCATGTCTCAGAGTCTCACCCAAGGCCCATAGTGTGTACTGCCTGGGTACTGCTGTTGATTATTCAGGACCCATGGGCTCTTTAGTCAGCAAATAATGTATTCTGCTGAGAATGGGTTCTTCCCTTCAAGGCATTAGGTTCCTTTCTGGCTCAGGGTGTGTCTAGAAATGTCCAGAAGCTACAACCTGAAATGGGGGTCTCATGACTCTGACCAGTGCCCTACTCTTTTGTGGCTAAGCTGGTATCCAAGTTGCAAGACAAAGTCCTCTTCACTCTTAACTCTCCTCTCCTCTCCTCAAATGGAAGGTAGAGGTCTCTTTCAAAGCTGCAAGCTGTGCTACCTGTGGTGGGAAGAAGGGTGATGCAAGCACTCTTTGAGCCATTCTGGCTGGCGTCTCATTAAGTCATGTGCCCCCAATTCCACTCGCTCTACAAGCCCAGCATAGAACTAGGATTTACCTAGAAGTTTCAGTCCTTATGGCCTAGACTGCCTTTCAAGGTTTTTTTAGGATCCCAGAGCACTATAGCCCACGGTTGCAAGGCTGGGATGGGTGACTCCTTCTCACTAGGGCTGGTCTAAATGCTCTCTCCATGGGTGTTGGCTGAGTTCTACCTAATGTTGACAAGACTGATTTATAATGCAAAGTCCCACAATTGCTGTTCTTTCGCTCCCCCAAGCCACAGATTCTCTCTCTGTGCCACACAGCTACTGCTGGCAAATGGGAATGAGGTGGTGTTGGTAATTCAAGACTGTCTTTTCTACCCTATTCGGTGCCCCTTTCAGTGATATGAATTTAAAACCAGCTACTGTAATCACTCACCTGGTTTTTGGTTCTTACAAAGGTGCCTTTTTTGGTGTAGATAGTTGTTAAATTTGGTGTTCCTGTGGAGAGGACAATTTGTGGGGGCTTCTATTTGGCCATCTTGCTCCAACTCCTGTCACTCTTACTGTGCGCCATTTGGTTGCAAAAGTCATTCCTAATGGAAGCCTGAGTTTGCAATGGTTCCTTTTTGGGAGCGATCAACTAGAACCCTCATATACTGCTGATGAGAATATAAAATAGTGTAATCACTTAAGAAAGATGTTTGGCAGTTTCTTGTAAATTTTAGAGTCCAATTACTCTATAGTCCAGCCATTCTATTCTTAGGTATTTATCAAAGATAATTAACAGCATGTGTATCTACATATGCCAAATACATGCATGTTAATTATACTTCAAAAAAGATGTATTAAAATGAACATAAGACAAAATAAATGCATCTTTCAATGAGCAGAAACATAAATGATAATATACTGTCTGTGAAACACTGTGAACATAATTTTCCCAAACCTTGCCACAGCCACTAAAGGCAAAGCCCATGAGTATAACTCAGCTATGACTGAATTCCTGTGGATATGTCTCACACCACTTTTATTCTCAAACCATACTCAATATTTCACTGTTTTTCAAAAGAAAATGATTAAATTTTATAACTCATTAGAAAGTGTTTTTTTCACTAAAGATATTATATTAGACATAGTCAAAGTTTACCACACAATATAACTTTATTAAAGTTACTTTATACTTGTCATTTTCCCCCTAATGTTTCTTACAATATGTGAGCTACCTCCTTTGACTTTTTATTTCTCCACATGCCTCTAACCCCACTCTGGTTTTTGAGCCATCCAGCAATGGCCCTTAGATTGCATAAATCATTCAAAAAGTAAAAGTTCCTAATTAGTTGATTTCACTGCTATTTTGATGAAAGCTTATCACAGCATCCACTGTTCCTCCAAAATGCTCCTTGAGCATCTAATTAACTTTGCTATGTATTCACTCTCTCATCCCCAAAATACCCTTCATAGACAGGTATGATTCCAATAACAGGACATGAGATTTTCATTACATCACTTTTTAAAGCTGTCTCTTTATAATTATTGTCCCGTGGCAATTGTTTGTTTTGTTTGTAAGTTATTTGTATGTGTGCCAACATTAATTCTCTTTAATTTTCTGAAAAAATCAATTGCTCTAACAAATATTAATAATTCACTGCCTAGAATAATTAAAAGAACCATCTACAGAGAAATTATGAACTTATTTGAGGAGAATGCGCACCACATATATGTTTCTTTTAATGTAGTAGTGGTATTATTCCTGGAATAATAACTGTGATTTAAAGAAGATTTTGCTTATGTTACAATATTTTTCTCAGGATTTCTTTAAAAATTAAAATTTTTTTGGTGCTATCTATTAACTATCTGCTAGAATCAAGGCCTTAGCAGTCTCATAGCTACTTTTCATGAGTTGTTTTTCCCAATATCATGCAGCTTCAGAGTGGAAGGCTATGCAATCTATAAAAAGACATATGATTTTAATCTTGATAGAATTTAAGGTACGTAGAGTGTGTTTTTATGGCAATAATCTTTCCACTATGATTTCTCTACTTGACCCATTTGTGCTAGTGAAAATCACGGGTCTTAGTTTACAATAAATTACTTGCTAATCTAAATGTCAATGGGGAACTACTGTGATTTAGAACTGTAATCTCATTAATTTATTTCGTGGATCAGTGTTCATAGGGTCCTTTCAATGGAGGGCAAGACAATGAACTATGGTGATTGGGGTGTAACCTTTGAACACCAGAAGACCTGACAGGATTATATAACAGAAAATTGAATGTCATTTAGAAAACTGCTTGGACAGTTTTAGATCTTATTATTATGCTAAAAGATGAAAGAAGTAAAAAAAAAAAAGATCTACTGTACACCATTTTATATCCTTAGCATGCTTCAGGATCATTATCTTGCACCAAATAAACCTCTGGGCTACTGGGTTTCCTGAAGGTATTTGAACAAGGATGTAACCTCCCAGGTACTTCTTATTTATATAATCATTATTGGCCATGTAAGGTCAGTAAAGCTGATGTCAGTGCTGATTCAGTAACATTTGAAAGTTTCCAGTAAACTACAATGAAAGATTCAAAAATTTTTTATTAATGTCTTTTTTTATATTAGTCAGTGTCAAAGATGAGATATTCTATTTGAGTAATTACTAGCATCCTAGAGTAAGGTAGTATTGAATAAGTAGAACTATTTTCAACTTTCAAACATTGATCAACTTTATTTTATTTTGACTTTCCAAAAATGTGATATAAAATGTAATCCTGAAAAAAAAATACTCCCCAATCATACATATTCCTCAATACCACTGTCATGTCTGGCAAGTAGGAGGTCATTGGTAGTGTTTGAATGCATATATATATATATATATGCATATATATAATATATATAGTTTCAATTATGACCTTTTATGTAAATGACTGCTAACCCTCTCATCAATTTCCAGTAAAATGGCCTCACTTACCTAAAAGACATCTTCACTTGGATGTTTTGTTAGCTCAACTGAACATATCTAAAAATTAAATTGAATTTGCCTTGTTCTTTTCTCTTCAATTGGCTCACTTTCCTATTGTTGTTAGTGTTATTACCATCCTCAGTTAGCAAAAAATCTATTTATTTGAGAATTTTTCCTCTCCTACAATTCTCAAATATACTCAAAGTGCAGTTAATGGTTCCATCAGAAAGACTTACTTATCAATAGCTGCCTTGACATCCTGCCCATCCTTTAAGACCAAGATAAAAACCCCAGCTTTTTCTGGTATGTGCTGAAATTAATGGCGTCAGGATGGCTGGTGAACTCCAAATAACCACATTGATAGAATTTATTTTTTAAAAGGTGATATAGTATGAAGTTTTTTGAAGAATAAAATAGGCATATGCCTGAGAGGAGGAAAGAAAAATCGTATTCATCAGGGATTGGGCTCAACTTATTTTTTTTCTCTTTAGAGCCTAAAATTTAAATAGTGTATTTCTCAACTATTGAGGGGAAATATTTTGGAGAAAATGATTTTACATTTTTAAGTGCTCTCTCATACTTAAGTGATTATACCACATCTGTACATCTGTTCTCTCTTCTGTACAAAACATCCTTGTTTTTAAGTTTAAAGTTTTTAAGTTTAAAAATTTAAAACTGGGAAACTGCATTTTCTTGCCTGCTGATAGGTTTCTCTTTTTATACCCCCAACTTATCTGAAAGGAAGCTTTAAAGACCTTCGTCTGTCTCCTAAATAGTGATACTTCATAAATTTATAATAATTACAGTTTAGGATCATAGCTGTGATTTGATATACACCCCAAAAAAGTTTTAGTAAGGTGATAACTGGATATTAGCTATGAAATTAATTGATATCTTCTCCTAAATTAATCCTGCCTTTCTAGCAAATTCAACTGCTTTAGCCATTTGATGAGACTATTTTATCACACACACTCAATCTCCAAACAGCTGAAGACAAGTCCTTTACAGAAAAAATTAACAAAGAAAGATAAGCACTTCGCTAGTGCACTAGCCAAGACAAAACACTGTGCATGCCATTGTATTACAATCGCCTGCAGTATTCGTCATGTTACATGCTGCTCAGGTTTGTAGCCTGGGAACAAAAGGCTAAACCATATAGCCGATGTGTGCAGTAGGCTAGACCATCTAGGTTGGTGTAAGTACATTCTTTTATGTGTGCACAATGATGATATTGGCTAATGATGCATTTCTTAGAATATATCCCCATCATTAAACAACGCATGACTGTATATATAAATAAAAATCCCGCTACAATGTTAGCAGTCAATTAGCAAAATTTTTTAAAAAGCTACAGACATTAATATTCTTTCTACAAAAGAACTTCTTGCAAATAAGTTTATAAAAGAGGAAAATGCCAATATTAAAATAAATAGATCATTAACAGAAGAAATCCTATAAATTTATTTATTTCATAAATACTAGGCATTTACTGCATGCTAGGCATAAATGGCTACTATATACATGAAAAGATATCAACCTCACCAGTAACCAAAAACATGCAAATAAATATCAAGGTTATTTGGAGGAATATAAATTGTACTCTCTCTAGAGCCCAATTGATAAATTGCATCACAATCAAAACTGCGTATTCATTGATTCATCAGTTCTACTCCTAGGCATTTTATCTCATGAAAATAATTAAGCAAGTGCATACACATGTATGCACAAGGGTATTGGGTGCAATCTGGCTTATAATAGTGGTATTCAAAACTCTGGATGCCCCATAGCTACAGAGATATTGGGTGGTTCTATGGAGCCCCTTCATGGGACACTGGCAATGCAGACGAATATGCTGAACAAGTGGAATTTGGGATCCCACTTCCTGTTTAAAGAAGAGTATACAATGAGATCACATGGACACAGGAAGGGGAATATCACACTCTGGGGACTGTTGTGGGGTGGGGGGAGGGGGGAGGGATAGCATTGGGAGATATACCTAATGCTAGATGACGAGTTAGTGGGTGCAGCGCACCAGCATGGCACATGTATACATATGTAACTAACCTGCAAAATGTGCACATGTACCCTAAAACTTATAATAATAATAATAATAATAATAATAATAAAGAGTATCTTAACGATTATGTGTTTCGAATATTGCGACCCTATTCTGGGTGCAGTGGCTCATGCCTGTAATCCCAGCACTTTCGGAGGCTGAGGCGGGAGGACCACCTGAGAAGAGTAGTGCAAGACCACCCTGGCCAATTTGGAAAAACCCCGTCTTTGCTAACAAGACAAAAATTAGCCAGGAATGGTGGCACATGCCTGCAATCCCAGCTACACGAGAGGCTGAGGAAGGAGAATCTCCTGAAACCGGGAGGTGGAGGTTGCAGTGAGCCGAGATCGTGCCATTGAACTCCAGCCTGGGCAACAGAGCGAGACTCCGTCTCAAAAAAAAAATATATTGAAATTCTCTGAGAGTTTTTGTTTGTTTGTTTTTTGAGACGGAGTCTCGCTCTTGTTGCCCAGGCTGGAGTGCAGTGGCAGGATCTCGGCTCACTGCAACCTCTGCCTCCCAGGTTCAAGAGATTCTCCTGCCTCAGCCTCCCGAGTAGCTGGGATTACAGGTTCCCACCACCACGCCCGGCTAATATTTTTTTGTATTTTTAGTAGAGACGGGGTTTCACTATGCTGGCCAGGCTAGTCTTGAACTCCTGACCTCAAGTGATCCACCCGACTCAGCCTCCCAAAGTGCTGAGATTACAGGCGTGAGCCACCGCTCCCGGTCAAGTTTTCATTTAAAGAAAGGTTTGCGTATCTAAAACGAAAAACTATATCTTGTATTAAAATTTAAAATAATCATCATAAAAGGGTTAAGTAAATGACTGAACATTCACCTAATGGAATTCTCTATATCCATTCAAATGGTATTGGCAAAAATAATATGAACCATTATTTTTTCATCAGTAGATGCCCATAGTATATTATCAAGTGATAAAAGTAGGATGAAACATTGTAGTATGCATAATATGATTCACTTGATGGTATAGATATTATGCATATGTGTAAATAATAAAGTTCAGAAATACATGCAACAGAATGTTAATGACAGTTATCTCTATGTGGTGGCATTGTAGGTGGTTTGAATTATCTTGTTCATATTCTCTATATTACTTGATATTCATATTTCATTCAAGAAAAATATATTCATTTGAAAAAATATTACAGGCCAGGCACAGTGGTTCACGCCTGTAATCCCAGAACTTCAGGAGGCCGAGGTGGGCGCATCACTTTAGGTCAGGAGTTCAAGACCAGCCTGGTCAACGTGGTAAAACCCCATCTCTACTAAAAATACAAAAATTAACGGGGCACTGTGGCAGGCGCCTGTAATCCCAGCTACTCAGGAGACTGAGGCAGGAGAATCGCTTGATCCCGGGAGGTGGAGGTTGCAGTGAGCCAAGATCATGCCACTGCACTCCAGCCTGGGCAATAGAGCGAGACTCTGTCTCAAAAAAAAAAATTACAAATAAAACCTCTGATACATTTTTCTAATTGCTTATCATAGTTGATTGAGGCTAATATAACATCAAGTGTTAATCAAACTGCCATTCTATGGTTGCTGTTAAAGGAGTAGAGGAAACAGAAACAGGAAAGGATTTTTCAGTGTTTTGCCAATCATCTGTCATTTCACACCCACCCCTGCCTCTCTCATTATTTTTGTATTAAAGCTCTTTTGAATAATGTCTAGAGAGCTTATGAATGGTCCCTTGTCATTAATCTCCATACTAGAGAAGGAGTCCAAAACATGGACTTTATGCTGATGTGGCAGAAAAATATTGTTGGCAAAGACAGTCTATCCTATTTTTTTCTGTACATATTTTGTTTCTGCATTATTTAAAATTATTCTAAAACAAATATGTAGACATATGTATATATTTATATATTTATACATACGTATTTCTATAAATAATTCCTAATTTTTAAATTTCACATTTCCTCTCTATCCACAGTCATATTATGAATTCTATATGGAATTCCTACTTTCTCTGTCTTTTTTTAGTAAAAATGAAATTTTTCTAAAAAACTCAAAACAGCTCTTTTATCATGTAAATATTATTATTCCCTGGAGATTTAAAAATATTTTCAATATTTATCTCCTCTAACTTAAATTCTTACTTAATAAAATAGAAGAGTATAGAAATATCACTCATTTGTAATAGTGTATAATCTCAGAATAGTACTTTTTTTCTGATTTCTGTCTTGTAAATAGAGTTACTCATATTTGCAATTATTCCTTAAGTATTTCAAAACTGAAGGAGGTGGGTACATATTGCTATATGTACACAGAAAGAAATTATTTAGGGTATAGGTTATCTGAATAAGTTTTTAGGAGAAAAAAGTGAGCTTATTAGATGTTCAAAAACCTGAAACTTTGGCAAATCCTTTATGTCTTAAATCCTTTATGTCTTATATCCTTTATGTGCGTCCTCTTCCTTTTGTATTTGACCTGTTTTGGGGGAAAAAGGGGATGTGATTCCTTCGTTGGATGAGTCCTTGCAGATGTCTGTCTAAATATTTTGATAATCGGAGCTATTTTTGCCCTTTTAAATTTCAATCCTTTAGTCCAAAACCCAATTGACCTTTTAAAACATCTTATAATAACAATTAAGAAGGAGAAGATTGTAATAATATGAGACACAGGAGGAGCTGTGTCATTGGAAAATTTAAAGGCAAATGAGAAAAGTATGAAAAAACCAGAATAGTTGAATCTGTTAGAGAGGTCAATAAGCAAGATCTGAAAAGCATTGGTCATTGATTTTAAAAACAGTAATTGGGGTCACAGGTCATATTCAAAATGTTACCGTCCCCTTTACCAGATTATAGAAAGTTGGAGTAGATTAGTGATTAATGAAAGCCTACAATATCTCAATGTCTATGTGTAATGGTTAATTATATTTGTCAACTTGACAGGGCTAAGGGATGTACAGATAACTGGTAAAACATTATTTCTGGGTATTTGTGTAAGGGTGTTTATTTAAGAGACAAACTTATGAATTGGTAGACTCAGTAAAGAAGATCACCTTCACCTATGTAAGCTGGCATTATCCAATATGCGAAGGAACTAAATACAACAAAAAACCCTTTGTAATTAGGCTGAGACTTACACTATTGGCTCCCCTGGTTCTCAAGCTTTTAGATTTAGATTACATTAAACCACTGCATTTTCTAGTTCTCCAGCTTGCAAACAGCAGATTGTGGAATATCTTGGTCTGCAAAATCACGTGAGAATGTCTAATGCCTATAAAAAATATCTTACACACACACACACACACGATAGATAGATGGATGGATAGATAGATAGATAGATAGATAGATAGATAGATAGATAGATATAATAGATAAATAGATAAATCTATTAGTTCCATTTCTCTGGATAATCCTAATACGGTGTGTAATATAAGTCAGCTTTTCAGCTTTAGCTTGTCTTCTTAGCTTGTTTAGTTTAATACTTTACATATATATATAATGTGTGTGTATACATATATATATGTGTGTGTATATGTGTATATATATATATATATATACATACTAGCAATAAAGGACACCATGACCCCCAAAATCTGGCAATATACTTCATTCTTTTAAATATTTTTATATTTTTTATCAAGTGACAGTGACTGTTTAAATTTTGTTAATTATTTACTTTCATATATTTTATATATTTTTATGTCTCTGAAATACTCTTTATTAATATTATTAAACAAGGATCCTCCACAGTTCCCTTGCATTACTGACTGCAACACTTTGTGCTAAATTAAAAGTAAAAACAGCAGAGGTGCCAAGATAGCTGAGGGGAAGCAGCTAGTGTGCACCACTCTCACACAGAGGAGATAGAGTGGCAAGTAAATACTAGCTCTTCATCTGGGTCATCCAGGAGGATACACTGGGATTCATCAAGGAAGCAACATGACTCATGGAGAGCAGAGAGGAGCAACACAGGTGAGCTGCCCATCCCGGATTAGTGCAGAGCCAAGGGAGGCTCTCCAACATGGGGAAATAGTGAATGAGTGAGAGCTCTCAGGCACCTACACTTCTGCTATGGACCTATGGACCTCTGCAATCCTGGGCACAGGAGAGTCCCTTGACCTGCTACTCATGGGGCCTCTAGACTGACATGCAGAGCCATGTGGAGTCTGAGCAGAGCCACCACTCAGACCCACTTGGAGCCCAGAGGGCCCTGGATCTCTGAAAACCCTGGTGCCAGCTGCCATAGTCCTGCCAACAAGGAAGCCAGGATCTCTCACCTTCCCACAGGGTAGTGACCACATCCAGGGTGCTGAGGAGCACAGAGATCGGAGGCTTTGCCTCTTCTACATCTCACCAGCCAAAGCCCACTGGCCTGGGACCCCAGCACAGCCACCTCACCCTTGCTTGAGCACTCAGGATACTCGCAGATCTGCATTCAAGACTCTTCTCCAGGTGGGTCACTGCCCCTGCTACTCCTCAACGGGCAAGGTCTCCCAACCTGGACCCACAACACAGCCACTCTACCACTGCCTGATCACCTCAGTTGGTGGTGGCTCTGTATTTCTCTAGGGAGAAAATCCCAAATACAACCCAAAAGCTCTCTGCCATTGACACTGCAGTGGTACTGCACTTGCTGCCTTCGGGCTGGAGAAAGAACAAAGACCCTGATGACTTTGTTGGCACCTCCAGCATGCTGCAGCCACCATACAGAGAGGAGCCCAGTCTCTCTTCCCTGTGAGTCCCAGACTTCCTGCTCTTCACAAGGCAGGGCTCCCAGCTTGGAAACACAGTGCAACTGCCCCACCCCTGGCTGAACAATCTCACTGGCAGCGGCTGAATGTCTTTCTGGGTTGGAGTTCTCAGAGGAAACTGACAGCACCTTTGCCATTGCCAATGTAGCAGTACCTCCCTTGCTGCCACTGCGCTGGGGAAAAAAGACACTCTTTGCTGTCCTGGCACCTCCAGTGTGCCCGAGCTGCCAAATGGAGAGCAACCCAGCCCCTCATCCCTGTGAGCCACCAACCCCCTGTTCTTCAGCAGGTAGGTACCCCCACCTTGGGCCCACAATGCAGCCAGCCCACCCCTGGTTGAGCGTTCTCATTTTCAGTGGCTCCGTGTCTCAGGCGTGGAGTTCCTAGAGGCAACTCACAGCCCTTCTGCCTCTGCTGCTACAGTGGTATCTGCCCTCTTTGCCACCAGGCTGGGGAAGGAAAAAATAACCTGAGTGCTTTACTTACACTTCCAGCATGCCACAGCTGCCCTGCAAAAAGAGGCCAAATTGTCTTCCCCATTTTCCCACCCCCAACACTCCCTGCTCTTCACCAGGAAGGGCTCCCAGGCTTGGGCCTGAAACACAGTTGCCCCAACTCCACTTGATTTTTCTGATTAGCAATAGTTCTCTGTCCCTCTGGACTGGAACCACAAGAGACAAGTAAATGGCCCACTGCCATTGCCATTGCCAAGGTCTATTCCCCTGTTGCCTCCAAGCTGGGAAAGGAACTTGAAGCCTAAACTCACCCCAGGGTTGTAGTGTGCAATCTGGAGGTGTGAAACTGAGATCTGCAGCCAGTATCTGAGGGGCAGAGGAGCCCACACTTTCAGAGCACTGAGTGGGAGCATAGCTGCAAATGCAAGGAAATACAGACCAGCTGTGTGGCAAAGTAAGAGGCTATTTAACTACTATTATGCTTAAGCACCATCTACTGGATTACAGCCCAAATTTCAAAAACAAATATGCTTTACTAATATGCCCACCAGTGAAACCAATGAGCATAATTCAGCCACAAATAAAGATCTTGCACAAAGCCTTGGCCTATTGCAAACATTCAGAAATGAAGCCAAGTGACTGTAATCGAATTATACCACAGTTAAAGGAACATCAGTCCACACAGATAAAAAAGAACCAGTGAAATAATTCTGGCAACTCTGAAAGGTAGAGTGTCTTCTTACCTGCAAACAACCATGCTAGCTCCCCAGCAATGTTTTTTAACTGGAATGAAATGGCAGAAATGACTCATAGAATTTAGAATATGGGTGGCAATGAAGACTACTGGGATTCAGAATAAAGTTAAAGCCTATTCCAAGGAATCTAAGGAATCCAGTAAAATGACTCAAGAGATGAAAGATAAAATAGCCATTCTAAGAAAGAACCAAACCCATAGATATAATATAGCTAGAAAACTCACTAACATAAATTTATAACACAATTGAAAATATTAACAGCAGAGTAGACCAAGCTGAGAAAAAAAATCTCAGAGATCACAGACTGGCTCTATGAATTATGTCATTCAGAAAAAAATAAAGAAAAAATAATTTAAAAATTATCATTATCTCCTGTGAGATACTATACAAGATGAGCATCCCCAAGACACATAGTCATCAGATTTTCCAAAGACAATGTGAAAGAAAAAAATACTAGAGGTAGCTAAGGAGATGGGGAAGGTCACCTACAAAGGGAATGTCATCAGGCTAACAGCAGACATTTAAGCAGAAATTATACAAGCCAGGAGAGATTGAAGGCCTATATACGGCATCCTTCAAGAAAATAAATTCCAATTAAGAATTATATGCCTAGCCAAACTAAGCTTATAAATGAAGAAGAAAGAAAATCCTTTTAAGAAAGCAAATGTTAATGAAATCTGTTACCACCATACCTGCCTTAGAAAATATCCTTAATGAAACATTGTTACCAGCCAACACAAAAAAACACACATAAGAACATAGATCATTGACACTATAAAGCAACTACACAATCAAGTCTACATAAAAAATCAGCTAACAACATGACGACAGGATCAAATCTGCATGTATCAATATTAACCTTAAACATTAATGGGCTAAATGTCCCACTTAAAAGGCACAGAGTGGGAAATTGGATAAAGAAATAGAGCCCAATTGTATGCTGTTTTCAATAGATTCATTTAACATGCAGGGACATTGACATGCTCAAAGTAAAGGGATGGAGAAAAATCAATCAAGCAAATAAAAAGCAAAAAAGAGCAAGGATTCCTATTCTTATTCCATAAATCTGAGATGACACAAATAGAAAAATATTTCATCCTCATGGATTTGGAAAAATCAATATTGTTAAAATGACTATACTGCAAAAATCAATTTACATATTCAATGTTATTCCTATCAAACTGCCAACATCATTTTTCCCTGAAAAAAATAAACTATTCTAAAATTCATTGGGGCCTAAAAAAGAGCCTGAATAGCCAAGGAAATCCTAAGCAAAAAGAGCAAATCTGGAAGCATCACACTACCTAACATCAAACTATACTGCAAGACGACAGTAAGGAAAATAGCATGGTACTGGTGCAAAAGCAGAAACATTGACCAGTGGAACAGATTAGACAGACCAGAAATAATGCTGCACAACACAGCCATCTGATATTCAAAAAACTGACAAAAAAAAACAATGGGGAAAGGACTCCCTACGTAATAAATGGTGCTGGGATACCATATGCAGAAGATTGAAACTGAATGCCTTTCTTTAACGATATAAAAACATTAACCAATGATGGATTAAATACTTACATTTAAAACCTAAAACTATAAAACTCTAGAAAAAGTCCTAGATTCTGGACATCAGCCCTGGCAAAGGCCTCATAATGAAGTCTCCAAAAGAAATTGCAACAAAAATAAATATAGACAAATGGGACCTAATTAAACTAAAGACTTTCTCTGCAGCAAAAGAAACCAATTGACTAAATGAACAACCTACAGAATGTGAGAAAATAGTTGCAAATTATGCATCCAACAGAGGTCAAATATCCAGAATCTGTAAGTAACTTAAACAAATTGACAAGATTTTCCTTAGCCCATGGATTACTAAAAGTGTGTTTTTAAAAACGAACAAAATTATTAAAAATGGGCAAAGTTCATGAACAGACAATTCTTCAAATAAGACTTACACATGACCAACAAACATGAGAAAATCCTCAACATCTCTAATCATTAGAGAAAAGGAAATCGAAACCACAATGACATACCATCTCAAATGTTAGAATGGCTATTATTAAAAAGTCAAAAAATAACAGAAGCTATTTAGTTGCAGAGTAAAGGGAATGTTCATATATAGCTGGTGGGAATGTATATTAGTTCAGCCACTGTGGACAGCAGTCTGGAGATTTCTCAAAGTACTTAAAATAGAACTGTCAGTCAACTCATCAATTCCATGATTGCACATATATTCCCAAAGGAATATAAATCATTTGACCATAACAACACATGTATACATTTGCTCATTGTGGCACTAGTTACAATATCAAATACATGGAATCAACCTACATTCCTATTAGTGGTTGACTGGATAATAAAAATATTATATATATATATACACACACATTTTATATATATATATACACATTATATATGTATACACATTATATATATATATATATGTATATATAATCACTACTATGCAGCCATAAAAAGCAAGAAATCATGTCCTTTCCAGTAACATAGATGGAGCTAGAGGCCATTATCCTAAGTGAATTAATGTAGAAACAGAAAACCAAATACTGCATGTTCTCACTTACAAGTGGGAGCTACATATTCAGGACACATGAACACAAAGAAGGGAACAACAGACACCGGGGCCTACTTCAGGGTGGTGGGTAGGAGGAAGATGAGGATTGAAAAAATACCTATTGGGTGTTATGCTGATTATCTGGGTGACAAAATTATATGTACACCAAATCCCAGCGAAACACTCAATTTACCCGTGTATCAAACCTGCATGGGTACCCGCTGAACCTAAAATAAAAATTGGAAAGAAAAATAAAAAAGGAAAATTTTCAGGAAAAAATGATGAGAACAGCTGTTTTTGTTTTTCTTCTTAAAAAACTCACAACGCATCAGTGATGTGTCTGGTTGGGTTTAAGTTAATAAATCCAAATTTAATTTCATTATCATTTTGACATAAAACCTATTCAAATTTGAAATATAAAATAGGAAATGGACAGCATTGCTCAGGCTTATTTTACTAAAATTTATTGTATAAAGAGTGTGTAATGCATATATAGTGTTAACTACAGTAAGTACTAAGGAAATTTAAATAAAACATAAATATTAATGATCTAGTGTAAAATATTTACACATATTCACAAGAAAAGTTGCAATTTTTGCCCTGAACAAATGGATTTTCTCTGTGTTTCCCCAGTGTCAAGGACATAAAACCTTCATTGACTAACATTTTGTTACTATCACTAGCCTATGCTTTTCATTTCTACAGTCATTACTTATTATACATATAACTACTGTGATATTTGATGGAAGATTTTTGATAATTGATTCAGATTTTTCATTTCCTCTCCATCTTTGTTGTGTTTTTCAAAAATTTAGTCTATGTCATTTAAGGTTTTAATCTTTTTGGAAGAAATATTTTTATAATATTTCCATATTTTCCTTTTTATATATTCAGAATCTGTAATCATATGTTCTCTTTCATTCTGAATAAGAATAATTGGTGATTTCTTCCCTTTTTCTTCTTCATTCTTGCCAGGAGCATATCAATCTTTCCATTTTTCCAAGGAATCAACTTTCAATACTATTAATTTTTTTATTTTTTGTACAATCACTATTTCATTGATTTTGATTCCTATTCTTATCTTTTTTACATTTCATTAGAGTTCAATTTGTTCTTTCTTTTCTAGTTTTGTTGAGTGGAATTTTAGATTGTTGATTTGACATCTTTTCTAATATAAGCAGTTAACTAAATAAATTTTCTGCTAGCAGTGCTTTTAGCTGAATCCCATATATTTTGATACATCTTAGTGGTATTATTCCACAGTTTAAAATATTTTCTAATTTTTCTTGTGATTTTTTTAGCCCATGGATTATTAAAAGTGTTTTTTTAAATTCCAAATATTTGGAGTATATTTTAGATATCATATTGTTAATGATTTATATTATTTCTCCTGTGGTCAGAAATATAATCTCTAAGATTTCAATCTTTGAAAATGTATTAAGATTGGTTTTGTGGTCTAGTACATGGTCTATCTTGATGAATGTTCCATGTGTATATGAAAAGAATGTGTATTCTGTTATTCTCAGGTGTAGTATTTTGAAAATATCATTTAGGTCAAGGGGGTTGACAGTGTTTGTTAGATCTTCTATATTCTTAGGGTTAGTTTATCTACAGTATTTGCTCCGCTCCATGAGAGTCATTGAATTCTCAAAAATAATTACTGATTTATTTACCCTTTAATTCTGACTGCTGTTTTCATGTATTTTGAATCTGTGCTATTAGATCTATATACATTTAATATTGTTGTCTTCCTTTTGAATTAACCTTTTTTTATCAATGTAAAATATCTCTATCTATGTAGTATTCACTTTATCCAGTATTATCATAGTCATACTTGCTTTCTTTTGCTTAGCATTTGTGTAGTTGTTTTTTTAAGGACTTATCTCTATGTTTATATATGAGTGTGCCACTTAAAATTAGCACAAAATATGTCTTTAATTTCTATTTTTTTCTGGATTGTTTAGTTATATTTAATGTAATTTTGGATACAGTTGGGTTTAATTCTACCATAATTCTATATGTATTTGCAGAACACAATATATCTTTTGTATCTATGTTCTTCTTTTCTACTGTCTTTTAAGTTAACTGAATTTATTTTGTTTTTTATTGATATAGTACTTGTACATATTTATGGGGTATGTATGATTTTTTTTACATTCATGGACTGTATAATGATTACATCAGGGTATTTGGGGTGTTCAGCACCTGAAGTAATTATCATTTCTATGTGTTTGGAACATTTCTAGTCCTCTCTTCTAGCTACTTCTAAATATACAATAAATTGCTTTTAACTACAGTTGTCCTACTCTGCTATTGAAAAATAGAACTTCCTCGTTCTATCTAACTATATGTTTGTGCCCATCACCAACTTATCTTCATCCCCCTTCCACCTACATACCTATTCCAACCTCCAGTGTCTATCATTCTACTCACTATGTTCATGAGATCAATGTTTTTTAGCTCCCACACCTGAGTGAGAACGTGATATTTGTCTTTCCATGCCTAGCTTATTTCACTCATCAGTGACCTTCAGTACCATCCATGTTGCTGCAGATAAGATGATTTTATTCTTTCTTTTATGGCTGAATAGCATTCCATTGTGTATATATGCCACATTTTATTTATCCATTCATCCACTAATGGCAACATAGATTGCTTCCGTATCTTTCTTACGGTGAATAGTGCTGCAATAAATGTGAAAATGCAGGAATCCCTTTGATATACTGATTTTTCTTTGAATAAATACCTAGTAATAGGATTGCTAGATTATATGGTAGTTATATTTTAGTTTTAAATAAGTCTCCACACTGTTTTCCATAGTGGCAGTACTAATTTACATTCCAATGCACATTGTATAAGAGTTCCCTTTTCACTGCATCCTCGCCAGCATCTGTTACTTTTTGTCTTTTAAATAATAATCATTCTGTGGTAAGATAATAACTCATTATGGTTTTGACTTGCATTTCCCTGATGGCTAGTGACGTTGAGTATTTTTTTCGTATACATTTTAGCTGTTTGTATGTATTCTTTTGAGAAATGTCCATTTGTGTCCTTTGTCCACTTTTTAATGGGATTATTTGGTGTTTTTGTTGCTGTTACTGTTGTTTGAGTTACTTGCATATTCTAGATATTAGTTTCTTGTTGGATGAATAGTTTTTAAATGTTTTCTCCCATTCTAAGGTTGTTTCTTCACTCCATTGTTTCCTTTGCTGTGCAGAATGTTTTCAGTTTAATATAGTCCCATTTATCTCATTTTGTTTTTGTTGCCTGTGCTTTTAAGGTTTTAGCCATAAAAGCTTTTCTGAGACAGAATGTTTCCCTATGTGTTCTTCCAGTAGTTTTATATTTTTGGGTCTTTTGGGTCTTATATTTAAGTCTTTAATCAATCTTAAGCTGTTTTTTCCAAGCACCATTTATTGAAGAGGGTGTTGTTTCCCCAGTGTATGTTCTTGGTGCCTTTGTCAAACTCAGTTGCCTGTAAATATGTGGATTTCTTTCTGGCTTACCTTTTTTTCTCTTCTTTTGGTCTACGTGTCTGTTTTTATGCATGCCATAATGTTTTTGTGTCT